>NW_006921660.1:5275919-5314169 GCF_000298275.1 Orycteropus afer afer
CACCTAATCCCTTCGGCTGATTGCTCTTCTCTCTGGCTTCCTGGCTTTTAATCCCCTTTCTCCTGCTCTTCCGGCCTGCTGCTTTGGGTGTCCCTGAGTTGTCTCTCCTCACCTGTATCCCTGGGGCTGACTGCTCTTCTGTCCGGGTTCCTGGCTTTTATCCCCTTTTTCCTGCTTTCCTGTCCTGCTGCTGTCCCTTCCTGCTGCTTTGGGCAGGCCTGAGTTTCCGTAGTGATACTGCCTCAGAAACCCAAGGAGGGGTCGCTATGAGTCAGGGCCGACTTGATGACACATAGCAACACAACAACAGTGAGATTTATACCTAGGTATTTAATTTTTTGGTAGCTATTGTAAATATAACAACAACAACATTGTAAATGGTGGGAACTCTGGTGACATAGTGCCTGAGGCATTTGACTGTTAAGCAGAAGGCTGGCAATTCAAATTCATCGCCACTCCTCAGAAGATAAATTGGGCAATCTATTTCCATAGTGATACCACCTTGTAAACCCAAGGAGGGGTCCCTATGAGTCAGATCCAACTCAATGGCAGTGAGTTTAGTTATTGTAAATGGTATTGATTTCTTTATTTCCTTTTCAACAATCTCTCTGTTGGTGCAGTGGAATCCAACTGATTTTTGGATGTTGATCTTGTATCCTGCCACAATGCTAAATCTCTCAATTAGTTCCAGTAGATTTTTGACTGAGTCTCTTGAGTTTTCTAGGTACAGGATCTTATCATCAGCACATAGATAGTTTTACTTCTTTCTTACCAATTTGGATGCCTTTGATTTCCCTTTCTTGCCTTATTGCCCTGGCTAGGACTTCTAATACAATGTTGAATAGAAGTGGTGTTAGAGAGCATCTTTGTCTTGTTTCTGTCCACAAGGGGAATGGTTTCAGTGTCTCTCCATTGAGAATAATGTTGGCTGTTGGTCTTGCATATATGCCCTTTATTATGTTGAGGACTATTCCTTGTGTTCCTATTTTTCTGAAAATTTCGATCAGGAATGGGTATTGGATTTTGTCTAATGCTTTTTCTGCATTGACTGATATGATCTTGTGTTTCTTTTCCTTTGTTTTATTTATGTGATGGATGATGTTGTGTTTTTTCTAATGTTGAACCATACTTGCACACCTGGCATTCACCCTACTTGGTTATAATGTATTCGTTTTTTGATATGTTGTTGGAGTCTATTGGCTAGGATTTTGTTGAAGATTTTTGCATATATATTCATGAGGGGTATTGGTCTTAGTTTTCCTTTTTAGTGGTGTCTTTGCCTGGTTTTGGTACCAAGGTTATGCTTGCTTTACAAAATGAATTTGGGAGGATTCCATTCTTTTCCATGTTCTAGAATAGTTTCAGTAGGATTGGTGTCAGTTCTTCTCTGAATGTTTGGTAGATTCTCTGGTGAAACCATCTCGGCCAGTGCTTTTTTTGTTGATAGTTTTTTAATGACCTGTTCAATTTCTTCTTTGTTATGGGTCTGTTCAAATTTTTCACCTCAGTCTGTATTAGTTTAGGTAGGTAGTATGTTTCTAGAAATCTATCCATTTCTTCTAGATTTTCAATTTGTTAGAGTAGACTTCTTCATAGTATCCTGATATTATCCTTTTAATTTCTGTTGGTTCTCTTGTGACATCACCCAATCATTTTTTATTTGTGTTATTTGTATAATCTCCCTCTTTTCCTTTGTTAAATTTGCCAGTGGTTTGTCAATTTTATTAATCTTTTCAAAAAACCAACTTCTACTCTTGTTGAGTTTTTCTATTGTGTTTCTATTTTCTGTTTCATTTATTTCTGCTTGAATATTATTTCTTTTCTTCTGGTGACTATGGGCTTTTCTTGCTGTTCTTTTTCTAATTGTTGGAGATGTTGGTTTAAAGTGTTAATTTTGGCTCTTTCTTCTTTTTTGATGTGTGCGTTTATTGCTATAAATTAGCCTCTGACAACTCCTTTTGCAGTGTCCCAAAGATTTTGGTATGTTGTGTTTTCATGCTCGTTTGATTCAAGGCATTTTTAATTTCATTTTTATTTATTCTATTACCCAGTCATTTTTGAGGAGGCTGTTGTTAAATTTTCATGTGCTTGCTCTTTTTCTTTTGATGTTTCTAATGTTGGCTTCTGGTCTTATAGCACTGTGATCTGAGAAGATACTTAGCAGTATTTTAGTGTTTTAAAATTTTTTAAGGCTTGCTTTATGGCCTAACATATGGTCTATCCTGGAGAATGTTCCATGTGCACTGGAAAAGAATGTACATTGTGCTGTTGTTGGGTGAAGTGCTCTGTAGAAGTCTATAAGGTCAAGTTGGTGGATTGTATTTTTTAGTTCTTCTGTGTCTTTGTTGAGTTTCTTTCCAGTTGTTCTATCTTTGATTGAAAGTGGTGTATTGAAGTCTCCTACTATGATTGTAGAATCATCTGTTTGTCTTTTCAATTCTATTAAAGTCTGAGTTATGTATTTTGGGGCTCTTTCATTGGGTCCATAAATATCTATTATTGTTATGTTCTCTTATTAAATCGATCCTTTAATCATTATAGAATATCTTTCCTTGTCTCTTATGGTGGTTTTTTTCTTAAAGTCAATTTTATCAGAAATTAATATTACCACTCTTGCTCTTTTTAAGTTGCCATTTACTTGATATATCTTCCGATCTTTGATTTTTAGTCTATTTTTGTCTTTGTCTGTAAGGTGTGTCTCTTATAGATAGCATGTTGATGTGTTATGTTTTCTTATCCAGTCTGCATCTTTCTATCTCTTGGGTGGTGCATTTAATCCACTGACATTCAGTGTATTTATTGACAAGTATGAATCTGTTGCTGTCATTTTGTTATGTGTTTTTCATGGTGTTGCTAATTTCTTTTTTCCATATAATTTTCTGAGCTGAGCTCGTTTTGTTTATGAATTGTGTCATCACTTCCTTCATTGCTATTGTTTTAGTATTTGCTAAATATTTGTGTCTGTCCTTTTTTTTTATTTTCATGCAAAGGTTTATCTTTTTTCTTTGAGGTTACTCTGTAATTTATAATTTTCTTCCTAAGTTCATAACAGTCTGTTCTATCTTGCAATTGTCTTGACTTCCTCACCATTTAGAAGTTCTGTAACTACACTATTTTTTCCCTCTTTTTGGTTTGTAGTTGTCTTCATTTGCCATTTGATGTCTCTAGTTCCCTGTTTACAATCTTGTAGGCTTATTTACTTTGGATACTTCCATAACTGGGTTGGTTTCTGGGTTATGTCATCATGTGTGTTATTGGTCAGTCATTGTTTGTTGTTGTTGGTTCTCTGTCCCAATGACTCCCTTTAGCATCTCTTGTAAGGTTGGTCTGGTTTTAAAAAAATCACTTAATTCCAGTTTACAAGGAAATTTCCTAATTTTACCATCATATTTGCGGGACAATTTTGTTGGGTATATAATTCTTTGTTGGAATTTTTTTTTTCTTTCAGGGTTTTATAGATACCACCCCATAGCCTTCTCACCTATATTATTTCTGCTGAGAAATCAGAGCTTAGTCTTGGTTGCCCTTTGTAGGTAACTTTTTGTTTGCTCCATGCTGCTTTCAGGATTCTTTCTTTGCCTTTGGTTTTGGTGAGTTTGATGATGATATGTCTTGGTGATTTTCTTTTGGGGTCTACCCTATTTGGGGTTCTTTGGGCTTCCTGAATGGATATACTTTTATCTTTCATCATGCCAGGGAAATACTCTTCCAACAAATCTTCAACAATATTCTCTGTGGTTTTATTTGTTTCTTCCTTTCTGGAATACTGATTACATGTAGGTTATTCTTTTTGATGCTATCCCACATGAACCTTAGGCTTTCTTCATTTTGTTTTGATCTTTTTTCTGATTGATATCTTTTCAAAGAAGTATTCAGGTATTTGTCTTCAATCTCATTAATTCTGTCTTCCATTGATTCAATTCTACTCCTTTGCCCTTTCAATGTGTTACCTACTTCTGAAAATTTAGTATTAGTCTTCTGGATTTCTATCTGTAGATTTTGTATCATTTCTAATTTTTCATTTATCATTTTGTTCTTGTATTGTCTTCCAAAATTATTCTAGGGTTTTGTCTGTTTTCCTGAATTTCGTCAGTTCTCCTTGATTTATCTCTCAATTCATTGAAGATATATAAATAAATATAATTATTTTATATTCCTTATCAAGGAGTTCCAATGCTGCTTCTTCCTCAGGGATGTGTTCTGGGTCTGTATCCTGCTCCCTTGTTTGTACTGCTTTATCTTGCTTCTTTGTGTGGACTATGATGGTCTGTTGTCTCTGAGACATTGTGATGTTTTGTGTTTATATTTAATTGGTGATTGTATGTTTGCCCAAGATTTTCATTTTCTTTGGGTGTATCTGAGTAAGGAGGGTATTGTATCCCTCTATTCACTAGTTGGAAACACTTATGCACTTACCACTTGTCTCCTTGTGAGCTTGGCTGATTTTTAGGTTAATTCTCAGGTCCTAACACCACTTGGAAAATTCAGGCTGTCTGTGCCATCAGGATAGCTTACAGTCAGCAGCTGCATTTGTCTCCTTACTCACTATTTTCATTCAAGTTCTTCTACAACTAGGTGTTTAATCCACTTCAGTATCTTTCCTTTCAAGGCTCAGAGTTCCAGGATTATCTTCTGTATCTGTGTCAATTAGTTTCTCTTTTCTTTGTTGAAGAGGGTCTGTGTGGCTTGTCTGCCTATTCCTCCATCTTCTTGACCCTCCAATCTTTTTGTTAGCAGCCAAAAGCATTAACCTTCTACACCACTAGCACTCTCTTTCATCCTGGAAGCCAGGTTGGCAACATCAATGCTGAAATTGATATCCTTTATGGAGAAGTAAAAGGAAGAGATAATTCTGTTTTCAATGAATAGGTCTTTATTACTCATCTAAATGTAAACATACAGTCTTCTTCTCTTTCTTTGTTTTCATGCATGATTATAATCAAGGTACAAACAGCCCATCAGTCCTTTGAAACCACTATTCTCATTTACTCTATAAAACATTCATTAGGTGTTCTCCTGTTCTTTAATTATTTCATGAGATTTGCTCTCATTGCCAAGTTAAGATTTCCTGGTTCTTGGGGTGAGGCACTCTGCCCCAGATGTCCCTTGATCAGCCACCAAAGAACCCACCAGTGCTGACTGAAGAGCTGATAGTTGAAGTGATATTCTGTTTGCAGATAGTGACTGTTAAAGAGGCAAGAGCATTGCTCAGGCTGGATTATCTCTTTTGAGAAGGGCACATCAGCAAAGGATTTGTTGTGCTATGTAGGCAATTACAGGAGAAAGGGCTATGCCAGTGCAAGGAAATCTTCTGTGTGAGCTACTTTGAGATGTCTCTCATGGCACTGGGAGCTGCAAATGTTGTGGCTCTGTGGCGTGTTCTCAACTGTTTGCAGATAAGAACAGTGTCAAACTTGAATTCTATACAGTTTGCTTCTTCTTTGCAAACACATACCTGCCCAGAATTTATGGGGAAAGGGTAAACACACTAATAAAATACTTTATTTTCAGAGTTATTGATACTGATCTTAAAAAGTCCTGATCACTTAACGTCCTAATATGCCTGTCATTTATTGCTAACAGACACAGTCAGTCTGGGGGACTAAAAGCAGCTTTGCACTTTCCAAAGGGCTTTTCTACACATTGTTTTGTTTAGTTCTGCCTGTAATCTTAGAAGATAGGGGAGAGAGGCATTATTGTGATCTCTGTCTTACTGGACAAGTTTGTCCAATGTTTCTCAGCTAGAAAATGGCAAAAATGAGGTCAGAGCCAGGTCTTCTGATTCTAAATTTTATGCCTTTTCTACCATACCACAATTCCAACCTGAGAAAGAAGGAGTAGGTCTAAGAGTCACTGAAATCTCCATTTCAGTGGAGGACAAAAAAATTGGACTTTGTTCATTTTATCTTCTTTCCCAAAAGTGATTCTTAACCTTGGTTGCACATTAAAATCATCTGGGGAGCTTCTAAAGGATACCTATGCTGAGACTTCACCCCAAACCAATTAAATCTAAATCTCATGGGGTGAGCCTAGGCATCTGTATTTTTCAATATCTCCCTGGGTGATTCTAACATGTAGCCAGAGTTGAGATTTGCTGCTTTAGAGCCATAATCATCTAAACCCTGATTGGATTTTTCCACTTTTAAACCACTTTGGGAATGCAGTCATGAAAAATCCTAGTAGTGACTTTGCTGACAGATTCAGAAGATAGGCCCTGGCCATGGTCCTTAGTAGGGATTCAAATTTATCTAGAGATTGACTGCCAGATGAGATGCTTTTACTGTGTGGAATTTGTTAACAGCTGAGCTGTCAATCCAGAAACTTTGTGAAATAAATAAATTGCATTCTGATATTTTCACACCTTTTAATTATATTATCTTAATAGCTTTACTCCTGATTACCAGAAAATTAACACATGCCATTGATAGTACTATCAACATGTAACAATTATTTTTCTCCATTAAATAATTAGTGGCTGGTTGTTCTTCTCTTCCCCCCCCCTCAAATAATCACAGATAACTATTCATTTCAAGGTTAACTTAATAATTATCTTTTGCATGCATACCATTCTTTGGGATAATGTATTAAGAGTTAAAGCTTCACAGGAAAAAATATATATTACTGAAATGCTTTTTGTTTTCTTCTAAATACTGAGTTATTAATGACAAATTTTTGCTGGGTATTTATGTGAAAAATTTCCTATTATTCTAATTGCTTTTCCTCTATGGAACTCTTTAAAATATGCACTAATTGGCAAGTAGAATTTAACAGCATTCATAAAAATATAAGCAAAAATATAAATATAAATTACATATATCTATAGACCCACCAGCCACTCCTCAGAAGGAAGATGGAGCAATCTACTTCCATAGTGATATCGCCTCGGAAACCCAAGGAGGGGTTGCTATGAGTCAGGTCTGACTCAAGGGCATATAACAACAACAACAACATAGATAGATCTCTCTCTCTCTCTCTCTCTCTCTCTATATATATATATAGACAGACAGATAGATAGATAGATAGATAGATAGATAGATAGATAGATACAGATGATATATATATATGGCTCCCACTCCTCAGTAACCAACATGGATAAGCTCCAAAGACAAAGTCATTATTTAAAATCAGCATTATAAGAGAGTTACTGGCCATGCCTTATCTTTGGTGATGGTGCTCCTCCATAGTTCACTGCCCATCAAGCAACTCCTGCATGTCTGGGATTCATGTGGCACAGTAGGCCCCCCTTCTCCTCCATGCCTCTCCCACCATCATTGAGCCCACAGGGATTGGAGGTAGTGGTGGTGGTGGTTGTGGAAGGGTATTACCAGCTGTGTGCTGCCTCTCACCACTTGCTGAGGACCCTGTTCATCCTCTACCTGCCACTTCCTGCTGCCTTTCCTGGGCAGGGACCCCATGTGTGCTCTGTTCACCCTTGCCCCATAGCTCTGCATTGCTACCTTCTCTCTCTCCCTTTCTTTCCTCCCCTACTGACCTCCCTGATACCTTTGAGTCCTCCACCAGGCTCTCCCTGCCTGCTGGAGACTTCATGGTATCCCACTGTCACCCAGAACTCTCTGTGACTAAATCAAAATGTTGCAGATGAATGGAAGAACATGTCCTATGGCCAGTTAGCCACCATCCCTCATGTGACCTGTTCATCACTGAAGCTTTTGGTATATCATCCAAGATTGCCAAATACAGGGTGCCTGGCTGTAGCCTCACATGGGACCCAAACCACTGGAGGTGCCACATGAGAATTTTTTCCAAAGTTGTCTTAAATGTGAAACATCAGATAATGAGAGTTGATAAATTACAAGTAGGTATATATCTATAGATAGATGGATAGATATTTGTTTTCTTTGGGTGCCTTCAAGTTGATTCCAACTCATAGTCACCCCATTGACAAAGTAGAAATACACCATAGAACTTTCTTGGCTGTAATCCTTATATATAGGGGAAAGATGAGGAAGAGATTGCCAAGCCAAGCAATTCTTCATAGCCTGTCTTAGTCTGAAAGTTCCCTTTAAACCTGTCCACTGTAGGTGACCCAGCTTGTATTTGAAATACTGGTAGGATGTCTTCCATTATGACAGTTACATGTGTTGCAAACCACCACAGTACAACAATCTGACAGACAAGTGGTATGTGTGTCTGCACATGTATCTGGTAGCATAGTGCCTAAGGCATTTGACCACTAACCAGAAGGCTGGTGGTTCAAACCCACCAGCCACTCCTCAGAAGGAAGGTTGGGCAATCTACTTCCGTAGAGATACCCCCTTGGAAACCCAAGGAGGGGTCACTGAGTTGGATCCTACTCCGCGGCAATGAGTTTGTTCTTTTTTTTTTCTTTTTTTTTTTTTATATATACACAGTTTTTGTTGGGTGCTGTTCAGTCAATTCTCACTCATTTAACAGAGAGAACTGTTCCATATTTTTCACTTGGTACTATAACTTAGAATGCCTTCCTAAATCTCTGCACTTATATTTCTAAGTCAATAAAATGGTGGACAAATACCTACTTTGCTTTCTCATAATATTTTTGGAGAAAAAAATACCAGTATCAACTACTTTAAAGCTTTTTAAAGTAATAATAGATTGATAGTGTTAGTAGAAACACTACCCTTTTCTTGTGCTAATAACAGAGATGTATTATTAAGACTACTGGAATATTTTCTGAGAACTGAATTTAAAATGTGACAGGTAGCCCATAACTTTACATAGCTATCAATTAAATGGACTTTATCTACCTGATGAGTAAGTCTGTCCTCAAATGTCAGTCAGTGTCCAGTAGTCTTAATGCATTGTAACCTAGTGGCCTGCAATAATTAATATCCCTTCCTAAGCAATCTACTTTCCATCAGAACATAAGGCCACAAGTAGAATAAGAGTCCAGTGAATTAGAAGATCATTTTTCATTAGTTTTGATTATTCTCTTTGTTGCTGACACTTTGAATATTAAGTCTTGGCCTGATCATGAACTCAAGCTGTTATGATTTAGCCATTTTTTCACTTCCCCCCGCATGACATTAAAAATGAAAAGATATGACATTTGAGTGTATATGGTTGTCTGGTTTTAGAATCAGACTGTTGAGAATTTTTTTCTTCCCATTGTGCTTTGTACTATTAAAAAGAAAAAAGTTTGCTGAGAGAATTGTTTTAGAAATATACATAGTGGACTAATATACTCTTAGTATATATTAATATACTTACTATTAATAATATACTCAACATTAATAGATTACGTTATTGGAAAAATATAAAAAAGCCAGACAGGAGTCCTCTGTAAGAGTAAGGAGTATACTCAGCAGAAACTTTGTCTTTAAATGTCTTCATATATCTGTATCTTTTTAAGATGCAACCATCTCTCAAATGATGTTGTTTCACGTGGTACACAAAAGCCATCACTTCAAAAGTCTTTGAATAATTTGTGCACTATCAAGGGCCTATGAGATAGCTGCCATTTAGTAAGCCGAAGCAATCCAATGTCAGCTGCAATAAACCTATCAAGCTGTCATTGAGTCAAGCTGTGAGAAAGACTATGGTGATTACAAGCAATAGTTTCCTTCACTGGTTTCATAATTTCAATTTTTTTGTTACATTTCCAGATTTCCAATAGTTATACTAAGAATGCTTTACTAGAGAAATATTTTCCCCAGGGGTCACTATCAACAGCTTAGTGTATTGGTTTTTTTCCCCATCATTGATTCAAGTATAGAAGTCATCAGGCAAGAAATATTGTGATTACAGTCATATATAAATTATTTAAAAGGATTCAGCCAATCAAAACAGAGAACTAAGTGTTTATTTTCTTCTTGATGCCTTTGTAACTCCTACTCAAAAAGCAAACCTCTGATTGATAGAATAGTTTTGAAGTTACTTCAAAAAGGCCATTCTTTTGGTGGGAGGAGAGTCTCAATACAAATGATTCACATACTTTAACAATAGCTCTTTTATGACAACTTCATGAAGAGAAAGAGAGAGAGAGAGAGACCAAAATATCAACAGGCAAGGGAGTGAGGAAGTAGATGGAGATAGTGATAGAAGGCAAGACAGATAATTAAGGCTTTTCCTAAAGAAAAATAATAAAAGAAGATTCATGTATACAGTGTGCTTCCTCATATATTCCAGCTCTGGCTAAAAGAAGTAATCACTGTTGAATAATTTGCCACACAAAAAGTTATTCAATAGCCAGTTTCCATGCACACCTTACAATGAAAACATTTAGCACTCTACAGACAAAGCCACTATCATGCCTGACTTCATACATTGAAACACACCTGCAAGAAACAAAATGCTAATCACTTCTCACCTCAGTTAATCCCTCCCCTGTACTTTGGGACTTTTTTTTTTTTCCCCTTGTTTTCCCTTTTCTTATATATTTGTAAGCAAGTCTTTGTTTGCTTACAAATAAATATATGTCAATTCTCTATTAATCATGAAATAACATTTTAGACTCTGGAAAAACATCTTTTTAAAAATTATGTAGGAGTTAGTACTGCACCCTTTTATTTCTTAAAATAAAAGCTGGAATACCTAGAACTTCCTAAAAATTAGCAATTTGGAAACCAAAAAACAAAACCAAACTCACTGCTGTGCAGTCAGTCCCAACTCATACTGACCTCTCCTTGGGTTTCTGAGGCAGTATCTCTATGGAAGTAGATTGCCCAGTCTTCCTTTTGAGGAGTGGCTAGTGGGTTTGAACTGCCAGCCTTCTGGTTATCAGTCAAATGCAATATGGAAGTACATTTAAAAAGTTACTATTTTTTCCTCTAAGCAAATTTTGTGGGTGTCTAACTTCTCATATATTAAGTAGCACAGCTGAGACAGGAAGGTGCATCACTTAATGTATGATATCAGTAGACGAATGAACAAATATATTAAGCAGTCATTCCAAACAATATGGAGAGTGAGTAGACTAGACTTGTATATAAAGCTTCTGTTTATGTCTTGGTTTTTATGAAAGGTCATTTCAACAAATAAATATTTCAGTCTTCAAATTATAAAAATGTAGGGATTGTAAAAATAAATGACACTCAGTTTCATTCCTTAAATTTCTTCCCCTTAAAAGCTTATGATAGCACGTAAAACCCATTTTTGTAACTCTTACTTCAAATATTTCACACACAAAAATCCAATTATGCAGTGCGTATTGCAAAGTTAGAGAATTTTGAAATTTTCAAAAGAAACAAGGGTAATAAGCTCACTATTAAAGCATTTAGCTTGGCAAGTGATTTCTCTCTTTTCACATATCTGCTTAGGGTTTTTTCTTCACTGTGTGAGCAAATTTCTCCTGACAAGTAATTTTTGTATACTAGCCAGAAGTGAAGGGTGGGGAGAAAGATCTCCTAAGACAGCAAAGATCTAGGGGGAAAAAAAAAGAAAAAGAAAAAGAAAAAGTGATGAAGTGACATTTATGGTTTCAAAAATAATACACTGTCTCCATTCTCTTGCTCTCTTACAAAAAAAAAAAAAACTAGCTTTCTGGCTGTTTTTTTTTTTTTTTTTTCTTTTTTTAAGTTTTCATTATGTAATTCTGACCAAAGAATTCACTTACATGGTAGAAACATTTATTATCTATTGTTGCCCCATATTTTCAAAGACTCTCCTGATGAGGCTATTACTATATCATTGAATATGACTAGAACCAAAAAATGTTCTGCATGCCAGAACAGTCTTCATAGAAACTCTAAGATGCTACACATATGTGAGTTAATATGTCTATTCATTGAGGCTTGGGGCAAATCTTCTGAGTAATAGACACACAGAAGGCCCTTAAGAGATCCAAAAAAACCGAAAACCAAACTCACTGCCGTCGAGTTGTTTTCTGACTCATAGAGACCCCTCTTTGGGTTTCTGAGGCAGTATCTCTACCGAAGTAGATTGCCCAGTCTTCCTTTTGAGGAGTGACTGGTGGATTTGAACTGCCAGCCTTCTGGTTAGCAGTCAAATGCCTTAGGCATTATGCCACCAGTGCTCCCCTCTGTACAACAGCTGTATTACTATCTCTCTTGGCAAATAGAATGAGGCTCTTGCAAACAGGAATGTTGTTCTACAAATGCACTTATTCATCCAATTAATAAATATCTACTTAGTGTTCAGTAGTGTTAAGCACTGTGCTAGGTTCTGTGGAGTTTTAAAGAATAATTAAGACCGAGTTGTGTCTTCAAGTAGTCTAATTGTAGACAAAGGATTATAATGTAGGTTATAAAATGAGAAAATGGGAACTCTGAAAAAGTACCAAAGAGATTATTTTCTTTCTAGGGGAACCCTGGAAGGCTTCAAGGAGCAAGTAGCATCTCAGATAGGCCTGGAAGGATGATAAAGAGAAAGGAAATTCTCAGATACCAGCAAATGAGATATATTGAGTAAAGCCACTGAAGCAAGCACAAAATTTGTTCACCGAATAAAGTCCAGTTTGGGCAAAGTGTGAGATGCCAGAAGGGAAGTTACATGGGACAATGTTACAACCAGCATGCTAAATGCTGCCATCTATAGGTAGCAAGAGTGGATCTACCTGAGAATTTCCTCAAGGAGTATTCTACCCCAATAATCTTCAGAATTGAACAATCTAGAAAACAGAAATAAAGGTGACAACATAACGGTTAATAACATACCAATTTTCTTTAAAGTTTTTAGTATACAGGTATATCTGTGATTAAAGGTACAGACTATCTTTGGAATTTAGGTTGTGTTGAATACAGTATAAATTCTACAGAAAGGAAGAATCAGAAAAGACCAAGACATAAAATACATAAGGGAAAATTCTAACCCACTGATCCACATGTACTGACATTGGCATTCAAGAAAAAGCTAAACCAATAATAATAAAAAAGGTCCAACCTCCCTGTTCTCTATGTCTAGTACATAAGAGAGAGATACTGTTTCATAGAACAACACCCCAAGGTCCCCATTAGAACATGAAAATATTTATAGCAGTGGTGCTTTTGCTACGGGATTGCATGTTTTCCTTGCAAATATTTAACTTATGCTTTCGTGAGCAATGGCACATAGTGTAAAAAAAAAAAAAATTGTACTATCAACCATGATGTTAAGGGGTGAATGCATTTTGTCCTGAATTACTGTCTTTTAAAATATTTCTAGTTGAATATGCTTCTCCCCATTAATCATTGCAACCAATGAAATATGAAGTTTTTGGTTTTTGCACTTTACTTTGAAAGTACATACTGAAATAACAATAATGATACAGTTCAAATTATTGGAGTCCATAGCTTCAAAATTTAATAAGAATAAAATTTATTTTAAGCCTGTTTATACTCTTAAGCCAAAAACTAAGCCAAATAGTTTCAGGGAATAAATCTCTTGACCAGTGAAGGAAACTGCCCTAATTATTTTATATGGGAAACACAATTAAGAAAGCCAATCCCAGTGTTACAAACTGTGTGTCTCAACCCACCAACCTTTTTTTCCTAGACATCTCACACTCCTGCTGGATGACTTTTAACCATCATAACCCCTGACAACCACACATTCACTGAGCACAGACTCAAATACTGGTGAAGACCACAATCAGAAATTGTGCTTTATGAAAAACTAATTTGCTAAAGAGATGCATTCATTAATGAATGTTTTTCAGTATTAGAGTTAGTAGAGGCTGGGAAAACAAAATAAAACAAAATCAATGTTACTCCAAATACTTTTTTATTGTTATTGTTGATAAAAATTCCAAGAGTTATAGTTATTTCTAGGTAGCTTATATGATTCTCCTGGGAAAATTATAAACAATCTTAATGGAGTGTCACTGAGATTAAAGGCTATTTGTTTTCTGTGGTGAGGGAGGGAGTAGCATAAAACTGCCTCCTCTTTGTCTGTATTCTTCCTGTCTTTCTGAAGCTGAAATATATTGAGTAAGAAATGAGCATTTCATTCTATTAAACTTTTAATCAGCTTTAAAATATTTTCAGGTGGTGTTATTTATTTGTGGTGTTTTATTTAACTTGTGGTGTTAGTAGTCCCATTTTAGGTAGGGCCAACTTCAAGTGGAAACAACTTGAGAATAGACAGACTCACCATGGAGAGGAGGTGGTTTAGAAAGATCTGCAAAGCAGGTGCCAGAAGACAATTCCATTCAGTGTGCAAATGTCATAAGAAGGAATCTCACAGTAGGCAACAAAAAGAGCTACAGCCCAGTAGGCAGGCAATTGGTATTGAAAATGTCCTTCAGTGGGTAAGTGGAAATCCAGTCCAGCAGGTGGATAGTAATAGAGGAAGTCCTAATAATAGGTAGCTGGGATCTAACCATGAACAGGGAAGTTTAAAGGAGCAAGACTCATGTCTGAAGAACTGAGGAAATCAAGGTAGTATATCCTGATACTGGAGAAACAGGGAAACCAGGCTAGGGTGGGGCATAGTATAAGCATTTTAGTGAATCTGTTGAGTCAAGTACCAAGTGATTGGAAGTAGAGAATTAGGGAGAAAATTTGCTAGAAGAAAAGTAAAACTCTAGATCTTTGAAGCAACAAAACACTACAAAGCTACTGGCCTTCATGTTCTCCCTGCCTATGGGAGGATTGGCCTCAAAATCTTCATCTGTAGTTGGGGCTTAAGAGGCACCATTTACAGGGGCCAAGAGATATTTAGAAATAGGATATTGGTTCTTAACTGGGGGTGATTCTGCTCCCCTTGCTCTGAGACATTTAGTAATATCTGGGAGTATTTTTTAATTGTCACAAATTGAGGGGGGTGGGAAGGTTTTCTTTACATCTAGTGGGTAGAGACAAGGGATGCTGCTGAAATTTTTATAATGCACAATATAACCCTCACAACATAGTTATCTGTCCCCAAATATCAATAGTGTCAAAGTGGAGAAATCCTGTAGTAAAGTGATCAATACACTATATTTATACAATAAGGAATGCGCTCAATATTCAGACTAAATTAATTCCTAACTTTCATGTAACTACTGAATTTCTACAGAGCATGCGAGGAAGAAGAAGATGAGGAAAGAAGAATAATAATCTTTATGTTTCTGTGGAGGCAGCATAGTATGTGGAAACAACATGAACTTTAGAGTGAGAGAGTTCTGGGTTCAAAGACAACTGTAATACATACAGTGCTCTTTGGGAGCTCTGGTGGCGTAGTGCCTAAAGCATTTGACTGGTAACCAGAAGGCTGGCAGTTCAAACCTACCAGCCATTCCCTGAAGCCTATTCAGTTATATATGAAGTGAGGATAACATCTATGTCATTGGTCTATTGAGAGGATAAGTGACATTACCAAATAAATATTAATTACTTTTCCCCAAGAAAACATTTGGGCAGTTATCACAATAATCTAGGCAAGAGAGAATAAATTAAGGCAGTGACAATATTGATTCATGGAAGGGGTTGTATTTTAGAAATATTTCTTACAATATGTAGGACGTGTTCCAGTAGATGGGAAAGGAAAGAGGAGTCAAGGATATTTAAAGTGGATGAGTGGCATTACCATGCACTGAGACATCAAATCCATAAAAAAGATCCAAGGAGCCCTCAGTTGCTAACTGCAAGTTTGGCGGGTCAAATCCACCCAGGCGCTCCATACGACAAACCCTGGTGATCTGCTCCCATGAAAATTATAGCCAAGAAAACTGTATGGGGGCAGTTCTATTCTATCACATGGGGTCTCTATGAGTTGGCATCAACTCAACGGCACCTAATAACAACAAAGAGGACTTGGCACGTGGAGAAGATAATGAACTCAGTTTCAGACATGTAATGTCTCAGATGCTATCATATCAGAAGATATAATGGGGATATTTACAAGCCACTTTCACATATATTTTTCCATTTAAACATTGATCCTTGGAACATTCCTGGTGAAACTTTGTAATCTACATTCTTTGGATGAGAAAACTGAGGATCAGAAAGGGTAAGTCGATTGTTCAATATCATAAAGACAGTAGTAGGTACAGTTTTGCTTTGAATCCTACTATCAATATGATTTTAAAAAGGAAAATATCAGGTATAAGTGGGAAATGAGTAGAAGGATAAAGGGTTGATTCATGTTGGTTTGTCTGTGAGGGGCTTCACCTGCTCCTCAAAGGTTAGAGAGGACCAGAAAGCATAGGGTAATAAGAGTGAGGGCTTTGCAGATGGGATCAGCCAGCTAAGTTGAACTCATATCGTGATATGGGTTGGCGAGGCCGCTGTGAGTGAAAATGTTTTATGGATCATTAACTACATGAACAAAGGGACTGAGAGGAACTTGAAACAAATATATTAGCAGGTCTTGCCAATTCAAAAAAAAAAAATTGCAATGAAGATAAGTCATCTGTGAAATGGTAATGCAAATCAATGGAAAGATATGAATGAACAAATTTTGATTTACCCATAACTTTTCAGGAACACATTTACTGAGACACATTTTAATCTCTGAATATTGATGTTATTTCATTCCAATAGGAGTATAAAGCATGCTGTTCTGAAAGCTAAGAAAAGGCTGTGGTTTGTTTTTCACAGTTGTACTGTTTCTGAACACTTACTTTTGGCCGTGAGGCACATTTCAAAAGTGCACTAATGAGACCATTTTGATACTTTCCTTTAGATATTCTGAATCTGATTTTCAGAATGTTTCATTTAAGCAATTCCAACTCTCTGTCTAGTTTTTGGGATAATGACAGCCTTCTGTATTGGAGAAGTATGGTCAGGGAAGGACCTCCCTCTACTGGTTAGGACCAAAGGAGAGGTGGGCTATCTTTCTAATCATCTTCTGTATTTTTGTGAAATATTCAAGTTTGCCATGTTTTCTTTGGCCACATTTTTAGATCATTTTCATTTTGCTGGTATATCATTCATTTCCTTTGTGCTTTCACATTTACTATCACAGTTACATGTCAAATTTCATTAATATCATTTTAATCAAACCCCTTCAGTGTCTATGGTTGTTATTGTTGTGTGCCATCAAGTTAGACCCGACTCATAGTGACCCCTCCTTGGGTTTCCAAGGCAGTATCACTACAGAAGTAGATTGCCCAACCTTCCTTCTGAGGAGTGGCTGGTACGGTTATGTCTCTTTTATTCTTAACCTTGAATACATATGGTTTTCTTTCTCTTTTCCTTAATCAGGCTCATGAGGAGTTTATCTATTCTATAGGTCTTTTCAAGATAGGTTTTTCTTTTTTTTAGGTTACCAAACATACTACCATCCAGTCAATTCCAACTCATAGCAACCCCATAGGACAGAATAGAACTGCCCCCGTAGGGTTTTCAAGGCTATAAATCTTTATAGAAGCAGAGTACCATATCTTTCTCCCATGGAGTGGCTGGTGGTTTGAACCACCAAACTTTTGGTTAGCAGCTCACCTTTTTGACCACTGTGTCACCAGGGATCCTTTCTTTTAGGTTAAGTAGAGTTAACTCAGGAGTCCTGGTGGTGCAGTTCTTTGGTTTTACATAATTTATTTTACCCATAGCTCTTCCAATATCAATTGCATAAATACTGAAAATGATACTTGGAAATTTTTCTGATAGGCGTCAGAACCCATCTTCCATGAATAGTGTCATAAACTTGGCCACAAATGCTTCCAGGTGATAAATGGCTTTGCTGCCCAGCTGCAGACAATGTTCATAGTAAGCTGCCATCTGGGCAGCTTTCAGCTGTGCATCACAATTGTGTAAGAGTTCTGATTATTCTGATCCCTTCATTATTATATCAGGAGGGATATAATGAGTTAAAAACTTATAGAGTCTTCCATGAACTCCAGGAGTCTTTGTGGACTCTGCTGGCAGCCTTCCTCAGATACACCTCTCAATCTGTCTTGGGGATTTCTTGGTCTGCAGTGAAAGGATACTGCTTCACTCAGCAAGTTTCACATATCAGGAAGGTTTTCTGAAGGTTTTGTCAGAATTTCCCCACCAGTCTGCAAGACAGCTGTGCAAGAAGTGCCAGTCCTTCCTTCTTGCATACAGCAGATAACATGGGACAAATATCTTCAATGCTGGGGGCACGCACATGAATGGCCAGACACCTACTACAATTGGGTGGTATCACTTTGGAGGTAGAAGTGCAGCACAAGATCTACAGGTGGACATATGCTTTTCCATGATTTGCTGCAGCACATGCTAAGCATTTTTGACAAGCTAGTCAACCTCAGTCAGTAACACCACTTTAAAATCTCTCTGAGAGTTCATTTTGAGTTAGTAACTGTCCACTGTTTCAACAGTATTTCCACCTTATTTTTTGCTTTACGTTAATTTAACATTAGTTTTTATATTTATCAAATTCTTCTTCATTTTCTCTTTCGTTATACTTTGGCTCTAAGTTTCTTCTCCCCTAGCTTCTTTTAGTTCTTCATCTGTTTTTGCCAGAATCCAGATATTTTGGTAAGGGACTAGCACCTAGACCATTGGGAGTAACTTTTGGTAAATTATTTTATAATTTTATTTGTTTATGATCAGAGAAAGTTGTCTGTAAAATATCTACTTTAAAAATGTGTTGTTTTGTTGTATTTATTTTTTGCCAAATAAATAATTGATTTTTGTAACTATTCCATGCACATGTTTGTGTGTGTGTGTGTTTTCTATCTTTATTTCCAACTCGTCTATCCTTATTTGTCTATTAGATATGTCAAATTCAGAAAGAGGTATTTTGAAAATCCCCACAAAATTTGTGTTTTTACCAAGTTCTCCTTGCATGTCTTTGTTTTCATTTTATTTATTTATTTATTTAGTGCTGTGCTTTATTTTAAGTCGCTCTGGTGGTGTAGTGCCTAAGGCATTTGACTGATAACCAGAAAGTTGGTGGTTCAAACCTACCAGGTGCTCCACAGAAGGGAGATGGGGCAATGTACTTCTGTAAAGATTTACCACTTTGGAAACCCAAAGGGGGTCACTATGTGTCGGAATTGACTCAATGGCTGTTGTTGTTGTTATGTGCCGTGGAGTCGGATGTGACTCATAGCGAACCCTCCTTGGGTTTCCAAGGCAGTATCACTACGGAAGGAGATTGCCCAACCTTCCTTCCAAGGAGTGGCTGGTGGGTTTGAACAGCCACACTTCTGTTTAGCAGTCAAATGCCTTAGGCACTACACCACCAGAGCTCCCAGAATAGTTCTGTTGTTGTTGTTGTTGTTGTTATGTGCCATCCAGTCAGACCCAACTCATAGCGACCCCTCCTTGGGTTTCCGAGGTGGTTTCACTACGAAAGTAGATTGCCCAACCTTTCTTCTGAAGAGTGGCTGGTGGGTTTGAACTGCCAGGTTTCTGGTTAGCAGTCAAGTGCCTTAGGACTCAATGGCAGTGAGGGTTTTTTTTTTTTTTTTTTTTTTGTGCTTTATTCTTAGTGTTCATGTTATTCTTGAATACCCAGAGTCACCGGCTATCCCTTTCAAGGGCTCTGTTTTTGGATATATGTTATGTTTTCCCTGTCTTCACACTTCACTCCATACTGGAAGTGTATCATTTATTTTTCTTTGTCAACTCTTTGATGCTTAAGTAAGGTGAAGGAGACATTAAGGACAACCGTCCTTCCAGAGATGAGTAGTGGAATATTCTTTCCCATGG
Source organism: Orycteropus afer afer (assembly GCF_000298275.1). Taxonomy (NCBI): domain Eukaryota; kingdom Metazoa; phylum Chordata; class Mammalia; order Tubulidentata; family Orycteropodidae; genus Orycteropus; species Orycteropus afer. Next base: position 5,295,419 of record NW_006921660.1, read on the forward strand.
TATACTGGTTTGGTGCCAAGGAGGCAGCCCAACTCTAACTTATGTGTACTCACTATCTCCTGGTCTTGGGAATATGGGGTTCTTAGTCTTTTTTGTTTCTTGGGGCCAGGGAAAGTCATTCACTCTCACTTGTCTACCTCAACTCCTATCACTGTGAGCCAAGCTCTTCAGCACCCTTGAACTTCTGATTCATGCTTGTGGAAGAGGACCCAAGCTCAGCTCTATTCCAAACCCCCAAACCTCAGTCGTAACTGTATGTCTGCAAGCCCAGCAGCTTCTCTAAACAGAAATGGCAAATAATTTGAAATTTAGAGTGGAGATTAAGTAAAATATTAAGGTTTAGTCACTAACTCCCAGAATCCTCTTTATGTGATGCTTTCAAAAAGCATACACAGAAGTGGTCTTCTACATAGATATTTTGCTCGTATTGATCTATATATATACATAAATATTTAGCATATCTACTTTTTACTGTATAAGTGCTGAAGTAGCATCACAGAGACAAAAATTATGAGTCATTTTTCCCCCTAAAGTTAAAAACAACAACTGGGAAAATATTAGGATCTTATTTTGTTATTGTTAGTTTTCTTATTCTTAGGATAAGGACCTGAAATTCTCTATAAATACCCTAGAATACTGAAAAAAGAAGAACATTTAATCAGTACTTCTGTAATTATTATGGTATCTAAAAACTCACTAACAGCAACTAATTCTATGAAAAAATTTTCATGACACTATTGTTGTTGTTATGTGCTGTCAAGTCAGCCTCGACTCATAGCGACATCCCCCTTGGGTTTTTGAGGCGATATCACTACGGAAGTAGATTGCCCAACCTTCCTTCTGAGGAGTAGCTGGTATGAACAGCCAGACTTCTGGTTAGCTGTCAAGTGCCATAGGCACTATGCTACCAGAGCTCCTCATGACACTATAAGGTAGCCAAATTATGTTAGCCTTATGTGTGTCATTTTGACCTAAGTTTCTTTGTTTCTAGTAGCCAAAATGGGTAGGAAAAACATATAAAAAAATACATTAACTCCTGCCAGCTTATGTTTTTAAGAGAAGGGAAATCAACCATTATAAAATGGCTATATTTGTCCTAAACAGTAAACAATCAAGTTTAAGCACCATAAAACTGACTTTCTCAGAATGTACAAGTAATTCACAGTCCAAACAGTCATGATAATAAAATAGGCTTATTCTGCAGGACCAGTTAACTCATAATGCATTGTCTTGACTTTGAAAGTGCTTTCAGAGCTCTTGTATAAGTATATGCCAAAAAAAACTTTTGGCTAAAATGTTGGAACCATTTCTAGTGGATCTGGCAAGACAGCCTTAATCATCCCTTCTGTGGGGCATAATTAAGAACCACATGATGCATTTTTCAATGCTATCTGTAGCAGGTATATATGACAAATATAACAGTAAATATGTGTGAAATACTCCCAAGATACACAAATAAGAATAATTAGAAATAAAGGTATTCAACTTTTAGGGTAGATATAAAGCCTGCCAAGTTATTATTTTTTTTTCAATTCTGAAGCCTGTTGTCTCTAAAATATTCTGTAGTGCATATTCATATAGCTATAGGAAGGACATTTGGTTTGGCAGACAAATTACTTGAGTCAAAATAATTCAATCTACTCCAAATTTCTAACTGCTTATTGCATATTCCCATATGGTGCTTCTGCCAGCCTTCCAAAACCAACTCATCCAAATTTGGACAGATTTTCTTCTATCCCCTCTTTCTTCATAACTCATTCTTCCTTGAGTAGTCTCTGTATAGTTTGATATTTCTATCTAGTTACCCAAGCAGAAAACCCATCTCATCTTCTCCCATTCTTTAGATTTCAGCCACACAGGACCACTTGCTTGTCCCTGATTATCCTGTGCTCCTGGTTTTGCACATACAGTTCCTTTAACCTGAGAATGGCCCAAGGCAATTATATATGAGGAAATATTGCTCCTTCTTCAAGGCTACTTCAAATGGCATTACTTCAAATTCACCATTCTTGAATTTCTTAATCAAAAGTAATAATTCTGTCTTCTGTACCTTATAGATCTGTGTTTATGTATATCACTCTTAACTGTCTATATTTGAGTAATTTTTACATGTACATATATATTTTTTATGGGATCACATACTGTAGTATTTAAGACTTGAGTCTTCATTATCTTTTGATCCTTTAAAGTCTAAGTGCAAGGTCTTATATGAATAACATAATAATCAAATAATTTTTTTATTATTTTAAACCTATTATAAGACAAGCATAGTTTTCTTTTCCTTTCTGAAATCCAGAATCTATGAATGAGAAGTCTAATAATTTTGGATTTTTTTAAAAGATGGGGAATGGGACACAGATTTGTTAATTATTCATTATGTGTCAGATAATGTGTTGGTGTTGGATAACTGTTTTCTAATTTCTTTTGCAACACCTTTGCATAGTTGTTATTGCTTTTCCACTTTATAACTGTGACCTGTTTGGTAAGGTACAGAAAGGTTAAGTAACTTGCCAATGGTCAAAGAAACTGAATTCTGAACTTGATTCTAAATGATGTTAAAGAGTGTTGAGAAGACAGTCTTCCATAATCAGGTCTTATCATGGAGTTGGGACTCACTGAACAGTCTAACCAAGAGTCTTGGGCCCAGAAAATTCTCTGATGATGGAGGCTAGGAATTGATCCTCCCTTTGTCATAATGTTATCTTCTTCCTTATCAGGAAAAGTCCTTTATTGTTAATGATGTAATGAGTACTTCTTTGTTCTGCTTATATGTGCATATGGCAGTTGGCAAACTCCATCACCTTATCTGTTCCTAGTGGGGAGGAAGCAAGGTTTTTCATCTGCATCATGAGAGCAGTGCATGTAGACCACCAGCCCTGCATTGGCTAGGGGAGTGACTTGTTAGCCATAAGGAACTGGTGCCCACTATTGAAGTTGAAGGAGCTCTGGTAGCATAGTGCCTAAGGCACTAGACTGTTAACCAGAAGGCTGGTGGTTCAAACCCACCAGTCACTCCTCGAAGGAAGGTTGGGTAATACCCCTCGGAAACCCAAAGAGGGGTCCCTATGAGTCAGGGCTGACCCAATGGCACATAGCAACAACAAAGCATTGAAGTTGAACTTGCTCTGGCTCTTCTCTATGCGAGAAATGTTGTTCTATCCACTGTCTGTGTGTAAGTTGCATTTTTCTTGGTAACCTTGGACCTTGGCTTGACAAAGAGCATTGCATTTTCTATCACACTCCACAGTCACGGGTCCTGTGCTTGTTACCTTTAATATGAATCATCCTCAGCTTTTATTATTTTTTTCTTTTTTCCTTGAGAGGGGTAATGGAATCATTACAATTTATTTATGATTTCTTGATTCTCCTCTGAATCAGTATTCTATTGCTACTGTAAAAAAATTATAATAAATTTATTAGCTGAAAACAATACTCATTTATTTTCCTACAGTTCTTGAATCAAAAGTCCAAAATAAATCTTAAGGGGCTAAAATCAAGGGATCAGCAGGGCTGGTTCCTTCTGGAGGCTCTGGAAGAGAACTTCTTGCCTCTTCCATCTTCTTGAAGTTGTCTGCACGTTTCTTAGGTCCTGGCCATACCAATCCTGCTACAATCCTCACATAGCTATCTATTGTCTTTGGCTTTTTTGCCTCCCTCTTATAAAGATCTTTGTGATTACACTTAGTGTGCATGGATAATCCAGGATAATTTACCCATCCCCATATCCTTAATTTAATCAAATCTGCATTCCTTTTATCATATAAAGTAACCTAGTCACAGATTCCAAGGATTAGGATATGTTTATCTTTAGGAAGGAGCTCTGGTGGTGTAGTGCCTAAGACATTTTACCGCTAACCAGAAGGCTGGCTCTTCAAACCCACCAGTCCCTCCTCAGAAGGAAGGTTGGGCAATCTACTTCTGTAGTGATACTGTCTCGGAAACCCAAGGAGGGGTCTCTATGAGTCAGTCTACCTCGTCCATATATGTATTAGAAAATGTATTTTCTAATGAAATATGTATTGGAAAAATAAAATCCCTTTTCAGTGTAGTTGCAGGGAAGCTCACTGCTCAATAATGGGGTCGAACCAGGGATTTCCAACTCCATAAGGAGCACAGTGCAACACACAATTGAACTAGCCACAAACTGAAACTTGTGCTTAAACAGGGACTTAACCCTAGTTAATTGTGAAAAGCATAAGCAAGTACTATTGATTCTATAAAATTAAAAATCAACTTGATATTTGTGGCATATAACTTGTCAAAAAACTCCATAACCATTACGTTTCAGGAAATGGCATTTATATTATTTAATACACTTTGCTGTGTAGTGGTGCTTTTTTGAATGTAAATAAATTTTCCATGGTCAAAGTTCCCCACATAAATGCTCATCCATCCTATAATTCCACAAATTGTGTTTCTAGTTGTATCCTACCTTTCTGAATGACTCTCTTTAACTTCTTTCTTTGCTGTTGTTGTTGTTGTTATGTGCCGTCAAGTCAAACCCGACTCATAGCGACCCCTCCTTGGGTTTCCGAGGCAGTATCATTATGGAAGTAGGATTGCCCAACCTTCCTTCCGAGGAGTGGCTTGTGGGTTTGAACCGCCAGCCGTCTGGTTAGCAGGCAAGTGTCTTAGCCACTATGCTACCAGAGCTCCCTCTTTCTTTGCTAGCTTCTTCAAATGAACTAATCATTGGAGCCACTCACGATAGACTGGCAGTTAAAAAAACTCAATTGTCAAGATGTTTTTATCAGTCACATCAACAGTAACTTTGAGATTGAATAGCTTTCTGGTTTATGTCAAATCTTTGGTGTGGATATTTTTTCCCTCAAAATAGAAATTTCTCACATCTTAATGCAATCTAAACTCAAATCCTAACTCACGGCCATTGAGTTGGATCTCACTCATAGCAAGCCCTCCTTGGATTTCCAAGGAGGTATCACTGAAGAAGTATATTGCCCAGTCTTCCTTCCAAGGAGTGGCTGGTGGGTTTGAACCACCAGCCTTTTAATTAGTAGTCAAATGCCTTAGGCACTACGCCACCAGAGCTCCTCTAATGTAATTTACCTTGTCCAATTGTTCACCCATTTCATTTGGAATCAGAGCTTACAACTGGTTCAAAACAGTTCAGTTATGACCCTAGAAATAAGGGCAGTGTACACGTTGCATGGCAACAGAATCTCCTGTGGGCAGAATTTTGACCCAAGTAGGAAACAGGCAGGAGCCCTAGTGGTGCTGTGGTTAACATGTTTGCCAGGTAACCAAAGCTTGGTGATTAGAATCCACCAGCTGCTTGGTGGGAGATATGTGTGGCAATCTCCTTTCATTAATATTTATAGCCTTGGAAACCCTATAGGGCAGTTCTACTCTATCCTTCAGAAATCCTAGGAGTTGGAATTCACTCAATGGCAATGGGTTTGAGTTTGGGTTTATTTTTTCATAGGCAGCCGGTGCTCCCCTGCTCAAAAATGGCAGCCTACTGTGCACTCTTTTGACTGTCTCAGCTGCTCTCTTTGGGTAGGGCATCACTGCCTGTTTCCTACTTGGGTCAAAATTCAACATGCAAGGGGTTTGGTTGCTATGCAACACATATGCTGCCCTTGTTACCAAAGGCCATGACTGAACTATTTTGAATCCCCTCCCTTGGTTGGAAGCTCTGTTGAGAATAGCCTTCACCCTGTTGATGAAAAAAAGATGATGGGGCACATTATCCCACTGCTGATGAACACCCATTAGCCTTGGATAGCAAATATATTCCCTGTGTGCATTTGATATGTGATCATAATAGAATTCCATCCTGTGGTTTGTGGAAAAAGAAGTGTTTTAGAGCCAACCTACGTGTGTTTTCAAATTTCATACCAATATACACTCAGCTTCAGAGCTGCTCACTTGCTCGCTGGCATGCATCCCATTTTCACATGCAATTTCTTTATGAATTGAAGGGAATATGCAGGCAGGCATCTAGCTGTTCAGGAAAATAAATTTATATATTTTTTGAGTATGTACCTTGTTGTGGATGCAGGACAAAATATATAGGCAGATATCTCAGACAAAAAGTGAGGCTTTATTTTTAAATATAGATTATAGAAAGTGATGCTTTCCCCTTATCTCCCAAGCTGAAAACATCTATTAAAAATAGTTTTTTAAAAAATATATATTTAACATTGCTTTGCTCCATAATCAGTATTATAATGACCTATCTAAAACTGCCATATGTCATCAAACTATTTGGCAGTAAAAACCTATTTGAGACCCATTATTTAGTGACAGTAGTTGTATACTTGAATAAATAAGCTTCATTATCTATATGGTTGAAACCATGAACATCTGTGAATAAAGAGATATAGCATATTGATTTTGCTGTGGTCCTCCACTGAAATGTAGGTGGCATTACATCAGTTTACAATTTCAATGGCATGCTGCAGTTTAGAAATAAAAAAATTGTTATCTGGAAACCTCTCAAACCAACAGAAATGTAATCAATTTTTTATCTGTGGTTAGGCACTGGAAGTCAGTGGTGGATTTTCTGTCTTCAATGCTCAAGTCCTCTTGTTAAAATATTTAGGAAGCTCCCATGGGAAATACTATACCTAGATTGAACCTGTTTACATTAGGAAGTGAAAAATCTGCTCCTTGTATCCTGTTAGCCACAAATGCATCCTCCTCTCATAGAATCACTTCCCCTGGGGGATTATGGGATATAGCTCACTTCTAGTTTCTGAACACTCTTCTACTGAATGACTGAGCCACAAGGACTCACTACTTCTATCTTGATTACAATTTGAATTCGGCATACAATTTTACGTCCTGTAGCTTTAACTCCAATTCATGTGGGAACATAATCTAATATTCTTGTGATGATTCTGAAAAAAAAAAAAAAAAAAAAAAAAAAAAAAAAAAAAAAAAAAAAAAAAAACAACAAAAAACGATACTGGAAAATAAGAATGATAACAGCATTCCCAGGATTGCTAACATCCCTTAGGTAAGTAGCATTTACATTTAAGATACTGTTTCTTTTTAAATTTTGTGTACTCATTAACCCACATTACTGATGATACGCCACTGCTTAAACATTGTGTAAATGATGTAAAGATAAAGAAGTATGTTCCCTACTGTCAAGAAGTTTGCAGTTTATCTAGTAAGAATGAAAAGACATTCAGAGGTAACTGTAACACAGAATAGAAAAAACAAATGCCGTAGTAGAATTGCAAATAAAGTACTATCAAATTTCTGAAATGGGATAACTTCAGAGAAAGAATGGGAAACAGAGAAGGTTTCATGAAGGAGGGGCATTTGTTGTTGACATTGAATAAGCGTTTATTGAGTACCTATAATATGTACCTGGAAGTAGTAGACAAGAGAGATTCAACCCAGCAGGGGAGAATGCTATTAACTAAAACTTTACCTTATCATTAATGAATCATAAATATGGCAAATCTCTGGGGAGGTAAAGGGTTTGATGAAAACATAGAATTGGAAGCCAGAATTTAAAGATTTGTTGATTATGCAGTATGTAATGAGTCGGGGGTCGACTCGACAGCACATAACAACAACAACAACAACAAAAGGAGCCCCTGGTTGGTGCAATAAGGAGCTCTAGTGGCATAGTGGTTAAAGAATTCAGCTGCTAAACAAAAGGTCTGTGGTTCATTCTTTCTCTGTGGGAGAAAGATGAGGCAGTCTGCTTCCCTAAAGATTTATAGCCTTGGAAATCCTATCAGGCAGTCTACTCTGTCCTAAAAAGAGTCACTGTGAGTCAGAATTGACTGGATGGCAGTGGGTTTTTTTGTTTGTTTTTTCGTTGGTGCAAACAGTTTATATGTTTGTCTTCTAACCAAAAGACTGAAAGTTGAGTCTACTCAGAAGTACTTCTGAGGAAAGGGCTTGGGATTTACTTAAAAAAAAGATAGCTGAAAATCCTATGGGGCACAGTTCTACCCCAACACAAATTAGGTCTCTGTGAGTTGGAGCCTACTTAATGGCAACAGGTTACTAGTAGGTTGGGGATGGAGATAGCAAAATAGACTGGTAGTAGGGCAGGAGAGAAAAGGATGGACAGAATTAAGATCCAGTTGTTCCCAGGACACACATGCAGGGATGACTGGGATGATCACTGCAAACCTAGACTGCTTGAGCTTCATTGAATCTTTGGGTTTAGGATGAAGCATAAGAATTTATAGATCCAGAAAGCTTGGCTAAACAGGGGGAAAAAGTAACTTCTTATTATTAATTACCAACTATGGACCAGGCACTTTCCATGTATTACTTCATTTAATACTACAATGATCCTATTTTACAGATGAGGAAAATGAAGACTTGAAAAGTAGAAAAAATTACTAAAATAATACAGGTATGTAACATTTCTACTGGAAAAATTAGAGTATATCTAAAATTAGGGTGGGAAATGCACAAGTGTGTCTATAAGGGAATCGGAATCTGGATGGAATCACACTAATTTTACTGATAAATAGATGAAGAGAGATTAGGTTACACCTCCAAAGATGGAGTGCAGGATAGGAATAGAGCCAGGATTATAAACTTTAGGCAGATAATTTTACATTAATATAAATGTCATCAATGGAAAGTAGAGAAATGAAACCAGATGTGAGTTTAAAAACTAACTTCTGACAGCATATTTCTTCAGAATTAAGTCTTGATTCCATCAAACTCCATAGCAGAGCTTCCCCAGGGGTTTTCTGTGAGTTGGTCACACATATAGACAGTGAGATATTTACTCCCTCAGTGATTCTGATGTCTGCTCTATATGAAAAACAGTGGGAAGCATTGTGTAGATTATAGTTATTTATTCACTATAACTTTATTGCAAGCTACATTATGGTAGGTACTGAGAATACAATTAAAAACAGTCATTGCCATTAGGAAGCTCTTAGTCTATTGGGGGACATGCATATTAAATATATAGATATCTATGAAAAGTGTTTGGAATGAAAGATTGTTTGAACATTGAGAATACAGATTCTCAGAACAGAACCTTAGAGCATAAACTAGTCTGTGAGATCAGGAAAAATCTTCCCTGAGGACAAGACCTTTGAGTTGCCATATGCATGAGGGCAGAGGAATGGATGCTATCAGGCAAGGAACTAAAGAGGAGCTTTCCTCTGCAGGCTGATGGACTGCAAGGGGTATAGAGCATGTGGTAAGGGGAGCATTGTAACACTGGAGTCAAACGTAGCAAGGACTGTGAGGATGACATAGGAGTAGGTAGTGTTTTGTCTCTTGTACACAGGATCACTATGACTTGGAACAAACTCAACATCCTCTACCAACAACAACAATGATGGCCTGTGTGGTCTGCATTTCATGTTTGGAGAACAGTGTGTTGATTAATGAGGAAGGAGAGAGAGGTATTTTGTGGGAAAGATTAAAGGATTTGGGTCTTTATCTTAACAGCAATGGAAAGTCATTGAGTCAGTGAAGGTTTTTTACTGGGAGGAACATTGATATTATTAGATTTTCATTTTGAAAGATTACTCTGGGAGAAAGTGTGAGCAGAGCAAATACTTTTAGGAGGATGCTGCAGGTCCAGAGTTAGGCCATATGATAGCAGCAAGATTAAAAAGATGCATATATTTTTTGAAGATGTATAGGGGAGGTACACAAATTCAGCTGGTGTGGTTGTGGCTGGAGAGTGGAAGTCAAACCTTCCCAGAGGTTTTGTCCCAAGCTCCCCTGGATTTAGCTGACCTCCATTTTGGGCTTTTCTAACTCTATACTGTAGTTAACAAGGTCTTTTTAGTTTGTCACATTTGGACCCAGCACCACTGACATCTCTACTGTTCCTATATTTGTTTTAATCTCTCTAGAACTATCTTTCCCTCTACATCTATATTTTGAAATTTTGTCTATTCAAGTCCCAGATTAAATGTCACTTCCTCCATGAAGGGAGCTCTGGTGGCACAGTGCCTAAGGCATTTGACTGCTAACTAGAAGGCTGGTGGTTCAAACCCACCAGCTACTCCTTGGAAGGAAGATTGGGCAATCCACTTCTGTAGTGATACCAACTCAGAAAACCAAGGAGAGGTAACTATGAGTTGGACCCACTTGATGGCAGTGAGTTTTTTTGTTATTGTTGTTGTTTTCCTCCATGAAATTTTACCCAATTTGATATAATTTCTTCTTTCCTCTATTCATTGTGTTCATAACTAATGATCTACATATATAAAATCATCATTAATGATCTATATACCTCTATTTGTACATTTAGCACATTTTCCTTTTTGTTTATTTTGTGTATATGTTGTCCTCCTCTACAAGGCTGAAGAGAAAGGATCTTACATTTTATCCATCTATGCCAAAATGGAACCCATAAATATTGATATCTTAGGCATTAGTGAGCTGAAATGGACTGCTTTTGGCCATTTGAATCAGACAACCATATGATCAACTATGCCGGGAAAGACAGAAGAGGAATGGCGTGGCGTTCATCATCACAAAGGATGTTTCAAGATCTTTCCTGAAGTACCATGCCGCCAGTGATAGGATAATATCCACATGCTTACAAGGAAGACCAGTTAATATGACTATTATTCAAATTTATGTACCAACCACCAAACCAAAGGTGATGAAATTGAAGATTTTTATCAATGTCTGCAGTCTGAAATTGACTGAACATGTAATCAGGATGTGTTAGTTATCATTGGTGACTGGAATGCAAAAGTAGGAAACACAGAAGAATAATCAGTTGTTGGAAAATTTGCCCTTGGTGATAGAAATACTGCTGGAAATCACATGGTAGAATTTTGCAAGACCAAGGACTTATTCATTGCAAATACCTTTTTTCAACAACACAAATGATGCTATACACATGGACTTCAGCAGATGAAGCACACAGGAATCAGATTGACTACATCTGTGGCAAGAGGGAATGGAAAAACTCAGTATCTTCAGTTGGTTTTGACCAGGCCAGGAGCTGATGTTGGAACAGACCATCAACTGCTCATGTGCAAGTTCAACTTGAAGTTAAAGACAATGAAAACAAGTCCATGAGAGCCAAATATGACCTTGATTATATCACACCTGAATTTAGAGACCATCTAAATAATATATATAATACATTTAACACTGATGAATGAAAACCAGAGGAATTGTGGGATGGCATCAAGAACATCATCCATGAGGAAAGCAAAAGGTCATTAAAAAGACAGGAAAAGAAGAAAAGACCAAAATGGATATCAGAAGAGACTCTGAAACTTGCCTATGAATGGAGAGTATCTAAGGCAAATGGAAGAAATGACAAGATAAAATGATTTCAAGAGCAGCTCAAGAAGACAAAGTCAATTACTATAATGAAATTTGCAAAGACTTGGAGTTAGAAAACCAAAAAGGAAGAACACGCTCAGCATTTCTCAAGCTGAAAGAAGTGAGGAAAAATTTTAAGCCTAGAGTTTCAATATTGAAAGATTCTATGGGCAAAATATGGAATGATGCAGGAAACATTAAAAGAAGATGGAAGGAATATACAGAGTCACTGTACCTAAAAGAACTGGTAGATCTTCATTCATTTCAGGAGGTGGCATATGATCTAGAACCAATGGTACTGAAGGAGGAAGTTGAAGCTGCAATGAAGGAATTGGTGAAGAAGAAATTTCCAGGAATTGATGGAATACCCACTGAGATATTTCAACAAACAGATGCCCCACTAGAGGCATTCACTTGGTTCTGCCAAGAGATTTGGAAGAAAGTTACCTGGCCAACTGACTGGAAGACATCTATATTTGTACCCGTTCCAAAGAAAGGTGACGCCATAGAATGTGGAAATTATCAAACAATATCATTAGTATCGTATGCAAGTAAGATCTTACTGAAGATAATTCAAAAAGGGTTGCAGCAGTATACTAACAGAGAACTTCCAGAGGTGCAAGTTGGATTCAGAAGAGTACCTGAAACAAGGAATATCATGGTTGCTATCAGATGGATCCTGGGTCAAGGCAAATAATACCAGAAAGATGTTTACTTGCATTTTATTGACTAGGCAAAGGTATCTGATTGTGTGGATCATAACAAATTGTGGATAACATTGAGAAGAATGGGAATTCCTAAACACTTCATTGTACTCATGAGGAATCTGTACTTTGACCGGGAGGCTGTTGTTTGAACTGAACAAGGGAATACTGCATGCTTTAAAATTAAGAAGGGAGTGTGTCAGGGTTGTATCCTTTCTCCATATATATTCAATCTATATGCTAAGCAAGTAATCTGAGAAGCTGGACTATATGAAGAAAAACGTGGCATCAAGATTAGAGAGGAAGAATCATTAACAACCTGTGATACACTGACGACATAACTTTTCTTGCTCAAAGTGAGGATGACTTGAAGCACTTACGGGTGAAGATTGAAGAATACAGTCTGCAGTATGAATTACATCTTAAAATAAAGAAAACAAAAATCTTCACAACTGAACCTATAAGCAGTATCACGATCAATGGAGAAAAGATTGAGGTTGTCAAAGAATTCACATTGCTTGGTTCTACAATCAACGCTTATGGAAGCAGCAGTCAGGACATTAGACGATGCATAGCACTGGGCAAGTCGGCTGCAAAGGATCTCTTTCAAGTGCTGAGGAGCAAAGATGTCTCCTTGAGGACTAAGGTGTGTCTGGCACAAGCCATGATATTTTCAGTCACCTCATATGCATGTGAGAGCTGGACAGTGAATAAGGAAAACTGAAGAAGAGTTGATGCTTCTGAGTTGTGGTACTGGTGAAGAATGCTGAAAGTACTACGGACTGCTAAAAGAACTAACAGATCTGCCCTGGAGCAAGTGCATCCGAAATGCTTCTTGGAAGCGAGAGTGGCCAGACTTTGTCTCACCTACTTTGGTCATGTTGTCAGAAGGGACCATTCCCTGGAGAAGGATGTCATGCTTGGTAAGGAGGAGGCTCGATGAAAGAGGGGAAGGCCTTCAATGAAATGGATTGACACGGTGGCTGCGACAATGGGCTTAAGTATAGCAGGGATCATGGAGCTGGTGCGGGATCAGGTGGTGTTTTGCTCTGCTGTGTATAGGATTGCTATGAGTTGGAAATGACTCAACGGGACCTAACAACAACAACAACATGTCAAAGCTTGGAAAAAGCTGGATTCAGTCTCATACAATGTTTGCCCTTTTGTAATTGACTTATTTCACTCAGCATAGTGCAATCCAGGTTCATCCATGTTATGAGGCGCTTTGTGGATTCTTAATTATTCCTTAACATTTTGTAGTATTCCATTTTGTGTATGTACAATATCGTTTTGTTTATACATTCATCTGTTGTTGAGCACTTAAATTGTTCTCATCTTTTTGCAATTGTGAATGTTGTGATGAACATGAATGTGCATGTGTCTATTCATGTCATGGCTCTTATTTTTATAGAATATATATACCTAATAGTGAAATTGCTGGACTATATGCTATGTCCATTTCCACCTTTCTAAGTGGTTGTACCATTTTACAGAAATCAAAAAAAAAAGAGGTTTACACAGAAAGAAACATTCTCTGATTGTTACCAAGGATGAAGGAGAAAGGAGGGAAAATCACTAGCTACAGACTAGATGTATTAACATGGGTGAAGAGAAAGGTAATATACAATAAGGTGGAGGCCAGTACAAAATGATCAAGGTAAAAGAAGACATGAGAGTGCACAAAAGTAAAACAAAACAAAGTAAATGAAATGGGAGGTGCACAAGAATAAAAGAAAATAAAGGTCGATACTATTACATACCCAATCCTGCAATAATAGTAATAACAAATAATATGTAAAGTAAATACACAGGTAGACACACAAGCTAAATAGATGTGGGAAGGTGAATGGGTGTATAGTGACAAGTATAGGTTTGGCAGAGGATATTTCTGCACATATATCAGTTTATACCCATCAGGAAGGAAGACTGGGCAATCTACTTCTTTAAAGATTTATCACCTTGGAAACCCAAAGGGTGTCATTGTGAGTTGGAATTGACTCAATGGCAGTTAGTTTTTATCTGTATATACTACAATTATGCCTAAGGTTATAGTAGAGCTTACAGGAAGAAAAGTTACGAAAACTTCCTAGCCATAAACAAACATCTTGAGGGAATGAGTCACTGGGCTTGAGGACTTAGGACCAAAGTGGCAGGGAATATCTATATCTATTGGTATAACAGTTCACAAAGACCACTTCTTACTTCAGTGAGAAGTGACAGCAGTCTTAAAAACTTGCAAGCAGCTGTCTAAGATGCAACTATTGGTCTCTTCCCATCTGGAAGAATGAAGAAGAGTGAAGAAAATCAAAGACTCAAGAACACAAATAATCCAAAGAATTATTGGACCATGTGAACAACAGCTTCCATGACCTTGAGACCAGAAGATTAGATAGTGCTTGGCTATCTGTTATGATCAAAGTTCCGTTAGAAGGTCTTGGACATGTAGGAAAAAAATGTAGAACAAAATTCAAAATAATAAAAAAATGACCAAATTTACTAGTTTGATAGACACTAGTGGAACCCTCAAGATTGTGGACCTTAGACACCCTTTAATCCTGGAACTGAAACCCCCCCTAGGGACAAACTCTCAGTTAAACCAGGTCTATGAAGTAAATAACACCACCAGGGAGGAATGTATTCCTTAGTGCAATCAACCACGTGAAAACAAATGTAGAGCGTTTGCCCTAAAACAAAACTCAGAGGACAAGAAGGAACAGGAAAAAAGGACAAATGGAAAAGAGGAAGCCAGGGAGGAAGTGCTAAGAGTACTGTTACATTGAGGGGATTGCAACTAATATCATGAAACAAAATGTATGATTTGTTGAATAGAAAACTAATTTGCTCTGTAAACTTTTTGTTTGTTCAAAACAAACAAACAAACAAACCTACAGTTAGATTGCTGTAGTAGTATTTTCTCTTAGCTATTTAAAAATTTTTGTATTATTTGCTACTTAATTCCACACAAAATTCAGATTTCCAGTTTCTCTGGGGAAACAAAGGTGCAACCATCAACTGGAGCTGGAGTCTATCCTCTTAGCTTACACATGAGGTCATGACTCTTCATTGTCCATTCATTTACATTACTAGCCTGGACTCAGAGTTGAGTTTAGGACAATGTTGTGTACCAGTTGTTGATTCCCACTCACAACAACACTATATGACAGAGTGGTACTGCCATACAGGGTTTACTAAGCTATAATTTTTACAGGAGCATATTGTCTTTTCTCCCCTAGAGTAGATTGTGGGTTCAATTCGACAACCATTAGGTTAGCAGCCAAGCACTTAACCACTGAACCACCAGAGCTTTATTGTCAATTTATTAATATTATTTGCTGGCCCCAGAGGTTTCTGAGTTTTGGATACTAGTTTGTGCAATTCCTGAAGAATTTAGCAAAGTCTAAGCAGTCAGCCCAGGGACAACTCAGGGACTCCCAAAACAGCAGGCCAGAAGAGCAGGAGCAAGGGGATTAAAAGCCAGGAAGCCAGACAGAGGTACAGTCAGCCACAGGGACCCAGGTGGGGGTGATACGAGAGGTCTCCAACAGCAAGACAAACTTGTCTGTCGGTTTGTCCTACTGTGGTGACATGTAGACGTGAGTTTTGAGGCTCAGCATGTCATGTTGTAAGAAGGGACCATTCCATGGAGAAGGATGTCATACTTGGTAGGGTGGAGGGGTTGACGAAAGAGGGGGAGGCCTTCAACGAGATGAATTGACACGGTGGCTGCGATGATGGGCTCAAGTATAGCAGGGATTGTGGAGCTGGCTCAGGATCGGGCAGTGTTTCGTTTGGCTGTGCATGGGGTCGCTATGAGTTGGAAATGACTCGACGGCACTTAACAACAACAACAACAACAACAAGCAGTTATCCTGTGTGAATTACTTAATTCAAGATCAGTAGGTTAGGTCATCTGAGGAAAATGCATCAAATATCACTTCAAGGTTCTGGAAAATGGTAATCTTTTTTACTTAGAGTTTTTTATATAGGTATAGGGAGCTCTGGTGGCATAGTGCCTAAGGAATTTGACTGCTAACCAGCAGGCTGGCGGTTCAAACCCACCAACCACTCCTCAGAAGGAAGGTTGGGCAATTCACTTCCGTAGTGATACTGCCTCGGAAACCCAAGGAGGGTCGCTATGAGTCAGGACTGACTCGACAGGACACAACAACAACAACAGGTCTAATGTCTAAGGCCTCTCTGTTCTCAGTGCAAACGTCTATTTGAAATATGAACAAATATAAATGTAAAGAAGAAAGGAAGAGAAGTCTAGCTCAAAGAATTTGAAATAAAACCCTAGAGATAATTCTTAATTGAATTAGCATAGCCTGCTTTGTTTGTAATTTTTTTTTTTTTTTTTTATGTTTGTAGTTAACACGGGAGGGGGGCATTGGATTCTGACTGGTGAAGAGTATATTGTAGACAATTTTGTCCAAAAGATTAATAGCATAGCTTACACACCTGATTTTGGTTAATGGAATTGGTGAAAGTACATCTATAACTGGTTTTGGTAATGGAAACTTTACAGTTTAGAATTCTTATTAATGTTATTGTTGTTAGGTGCCATCGAGTAGGCTTGGACTCATAGCGGTCCTTTGTACAATAGAACAAAACAGCCCTGGCACTACACCATCCTCACAATATTTACTATGCTTGAGTCCATCATTGCAGCCACTGCCAATTCATCTCATAGAGGGTCTTCCCTTATTTCTCTGACCCTCTACTTTGCCAAGTGTGGTGTTCTTCTCCAGGGACTGGTCTCTTCTGATAACATGACCAAAGTAGGTGAGACAAAGTCCAGTCATTCTCTCTGGTAAGAGCATTCCAGTTGTACTTCTTCCAGGACAGATTTGTTCATTCTTCTGGCAGTCCATGGTATTTTCAGTATTCTTTACCAACACCACAACTTGAAGGCATCAACTCTACTTTGGCCTTCCTTTTTCACTGTCCAGCTTTCACAGGCATATGAAGCTATTGAAAATACCATAGCTTGGTTTAGGCACACCTTAGGCAAAATGACACCTTCGTCCTTTAACACTTTACATAGGTCTTTCACAGCACAATTGCCCAGTGCAATAGGACATCTGATTACCTGACTGCTGCTTCCATGGGAGTTGATTGTGGATCCAAGTGAAATGAAATCCCTGACAGTTTCAATCATTTCTCTGTATATCATGATGTTGCTTATAGGTATAGTTGTGTGGATTTTCATTTTCTTTATGTTGAGTTATAATCCATATTGAAGACTAGTCTTTGATCTTCATCAACTCTTACAAGAGTGGTTCAACTCTTTTAGCAAGCAAGATTGTATCATCCGCATATTGCAGGTTGGTCATGAGTCTCCCTCCAATCCTGATGTTGCGTTCTTCCGCATGTAGTCCAGCTTCTTGGATTATTTTCTCAGCATACAGATTGAATAAGTGTGGTGAAAGAATATAACCCTGATGCACACCCTTCCTAATTTTAAATTATGCAGTATCCCATTATTCTTTTAGAACAACTGCCTCTTGGGATGTACAAGTAAGTGTTCTGGAATTTCCATTCTTTGCAATGTTATCCACAATATGTTATGATCCACATAGTCAAATGTGTTTGCATAGTCAATAAAACACAGGTAAATATATTTCTGGTATTCCTTGCTTTCTGCCAAGATCCAAATGACATCAGCAATGATTGCCCTGTTCCATGTCCTCTTCTATATCCAGCTTGAATTTCTGGAAGTTTAATGTAAATACTGCTGTAATCTTTTTAAATTATCTTCAGCAAAACTTGACTTGCATGTGATATCAATGACATTTTTTGATAATTTCCACATTGTGCTGGATCACCTTTCTTTGGAATGAGCACAAATGTTGATCTCTTCTAGTCGGTTGGGCAGGTAGCTGTCTTCCAAATTTATTGGGATAAACCAGAGTAAGCGCCACAGTGCTGCATCTGTTTGTTGAAACATCTCAACTGGTAGTCAATTCCTGGAGTCTTGTTTTTCACTACTTCCTTCAGTGCAGCTTGGACTCCTTCTTTCGCTACTATTAGATCTTGATCATATACTACCTCTTGAAATGGTTGAACATTTTTGGTACTGTGACTCTGTGTATTTTTTCCATCTTCATTTGATGCTTCCTACATCACTAAATATATTTTCCATGGAAACCTTCAATACGGCAACTTGAAGCTTGACTTTTTTCTTCAGTTCTTTCATCTTGAGATGATGCTGAGCCTATACTTCTCTTTTGGTTTTCTAACTCTAGGTCTTTGCGCATTTTGTTATACTTTATTTTGTTTTCTTGAATTGCCCTTTGAAATCTACTGTTCAACTCTTTTATTTTATCACTTCTTACATTTGCTTTTGCTACCCTACATTTAAGACCTAGTTTCAGAGTTTCTTCTGACATCCATTTTAGGCTTTTCTGCCTTTCCTGTCTTTTATATGACCTTTTGCTTTCTTCATGTATGATATTCTTGATATCATCCCACAAATCGATCGGTCTTTGGTCATTGCTTATCAATGCATCAAATCTTTTCTTCAGATGGTCTCTAGAATCAAGTAGGCTATAACTATGGTCATATTTTGGTTCTCATGGACTTATTTTAAATTTCTTCAGCTTAAACTTGAACTTACAGAGTAGCAATTGATGATTTGTTCCGTAGTCAGCTCTTGGCCTTGTTTTGATTGATGATATTGAGCTTCTCCATTTCCTCTTTCCACATATATTTGTTGTTGTTGTTATGTGCCGTCGAGTCGGCCCCGACTCATAGCGACCCCTCCTTGGGTTTCCGAGGCAGTATCACTA
>NW_006921660.1:5314269-5329618 GCF_000298275.1 Orycteropus afer afer
CCCAACCTTCCTTCCGAGGAGTGGCTGGTGGGTTTGAACCGCCAGCCTTCTGGTTAGCAGGCAAGTGTCTTAGCCACTATGCTACCAGAACTCCCCATATATAGTCGATTTAATTGCTGTATACCCATCTGGTGAGGTGCTTGTGTACAGTCACAGTTTATGTTGTTGAAAAAAGTATAAACAATGAATAAGTTGTTGGTCTTGCAGAATTCTATCATGTGATCTCTGGCATCATTTCTATCACCAAGGCCATATTTCCCAAGTGCTGATGGTTCTTCTTTGTTTCCAACATTCACATTAAAATCTCCAGTAATTATCAATACACCATGATTGCATGTTTGCTCAATTTCAGACTGCAGAAGTTGGTAAAAAAACAAAACAACAAAAACATTTTCTTCATCTTTGGCTTTGGCGGTTGGTGCATAAATTTGAATAATAGTAAAGTTAACTGGTGTTCCTTGTAGGCCTATGGATATTATCCTATCACTGACAGCATGGTACTTCAGATAGATCTTGAAATGTTCCTTTTGATTGTGCATGCAACACCATTCAAGCTTTAATTTGTCATTTTGTGTACACCGTAGTATTATCATATACCATAGTATTATCAGATTGAAAATGGCCAATATCAATCCATTTCAGTTCACTAATGCCTAGGATATGGATTTTTTTGTTCCTTTTCATTTTTCACAACTTCCAATTTTCCTAGATTCATACTTTGTATATTCCATTTTCTGACAATTAATGAATGCTTGCAGCTGTTTTCCCTTGTTTTGGGTATGCCCATCAGCAAATGAAGTTCTCAAAAGCTTTACTCCACTCACACAAGGTTGACTTTACTTTGAGGAGTCAGTTCTTCCCCATTCATATTTTGAAGGCCTTACCACCTGAGATCCTCATCTTCCAGAACTGTATCAGACAATATTCTACTGCTATTCATAAAGGTTTTCAGTAATATATCAGACAGTGTTTCATTACTATTAATAAGGTTTTCAGTGGCCATTTTTTTCACAAGTGGATGATCCTGTCCTTCTTCCCAGTCTGTCTTAGTCTGGAAGCTCCACTGAAACCACTCCACTGAAGTCACATGGGTGACTTTGCTGGTATTTGAAATACCAGTGGCATAGCTTCCATCCTCACAGAAACATGAAAGCCACCACAGTACAACAAACTGACAAATGAGTGGTGGTTTTTATTAATACAAACGTATTGCGATGCAATTCAGATATATTATTCTTAATTATTTATATACTAATGTTTTAAAATAATCTCTAGTTTAATGTTATGCATATTCAAATGATTAAAATCTAAAACTGTTCATTGGTAGATGAGAAAAACAGAGAAAAAGAAATATAAAATGGAGTAAAATGAAACAAGGAATCAAATAGTTGATTTGAGATTACTGTGTAATAAGCCCTTTTCATTCATAATATTTCCCTCTTTGCATAAAACTGCATTTACAGTTATAAATCATGTTTTTGAATTGTTGGGAGTCTTAGTATTTTCTGAAATTGGAAATACAGAGTTCAAATGATAAAAATAGTTAAGCATTTGCTCACAAAGGTATAAACAGATCATTTAATTTGAGAGGCAAAAAATAAAGTATGAGTATCTCACTGACACTGCAGAGACTAGAGGAAAAATGTATCAAGAGAGAGTTTCCAAAATATCAGAAGTAAAAATATTTTTTTTTAGTTTCAATAAGAGAAATATTCTCAAATACATAACTAGTTATTAAAAACAAACCATTACAACTTCTGATCTAAAAGATCTATTTTTTTCCCTCAGATTCTATTTCTTGGCTCTGAGAACTATGATCACAATAAGAAATATTCTGTTCCAAACAATGTTCTATGGACATAACAGGTTTTATGGGCTAGAAGGGATTCCAGTGAGTGCAAAATTATGGCAAAATCTTTACATCTTGTGAGGTTACATAGTTCTTTCAGTAATGTCCTAAGTTGCAGACATTTATATAACTTGTCCAGCTTCAGCACTGACTCAGAGTTCATCTCATAGCAACACAATGGCCATAATAGTACCCATTATAGCGGCTATTCTTCCCAATTGAAAAAGCACAGTGAAATCGTGGGGATGAAGCTGTGCCTTGATTGGCTGTTAGATTGCGATCAGTGAGAAGTATTTGTGCCATAATTTTACAGCCAAGCAAGAATCGGCCATCCTGGTGGTAAGTCAGCATGTACATACCATCAAAGCTAAAGTGTCTCACTTGGGTAACAGAACTGAATTTTTTTTAAAACAACAGAGTACAATAGAAGCTACATTTTAAAAAACAATTCTGCTTGGACATTGTTATGGTTTGAATTGTGTCCTCCCAAAATATGTGGCAATTTGGCTAGGCCATGATTCTCAATATTATGTAATTATCTTCCATTTTGTGACCTGACATAAGTCCTATGTATTGTAAATCCTGACCCCTATTATGTTAATGAGGCGGGATTAAAGCTGTTGTTATGTGCCATTGAGTTGGTTCTGTCTCGTAGCAACTTTATGTACAACAAAATGAAACACTGCCATCCTGCTCCATCCTCACAATCATTGCCATGTTTGAGGCCATTGTTGCAGATACCACACCAATCCATCTCATTTAGGGTCTTCCTCTTTTTCCTTGAACCTCTAGATTAGAGGCAATTATGTTACTGAGGCAGGAAGCAATCTAAAGGATTAGGTTGTGTTTTAAGTCAATCTCTTTTGAGATATAAAAGAGATTAAACAAGCAAACAGAGAGGAGGGACCTGACTACCACTAAGAAAGAAGAGCTGGCAGTGAAATGCATCCTTCAGACCCATGAACCTGTGTGCTAAGAACATTCTAGACCCAGAGGGAGAATGATACCAAGACACATGGAAATCTTCACAGATTTCCCACAGGTGCTCAAAGGAGGTAAGGACCTTCCTCCAGAGCTGACAGAGAGAAAAAGCTTTTCCCTAGAGCTGGTGCTCTGAATTCGGACTTCTAGCCTAAACTGTGAGAGAAGAAATTTCTTCTTGTTAAAGCCATCTATTTATGGTATTTCTGTCATAGCGGCCCTAGACAGGCAATTTTTCTGCCACCTGGTTAAAAAGAAATCACATACAAACAAGGACAAAGTCCAAATAGGAATGTTGACCTGTCTCTAAATTACAGTTAAGTAGCATCAAGTTCGGGGGTGGGGGGGAAGCCTAACGTTTCTGTTTCATTTTAATATAATAGCGGGTAAAAATGACAATGGAACTATGTAGAAATCATTGTCAGGGGTTAGCAAACTTTTTCTGTAAAGGGCCAGACAATAAAAATTTTAGGATTGTGGAAAATATATGGTTGATGTTGCATATATGTTTTTTTCTTTGTAGCAAGACTTCAATAATGTAAAAATCGATTATGCCAAAACAGGCCTTGGGCCAGCCTTGGTGCTACAGTTTGCAGACCCCTGATTTATCTAAATGCTTACAGTTGTGAATTTAATAGAAAAACACTACACACAACTTTGATCTCTTCTCCATCTTCTCACCCTACTCACCTAAAGAAATTATCCAGAGGTTATACCTAATTTTTAGACCAAAGCCTAAAAGCAGTGGCTAGGTATATCTATGTGAAGCATGCCTTGAAAATAAATGCAGGCAATAGCACTTTTTCTATTGTGTAGATCTGCAGACTTTCTTGGCTTTGCAGAACCTGTCACTGTTTATCTCTGTCTCCCAGATTCATACAGGGTCTTAGAGAAAAGAAAACAAACAGAAAAAAGATCTCTTCCCAAAAGACCACAGAAAAGCCCAGAACACTCCCTTCCAGACACACACATAAACATTACCAGATTACTCCTAATGACTGCACGCCAAGCCAGCTTGTCTACAATAATAGTCTCCTTGTCCAAAGGAGTACCCTTTGAAGCTGTGCTTCATTGTAACTTTGAACTATTTCTTCTACCCTCTCAGCTGCTTCCCAACTCACCATAACACATACTTGGATATCTTGCTGTTATTTTCTCTTTGCCAGCAGTTGCATTGCAAGAGGTGTCTTTTCAATGTTGTTACACTAAGTTGTCACCTTCTGGGAATGCCATCTTGCATTTAACATTCAAGAGATATATTTACATTTTATTCATAATGATAAGAGAAATAATAGGTAACATTTATGGAGTACTTACTATATGCTACCACCACCTGTCTGTCAGTGTGTTGTGCCATGGGGCTTGCAAGCTGCTGCGATACTGGATGCTATGCCACTGCTATTCAAATACCAGTGCAATCACCCATAGTGAACAGGTTTTAGTGGAGTTTTCAGATTGAGACAAACTAAGAAGAAAGGCCAACAAATCTATTTCTGAAAATTTGCTCATGAAAATCTTATAGATCACAACAAAATATGGTTCGATTCATTTGCTCTGGACATGTCATCAGGAGGGATTAAATGCTGAAGGAGGAAAACTTATTTGGTAAAGTAGAGCCTCAGTGAGGGTGAGGAAGAAGCTTGAAGAGGTAAATGGCACAATAGCTGCAACAATGGACTTGAACATGCAGTGATTATGGGAATAACACAGGACTGGGTAACTTTTTGTTCTGTTGTACATAAGAGTTGACTCAACAACAGCTATGTATCTGTCTGTCAGCTATCTTTATCTCTATCTATCTATTATATGCAAGGCACTTTTCTAAGTCCTTTATATAAATATAAGCATAACCACACTGTGATGGTTAATGTTATGTGTCAAGTTCGCTAAGCTCTGATTCTCAGTGGTTTGGCAGACACTATATAATCACCTTCCATTTTGTGATCTGGTGTGAGCAGCCAATCAGTTGATAAAGGAATGGGGTTGTAGTCTATGAGCAGGATATAAATAGATGCTCTGGCAAAGCTCTCTTTCTTTTGATCCTTCACTCTTCTTATTGTCTGACCTTTGGTTCTTAGGATATAAGTCTTCAGAAGTCTCCAGCTTGCTGTCTGACCTGAAGATCTTTGATTGGCAACCCCATGAGTCAGCAGAGATTTCCAGCCTGCCACCAGACACATAGATTTGAGACTCGTTAGCCCCCAGAATTGCATGAGCCATTTTTCTTTGATTATCCTTCTATATATTTCGATATACATTTCATTGGTTTGCTCCTCTAGATAACCCAGACTAAGACAAACCCTAAGAGTTAGGTAATACTGTTATCTCCATTTTACAGAAAAAGGAAGTGAGGTACAAGAGTCAAATTGTCACTTGAATTACTCCCTGTACACTATACTAAGGCAAAAAGTTCTAAGTTCAAATAAATTCCTTGTTTCTCATAAGCCCAAAGAGCACTCTGATTGGACCAATGTTCTTAGTATAATTACTTCCAGAATCATTTGGGTCATAAGTTGTTCAACTGATGATTATGGTACAGTTTGCACAGTATATGTAAATATACTTGTTGTATTATTTATATGGTCCAGAGATGGCAAACAAGTGGCTCTAGACAAATCTAGTATACATCAGTATTATAACTGTTATCATTACTTGCTTTTTTTCCCATTTATTTATTTATTTATTATTTTTGATTGGGATTTGGGTGCAAATTTACAAAGTGGATTCGTTTTACTCTCAACAGTTCATGCACATTTGGGTTCATGGTCCTGATTACAATCCCCAACCATAAAAAGCTCTCTTCCCATCTCCTTCCTTTGACTATGCCTTCCCTATATACTTTTTACCTATGTGTTCCTGTCTGTCCAACTTTCCCTCGATGTGAATGCTGCCCTTCTAATTTATCATGGTTAATTGATCAAAGGGGTACACCTCCCTAGGATAGGTGAGTGTATCTCCCTGGGGTAGGTGTTCTGGTTGTAAGTCTTTCTACCATTGGGTTGAGAGCCAATCTATGGAAGTGAGTCCATTTCCAGACCTGATGGCTAATCCCAGGCCATAGTCTCAGGGATTCTACCAGTCTTTATGCAACCAGTAATTCTGGTCATTTCTGTGTTTTTGAATTTTGTTCCACACTTTTTCCTCCCACTCTATCCAGGAGCTCCAATTTTGATCACTTTCTGAATGGTTATTGTCACTATTTTCAATATCTTAGTGGCTACTGCTGAAAAATATGTGCATTTCACAGAAAAATCTTGAATTCTGGCCCTTCTTAAAGAATCAGAAACTCTGGCAAACTTGGGTTTGCATTCTGGTGCAGCAGTAATTGGCTCCATCAATTACCTTTATCCTGGGCAAGTGCTTTCCAGCTTACTTCCTCTCCACACAGCACTCCACTCGTTGGCATTATCTGCCTAGATCCTGAGGGCTTTTGAGTTAGCAATTCCTAATAGACAGACTACTTCTGATTTGTTCACTGAAATAGAGCACATTGTGTTGTGATTCTTCTGGAAAATGTATAGACCTAGTCAGAGCATGCCATGTTAGAGACTTACATCTTAGTAGTATAATTTAATAACCTCTCCATGCTTTCCTTTGTACTCATCTATTATCGCAGGCATTTACCAGGGAAGGAAGCATTTGGTGGTGTTTTAATGTGCTAGATTCTTTCTGTTCCTTTGCTGTTTTGAATAGCTATGTCAGCTTTCTTACTTAACACGACTTAGGTAATACATGCCTGTTGTTATTTTCTGGTATACTTTATGAAAGTTTATAAAAGTAATTGTCATAAATGATCAGGCTTTGATTAAATAAATATGCTATTGAGAGTTAGGTATACAATTTAAATATGGCATGAATAATTTGTTAGCATATCTGTCAGACTATTTCAGTAGCTTTAAATTGTAGATACATTTGTGGAAGCACCATTCTATTTTGCAAATTTGACAGCAATAACCGTTTCCCGAATGTATTTGACATTATTTTCTACATTGTTTTATGCCAATCACATTTACTGCAAACTGCTTATTACTACATTATTGCTGAAAATGGCAACATGTATTTATTTAGCTTTTTATTTTAGAATCAGCAGGCTATCACTCGCTTTATTAATCAGATCCAACCTTGAGGATTATAGCCACTGGTTTCAAGTTTATCTAATTGCTGCTGCTCAAAAATTGAGAAACCCGTAATGCAGTTATACCATCTCCCTTGAGGAATTATTATTCCTAAAGACATTCTACTTGTTATTGTGAAGAGTGTGGTTTTCAATTTATTTATTTAGTTTTCTATGGAAAATAGCACATGAGTGGCTTTCTAAATTCTCTTTCCAGAGGTTATTCCTGTGAAAAGAGTCAGGCTGATCTTTCAAACCTTCATTTGCTTCCTACAATTTAGAAAGATTGTCTTTTATTATATTTCCAGATATCTCCCTGGCAGACACTGTTTCATTTGCTATAAAATTAAAACTACATTTGTTAACTCACACACCATTGTTTTTACTAGCCCAGCAGAAAAGTCAATATTTCTAATTTGTTACCTCTGGATTTATGCCAGTTTTGATGTATAATAACAGCCCAACAAGGCAACATAATATACACTAACCAGAATCTATAAAGAAGGGAAATGAAAGTCAAAATAATCAAAAGATTACTTTCAGAGATAAGTAAAACAATCTGAAACAACAGAGTCATAGCAGTCTGAATTAATTTTTGACGTTTGGAAATGAATGTCTCTTAAATGTTTGGAATTCCAAAAGATAGGCTGAATGCCTGAGTTGTCTTTTCCTGTGGAACTCACAAGAACCTTTTCCCAAACACTATGATACTATTCCCACTTGTTCTGCTGGAAGCCCAATATAAAATCAAGAAAGGTGAGTTCCAACCCAGCTTCACCTCTAACTAGTTACATGATTCAACTTGCCTCTCTTTGATCTACTTTATTTGTGTCATTTATAATGAAGGGCTGATTGAGATTTAGCTTTTATATTATCAGCTCTTAAGTTCCGTGATTCTGATATCTAAGAATAAAAAAAGAACATTGTATGCATGTTTCTTTTTTTAAATATTAGGAGTCTCTGGGTGGTACAAAAGGTTAATGTGCTCAGTTGCTAACCAAAAGCTTGGAGGTTCAAGTCCAGCCTAAGGCACTTTGGAAGAAAGGCCTGGTGATTTACTTTCATAAAATTAGCCATTTTAAACCTTATGGAACACAGTTCTACTCTGATGCACATGGGGTCACTCTAAGTCAGAGTTGACTCCATAACAACCAGTATTTTAATAAAATTATTTAAATATTCTTTCAGGAGAGAAAAGAATAGAAAAGAAAGAGAATAAATTATGGTAAAAGATTGATCAGAGAGAACTGCTGAAAAATGTTGATTCTATCATCCATTTCTCTTACTTCCTTTGTGAACCATAAAAATCACACTGAAAGCTGATTTCAAGCTCATCTTCAAACTTGCCCTACACAACTTTGATAGAGTTAGACTTTCAGTTCTGCCTCTTTTCTTATCAAATTATTATCATGGTTCCTCACGGTTGTACCAGAGAAAATTCCCCATGTTAAAAAATAACATATGGCAACAATGAAATTGCATTCTGGCTGTTACTTGTGCTAGGTCATTAAAATTAAATGAAGAATTGAAAATACACTTCAGACACTTCAGATATGGTATCTCTCCTCTCTGGTGCTCAGGTTTTTTCTTCTGCTGATTTTTACTTGTTATCATCTATAAATCAAACAAAAGACTGCTAACCAAAAGATTGATAACTCAAACCTACCCAGAGGCTCCACAAAAGGAAAGGGTTGGTAATCTGCTTGCATAAAGATTACACTCAAGAAAACGTTATGGAGTTCGACTTTGTCTTACATGGGGTTACCATGAGTTGGGAGCTAACTTGACCAATGGAAGCTAACAAAAACAACTCTCTCTCTCCTCCTCATCATCTGTATCTATATTTATATGTGTGTGTATGTGTTTCTGAAGGGCTGGCTTACTCATTCCAAGAAAGTCTAACATACTAACTCAAGGATTAAAAACAGTCAAAAAAAAAAGAGAAGGTGTGTCAGTATGACATAGAGCACAAGGAGACCGTAGTGTCATGATCCCTATCTGGAGTCCAAGTCCTGTTCTCTGTTCTCTCGGAGTGTCCCTTTTACCATTATGTGTTCAGTCCTTTTTTGCTTTCCTGCAGTTCAGTGCTATGAAAGTTATTATAATGACCATGTGGGCAATGGGGTCACATCATCAGTAGCAAGATAAACTTCATAGAATTCTTTCAGACCCAGGAAGAAGGGAATAGTAAAAAAAAGAATAGAAATAAAGATGAAACAAAGTCTTACCAAAAAAGGGAGGGACTATAACAGCCTATTAGACTGTATACTATGAGGCCGTGGATTGGGCAGTGGCTCAGTCTTTTGTGTACTGATTGGAGTCTATCACAGCAAGTTATCTGCAGAAGTAGCAGAGCCTCAATCTCTGTCTGTGATGCAGAAATGACATGGGAAATCTTTCTTCCAACATCATCTACACTAATAACAAAACAAAAACAGTATAACTTGAAAAAAAAAAAAAAAAACTATTCAGATACAAAGAGTAGTTCCAGACTCTCCCTTATATGATGTAAATATTCCTTGAGATTTTAAAGTGAATCAATATACCTGGGTAAATGATTTATTATCTCTAAGAAATACTAAAAGGAATGATTCTATAATAGTCAATGGTTGTTTAGAATGAAGAAAGATCTATCAGTTGTGGTTGCCAATTCACAAACAACGTCCTTGGTCTAGATGGTTTCGAACCTCTCATATTCTTGTTTCGCATACTTGCTCCTATTATGTCCAGGCTGCAGATTTTGGCATCATATTTGACCCTCAATTAGTTGATATAATTCTGCTCCATCCATCATTTCCTCTTACCTTTTCCCATTATGGGGTCCAAACTCTAATTTGTGAGTTCATTTCCTTTCTTCTAGTTCATTACAATAGCCATCTGTGCTAGTGCCTCTTCCCAGCTCTTCAGGCAAATCTCCATATGCCCTAGTCCCATATATGTTTCATAGGCCTCCTCCATTCATTATTCCTGTTGAAATCCTAGCTGAAAGTAACCATTCCTGTACTAAACACAAGAAATTTTTATTTGTGCCTTTCTTGAGGCATTTTTCTCTTTCTACTTTACATTATGGCATATAGCAATATGTCCTGAAGTAAGGGCAGGAAATTTGTCTGATTTATTTGTTGAATCTACTTTAGTTTGATCCTGTACCTAGTGCCTGTATAATCCAATTTTTGATGAATAAAAGAAGGGACTGAATGGATGACCATACGGATCATGTCTGGCAATAAAAAAATTGATCTAACTGCTGTATTCAATAAAAATATGTGCCTCCTCCTTTGTCCTCTATCTCAGTTGCTGGCATCTGCAACTCTCTGGTCACCCATTATGACAAGCATAATCCATTCCTGGCTCTTCCTTTTCCTTTCCAGCCCATATACAATCAATTGCCAAATATCAGTGGTTAAGGCATTTGGCTGCTAACCAAAAAACTCAGTGTTTTGAACCCACCAGATGCTCCACAGAAGAAGATGAGTGATTCTGCTACCATAAAGATTTACAGCCTTGGGAATCTAATGGAGGTTGCTAAGAGTTGAAATTGACTCAACAGCAGTGAGTTTGTTTGTTTGTTTGTTTCCTTCTTATCTTCAGGCCTCTGTCCTCTCTTGTCTGGACATTAAAGGGACTTCCTACCAGGACTCCACCATTCTGTGCCTTTTGCATTGGATCCATCCTCCACATAGGCACCAGAATGATCTAAAGTCCAAACTAACCGACATCACATTCAGGTTGTACTTCTATTTTTTTTTTTTTTTTTTTAATCATCTAAAGTTAATTGTGTATATTAGACAATATTCTCTTTGACTGTTACCTTGTCCACCTTTCCAGGTTCACTTCCAAAATCTGTTCTTTTTCCTTATGTCATGCTTGATAATTTTCTTATACTTTCCCTCTGTTTTAATGGCTAGAAATAGACCATTTACTTGTTTCTAACTTCCATTCTTTCCTTAAGGTTCTTATCTTTAGGAAGCTATTCCTTACAACTTTACTCCCCACTCCCCAAGATTTTCAGCTCCACAAATGTTCTTTCATAATGTCCTTCCTGTAAACATTTCTGTACTGTATTTGCCCTATTTATTATAATTAGTTGCCTAGAAGTCCATCTTGGAGGTTTTTGAAGATATGCTTATTTGTCTTGGAGTATCAAAACCCTAACACCATGACTACTATATAACACATTCTCAGTAAAGTTTTGCTAAATGAATACATTGTAAAAATATAAACCAAAAACCAAACTTATTACCATGCAGTTGGATCTGATTCATAGTGACCCCCACCTTGGGATTCTGAGGCAGTATCACTATGGAAGTAGATTGCCCAATCTTCCTTCCTCCAAGTGGCTGGTGGTTTGAATCACCAGCTTTCTGGTTAGCACTCAATTGTCTTAGGCACTACACCACCAAAGTGTAAAACAACATGTCCTTTATTATTGGGGACTAGTAAAAACTAGTAAACCAGTCCCACTGAGTCTTTGGAGTATAATATGTGTATGTTGCAGGGAGGTGGTGGAAGGTATACAGAGAAAGATGAGACTGAAAAGGCAAATAGAGCCAGATAGTGCCCACTGTAAGATTTTAAATAGGAAGTGGCATGGTAGGTTTGCATTTTATTCAGAAGGCTCTAGTACCTTCTTGAAGTATGACACTAAAGGGAAAGACTAGAAGTAGAAAAATCCTTTGGGAGATGCTAGCAGCACTGAGGCAAGAAAGGTTATCAGCTGAAGGAATATTTATTTTTATCATTGTGATGACCAAGTTGCACCAACCACTTGATGTCCCAATAGCTCAGCAACTGGCATCAGTCCTCCTCCAAGATAACTGGTTGGATGCAACACATCACAAAAAAGGGGAATATTGGAAGATAAAGAAATAACCAATAACAAGCACAGAAAGGAATCATTACTCTTTCCCTAAATGAACTATCAGAATAACTACACAAAGAACTATAGATCATTGTTGCTGTTGTTATTTAGGTGTGAACTATAGTTCAGCTAGCCAACCCAAATTATCATGTAAACTGGCAAATGAGTTTCTTCTGTGTATCCCTGGACTGGCTTAAGGGTGAGAGTAAGAATCATAGTCTGTGAGAAGCACCTTGAACTACCACTTGCAAATCACTTAGGATGATTTTATAAGTTTGCGTTTCCAAATGTGATTTTTTTATATGTCAAATAAATTTCATTTCTCTAACTTGAACTAAACAGATCAAAATAAAATATTTTTCAAGGAGCCACATAAATAAAGGTATAAACCTTCATTTCAGCATCTATTTCAGAGTAACTAAAAACAGTGACTCAAGATCTATAAAATATAATGGCAGACAGAGAGAAAACTGAGGATGTGGCTATGTGTATTTTTGATGCTTTTTTTTTTTTTAATGTACATTAAATCAAAATGTTTTTTTGGATGTTGCCAGGTGTTATTAGTGTGGAAACACTAAAACAATAGGAGGTATATAAAGCAATAAAAAAAGACTAGGGGACCAGCCCTAATCATAATCTAAATAATGGGAAATACAATAAAACAAATGAACTGAAAACACTGAAAATACTCAACAGCATTCCAATTGAAAGAGGCAAGAATTACATTTTCTAAAATGATGTGAGCCTTTCCTGATTCAGATACTAATGCAAGCACAGCATTTTCTTCTTTGTATGTAAGGGAAAGCCAGTCCTTTTGAGAGTTAGAATAGCTTTCAAGACTTCTGATTTAAATTTCAAACTCTTGATCATAGCTGGGGAGCAAAGGTTTTTATCCTGGAATTGGAAATTGAGTTCTTTAGCTCTATACCAAGTGATAATATTAAGCATTTTGTTGTATCTACCATGCAAGCCAAGTTCCCCACTGTGCCTTCAAAGCCACAGTGAATGAGCCATATTTGGATTTGCTTATCAGGAAGAGACATTTAGAAAGACAATGCATTTGTCCTGCAAGAGTGAGACTCCTGATGCTTTTAGATAGGCCTGTGGAGAGCTGCAAAATGGGGCCGAAAATCAGACTGACATGGTCGCTTAACAAGCTTCAGTATGCTCTGTGGGCTCAGCTAGTTTGCAGTGTCACCCACAGGGCTGTTGATGGCAGCCATCATAATTAGAACCCATGAATCAAAAACACCAGGTGAAGATTTTTCCTTAGAAGAAAGAAAAGGCAGATGGAGGGAATTACCATGCCCTTTGACTATTAAGCTCTTTCATGCAGCTGGATCTCTGGCCAGCCTCAGCTGCATGAATGAGTCTGTAGCACAGTTTACAGAAGTCTCACCCTTTCTACAACCAAGCCTCAAAGTAGCAAAGGGAGCAGAAAATCTCTTCCTTGTCAGTTCTTTGAAAGAAGTAAAATATTGGCCTTTCTCTTATTTGGTAAACAGGTAATAGTGTTTGCCTTAATTTTTTCTATTCTCCTAATGGGGAAAATAACTTGGCAATCTTTTCCCAAAAGAACACCTCTGCAATCTTAAGGATATGACCTTGAAAGAGATTTGTTGAACTTTAATGAGACTGGATTTTTTTCCAACCTTTATGGGCTCTTGATTTTAAAATCTGCCTAACAAAAGCACTGCCAGGAAAGCTGTTATTAGAAAGATGCTTTTCAATAGGGAGAAGTGTGTTAATTGCCAGCTCTCCAGTAAAATAAAGGAGGGTTTTGAAAACAAGTGCAAAATTGACAAAATGTACCACATTGCTCTTATAGAACAACTATGAGGGAGAAGAAATATTTGAAATGGCAAAGTGTCTAAGATAAATAGATGCTATAAAACTCGTTGGAAGAGGTTATAAGAGATTTCAGATTACTCATAAACAATTGCCCATCTGACCTTGATATGAATACAGAAATGCATTAGCAATTAAATTTCCCAACATAATTTTACACTAAAAATTTATATATATGTATTTTTCCAATCAATTTATGTTTGACATCACCTAGTTTAATACCACTATCTAGACTTATTTATGTTTTTTGTCTTCTTTTCCACTATATTGCTTTTTTTAAAATGCATTTTATTGAAATATAATTTATGTACAATGAAATACAGAAGACTAAAGTGACATGGGTCAATGCATTTTTTTTCTAGTGTTCCCTCCCTTCCCCTCCTATCGCAGCAACCAACAGAGAAAGTTTTCCTCCATATATAAACCTTTCCTTGACCCTCCACAACAATGAACTGATACTATATTTGTCCTTCTGTGATTGACTTATTTCACTCAACATAATGTCTTCCAAGTTCACCCATATTATGTGGTGTTTTGCAGACTCTACATTATTCTTTAGTGCTGCATAGCATTCCATTACGTGTATGTACTATAGTTTGGTCATCCACTCTTCCATTGATGGTCATGTAGGTTGTTTCCATCTTTTTGCTATTGTAAATAGTGCTGTGATTAACATGAGTGTGCATATATCTGTTCGTGTTCTGGCTGTCACATCTCTAGGATATATACCTAGTAATGGGATTGCTGGGTCAAATGGTATCTCCAATTCCAGCTTTCTAGGGAATCACCATATTGCTTTCCACAGTGGTTGTATCACTTCACAGTACCGCTAGCAGTGTATAAGAGTCCCAATCTCTCCACATCTCCACTAGCATTTGTTATTTTCTGTCTCGTTGAACCTTGACATCGGTGCTGGAGTGAGACAGTATCTCATTGTTGTTTTGATTTGCATCTCTCTCATGGGCAATGATTGTGAGCATCTCTTCATGTATTAGCTGGCCACCTGAATATCCTCCTTGGGGAAGTGTCTATTCATGTCTTCTCCCCATTTTTCAATTGGATTGTTAATTCTTTTGGTGTTGAGGCATTAGAGTTTTCTATAAATCTTAGAGATAAGTCCCTTGCCAGATATGTAATGATCAGCAAATATGAATTTGTTGCTGCCATTTTTGTTATGTGCTTTATGTGGTGTCACTTTCTTTGTTCCATATAATTTTCAATGCTGAACTCATTTTGTTTATGAATCATAATTCATTGCTATTGTTTAAGCATTTGCTAAATATTTGTGCTGGTCCTCTCTTTTATTTTGATGTAAAAGTTTATCATTTTTCTTTGAAGTTACCCTGTGATTTATAGTTTTCTTCCCAAGTTTAGAACAGTCCATTCCATTTTGTAGTTGTCTTGACTTGCCTACCATCTAGAAGTTCTGTAATGACACAGATTTTTTTCCCTCTTTTTGGTTTGTAGTTGTCCTCATTTGTCAATTTATGTCTCTGGTTCCCTCTTTATTATCTTATAGGCTTATTTACTTTGGATACTTCCATACCTGGGTTGGTTTCTGGGTTATGTCATCATGTGTGTTAATGGTCAGTTGTTGGCTATTGTTGCTTCTCTGTCCAAAGGGCTCCCTTTAGCATTTCTAGTACGGTTGGTCTGGTTTTAATAAATTCCCTTAATTTCTGCTTATCTGGAAATG
>NW_006921660.1:5331407-5337095 GCF_000298275.1 Orycteropus afer afer
GGGTTTGAACCACCAGCCTTCTAGTTAGCAGTCAAGTGCTTTTAGCCACTATGCTACCAGAGCTCCCAGTAACTGAGGGGGCACCCGGATATGAACCGGGGATTTAGTAAACCATAATTCAAAACAGAGTTAGAAAGTAAACTGTTGAGAAAAATTTCCTCATAACATTCTATGACTTTTATTAAAATTTAAGTTCCAGTTTTGAACCAAAATGCAAGTTCCAACATGCACAACAATCTTTAATTTTCCTATTAGCATGCCACCACTTGTCTGTTAGTTTGTCGTACTGTGGTGGCTTGTGTGTTGCTGTGATGCGGGAGATATGCTATTGTTTTTTCAAAGACCAATAGGGTCAGCCGTGGTGGACAGATTTCAGCAGAGCTTTCAGACTAAGAGAGACTAGGAATAAGGATTTAGCAGTCCAGTTCTGAATAAAATTGACCGCTGAAAATCTTATGAATAGCAGTGAAACAAATCTACAATCAATGTTCATGGAAGCAGCAGTTGAGATATCTGATGATGCATTGCACTGGACAGATCTGCTGCAAAACACTTCTTTAAAGTGTCAAAGAGCAAAGATGTCACTTTGAAGACTAAAGTGCACCTGACCCAAGTCTGGCATTTTCAATCATATTATATGCATGTGAAAGCTAGACAACGAATAAGGAAGACCAAACAAGAACTGGTGCATTTGAATTTTGGTGTTGTTAAGGAACATTGAAAATATCATGGACTGCCAGAAGAAAAAAAAAACAATCTATCTTAGAAGAAGTTCAGTCAGAATGCTCATTAGAAGCAAGAATGGCCAGTTCTCTCATGCGCTTTGATCATGTTGTCAGTGTGGAATAATCCCTAGAGAAGGATATCATGCTTGGTAAAGTAGAGAGTCAGAGAAAAAGGGGAAGACCCTTAATGAATTGGCTTGACACAGTAGCTGCAATGATGGGCTCAAGCATTGCAAAGATTTTGAGGATTATATAGGACTGAGGAGTGTTTCATTCTGTTGTACAAGGGTCACTATGAGGCAGTACTGATTTGATGGCACCTAACAACTATTAGGGACAGTGAAAAAGAGGGATACCCCACATCACATGGATTGACACAGTGGCTACAATGATGGGTTCAAACAAAGCCGTGCTTTTCAGGATGGAGAAGGACCTTGCAGTGTTTATTTCTGTTGTACATAGGGTCACTATAAGTAGGAACAACTTACTGGTGCCTAACAACATCAACATCTACAAGCAGTTGCAATGTTTTTCTTCTATAGAAGTTAATTTTGAGTGTATTCATCTCGACTTTAACAATTTTAAGAGAAGATCATATTGTATTGTTATATCTATGACTTAAATTACACCATTATTTAACATAATAATGCAAATGATTTTTGATTATTTTGAAAATAAGATTTTACAAAACTATTTGAAAGTATTTAACATACAGAAGCCAAAATGTAATAGCCAAAACTGCTCAGAAACACTGTGTTATTATATAGACTAAGAGACATTTTTACTGAATCCATCAAAGAAATTACAGAGAAAATTACATTTCTGTCCACATGTCCCTGGGGGACACAAGCTTTTATTTTGCCAATTAAGTAAATGAATATTCCTGAAAATCTAGAGTGAAGCAAAAATACAGCAGTGCTCACTGTCTACTTTCATTTCAGTATTAGTCAGACCAGACATTACTGTCTGATTGGAGCAATATTTGGATGCAATTAACTAATCTATATGTGATATAATCAGAGTCTTTAGTGCATGAAGGGGCACTGGTGGTACAGTGGTTAAAGCATTTAGCTGCTAACCAAAAATTTGCTGTTTGAACTCACCACTCCATGGGAGAATGTTGCAGCAGTCTGCTTCCACAAAGATTTATAGCCTTAGAAACTCCATCGGAGTTGCTATGAGTTGGAATTGACTTAATGGCAGTGACTTTGGTTTTGGTTATAGTTTCTTATAGTAGTGTTTTGTAGTAGTATTCATTGTACAGCTCTTTTGAGACTCTGGTAAGATTTATTATTAATTTTTTTTTTTATCTTTTTCAAAGGAGCTGTGGCGGTGTAGTGCATTTGGCTATTTACCAGAAGGTTGGCAGTTCAAACCCACTAGCCACTCTACAGAAGGAAGACTGGACAATCTACTTCCATAAAGATTTACTGCCTTGGAAACCCAAAGGGGGTTGCTGTCAGTCAGAACTGACTCATGGTAGTAAGTTTGTTTTTTCATTTTTTCAAAAATCTTTTTGGAAGCCTTTTCTTGTCAATCAGAAGCTGAAAGCAAACTTCTTTGTGCTTTTGTGATATTTTATGATTGACACAAGGTACAACAGCTATTGCAGCCACATGACCATATAAAGCAGGGCATATTAGTATAGATAACTGGGTAAAGTTTGTGTGTACCTAAGTTAATACATATAACCCGATTTTTTTTTTCTTTTATAAAAGAGATTTGTCTGAAAACTCAACTGGTGCACAATTTTCACTCTCAAACTTCTCATGTTTTTTCATAAATATAGAATCACAAAAGCAGTATCAATATTAGTGATTTTCTTTTCCTTTCTTATTCTTTTAATCACTATTTCTCATGGTTTGCTATAAATACTGAGTCACAAAGGTGATGTGATGTTATCAGATATAGCTATCTTCCTTACACCACTGTTAGTTGCCACAGAGTTGATTCCTACTCACAGCAATCCCATGCGTGAAAGTAGAATGACTCCATAGCATTTTTAAAACTGTGACCTATTGGAAGCAGATCACCAAGCCTGTATTCTGAGGCACCACTGGGTGGGTTAGAACCACTGACCTTTTGGCTAGTAGTTGAGTGCTTAATTGTTTGCACCACCCAGGGCCTCCTTCCTTACACAGAGGGTGCTTCATATTCCTTATTACATTATATTCAGAAATTTACTTATCTAGGATGACAAACACATTATTATTAGATTTATGTATGATGACAAACACATAAATTTAGGTAAATTATTCCTTTACTCCTGCAATAAGGCAATAAAAGGTTTTTCATATTACTCAGAGACATGAGTGTGTATATATGTATGTGCCTGTGTATGTGATATGTGCAAGTTTGTATATGTGAATATATGAAATTCAAGGTGAAATTGGAACTAATTTTTATAGACATGCCAGAGTAGGCTTACTTCCATTTGGGTCCAAACAACTTCAACAAAGTTCAGTGGAACTTTTGAAGATGGCTTGAAAGTACTAATGATCTGCTAGGGCAGAAATGGCCACAACACACCCCAATCACTGGGATAAGCTTTTTCTTGCTTTCCCGCCTTTTCACATACGATTAAAAATATTGTATGGATTCCAATTCCATATGTAGCCTCTCTTTCAATATTCAATTCAGAACTCACCTCACCTCCTAAGCCTTTTCTGACTAATTCTTAATTTTTGTCACTCAGCACTTGGGCACATCCTCTCTGAATTTCCATACTCATTTTATGCTTTCTCATGAAGTATTATTAATACATCATTTGTACTTTCATAAAACTATTTCTGGAATTCATGTCATGTTGCTAAATATCTTTTAAGTTTCTAAGGGCCAGGTGATATCTTTTAAGTCTAATTTTTAAGCAGTTTATCTTTCCACATATTTAGAGCTCACTGTAATTTTCCTTACAAACTCAACAAGCACTGTTAGTTGAATGAACTTGAAAACAATGACATGGGCAATAGAATGGAGAGTATACTCATTTTCTGAATCATGAATTATCACCAGCATGACAGTCTCTTGGCCTGAAATAGCATAACCTTCATGAGGAATTGTCAGGAAGTGTTTACCTAGATTGAGGAAAGAGGAAAATCCTTCACATGGAAAAAGAAAATGGGGTTGAAAATGAACTTGATGTCCAGTAATCCACAGAAGAAAATAATATAAAGGGATAGTGTAAGTAATTGGAAAACTTCCCAATTCATTTCTAAGGCTATAGTAACTATAAAACAAAAGTACAACAGAGAAGACAAGCATGAAAACCATTCATCATTCTCATTTATGAATATAAGATGGAAGAATCATAAATAACCTATTAGCAAATTTAATCTTCTAATATATTAAAAAATGTTATGATTAAGTTCATTTTTGGAGGAATGCAGGGAGAATATAATATTAAGATAATATATTAATTATTTGTAATTATTAATTAATTATATTGAGGAAAGTAAAGACAAAATCACATAAGTATTTTCATGATATATTAAAAAGCATTTGATAAACTCACCATTTCTGACTAAAATCAAAACAAACACCATGTAAACACAAAGAAAAATATTCCTAAATAATAAAGGACATGTGTCAGTAAACAAGAGTTCAGTTAGTGATAAGATAATAGTCATACTCATTAGGGTGTAGAACAAGACAAGGATAGCTATTGTTGCACCAATTATTCTTTATTGTTCTACATAAACTTGCTTTCCTACTCTGAACTCTGAAAGAGTTGACATATCAAAGAAGACACTTTCAATATGGAATTCTTATAATTAACTTACCAATATTGTACTTTCCTTACAATAAAATTACTAATATTAATATAAGTGCTTATAAATTAGTGAATCTTGATTTAATAAGAACAAGAAAAATGTCTTGGCTGTGATATGTAAGGAGAGCATTAGACTTGTTGTTGTTGCTGTTGTTAGGTGCTATCGTCTCCAACTCACTGTGACCCTATGCACAGCAGAATGAAACACTGTCCAGTCCTGTGCCACCTCATGATCCTTGCTATACCTGAGCCCACCATTGCAGTCACTGTGTCAATCCATCTCATCGAGGGCCTTCTCCTTCTTTGTTGACCTTCCACTTTACCAAGCATGATATCCTTCTCCAGGGAATGGTTCCTTCTGCAACATGACCAAAGTAATTGAGACGAAGTCTGGCCATTCTCGCTTCCAAGGAGTATTTCAGTACTTCTTCCAGGACAGATTTGTTAGTCCTTTTAGCAGACCATGGTACCCTTAGCATTCTTCTCCAACACTGCAACTCAAATGCATCAACTCTTCTTCGGTCTTCTTTATTCGTTGACCAGCTCTCACGTGCACAAGAGGCGATTGAAAATATCATGGCTTGATTTAGGCACACCTTACTCTTCAAGGAGACATCTTTGCTCTTCCTCTCTTGAAAGAGATCTTTTGCAGCAGATTTGCCCAATGCAATACATCATCTGACACCTTGACTGCTACTTCCATTAGTGTTGATTGTAGAACCAAGTAATATGAAGTCCTTGACAACTTCAATCTTTTCTCCATCCACCGTGAAGCTGTTTATTGGACCAAACCAAACCAAACATATGGCCTTGGAGTCGTATCCGACTCATAGCAACCCCTCCTTGGATTTCCAAGACGATATAACTACAGAAGTAGATTGCCAAACCTTCCTCCCAAGGAATGGCTGGTAGGTTTGAACTGCCAGTCTTCTGGTTAGTGGTCAGATGCTTTAGACACTACACCACCAGAGCTCCTTTTATTGGACCAGTTGTGAATATTTTTGTTTTCTTTATATGGAATCCACACTGCAGACTGTAGCCTTTAACCTTCATCAGTAAGTGCTTCAAGTCTTCCTCACTTTCAGCAAGCAAAGTTGTGTCATCTGCATATTGCAGGTTGTCAATGAATTTTCCTCCAATCCCAATGCCATGTTCTTCTTCATATAATCCAGGTTCTCAGATTATTTGCTCAGC
>NW_006921660.1:5338869-5340741 GCF_000298275.1 Orycteropus afer afer
GTTTTAATAAATTCCC
Organism: Orycteropus afer afer; assembly: GCF_000298275.1. Lineage (NCBI taxonomy): Eukaryota > Metazoa > Chordata > Mammalia > Tubulidentata > Orycteropodidae > Orycteropus > Orycteropus afer. Next base: position 5,338,886 of record NW_006921660.1, read on the forward strand.
TTAATTTCTGCTTATCTGGAAATGTCCTAATTTCACCATCATATTTGAGGGACAATTTTTCTGGGTACATAATTCTTGGTTGGAAATTTTTCTCTTTCAGGGTTTTACATACATCATCCCATTGTCTTCTCACCTGCATGGTTCCTGTCAAGAAATCCGACCTTAGTCTTACTGGTTGGCCCTTGTAGGTAACTTTTTGCTTTTTCTGTGCTGCTCTCATGATTCTTTCTTTGTCTTTTGTTTTGGTAAGTTTGATGATGATATGTCTAGGTGATTTTGTTTTGGAGTCTATCCTGTTTGGGGTTCGTTGGACTTACTGAATGGATATATTATCATCTTTCATCATACCAGGAAAATTCTCATCCAACAAATCTTCAACAATTTTCTCTGTGGTTTTATTTGTCTCCTCCTGTTCTGAAATTCCAATTACATGTAGGTTATTCCTTTTGATGGTATCCCACATGAACCTTAGGCTTTCTTCATTTTGTTTTCATCTTTTTTCTGATTGATCCCTTTCCAAAGAAGTGTTCAGGTATTTGCCTTCAATCTCACTAATTCTGACTTCCATTGATTCAATTCTGCTCCTTTGCCCATTCAATGTCTTATCTATTTCTGAAAATTTAGTATTAATTTTCTGGAATTCTATGTGTAGATTGTGTATCATTTCTAATTTTTCATTTATTTTGTCATTCTGTTCTTGTATTGTCTTTTGAAATTGTTCTAGGATTTTCTCTGTATTTTCCTTGATCTGTCCCTCAGTTTGTTGAAGATACCTAAATATAATTATTTTTGATTCCTTATCAGGGAGTTCCAATGCTGCGTCTTCCTTAGGAATGTGTTTTGGGTCTGTATCCTGGTCCCTTGTTTCTCATGCTTTTTTTGTTTTTTTTGTGTGGACTGTGATGCTCTGTTATCTTCAAGGCATTGTGACATTTTTGTGTCACAATGATCTTTAGGTTATTTAATTGGTGATTGTATGTTGGAGTGACTTGCCCACAATTTTCATTTTCTTTGTTTTGTTTGTATGTTATCTATGCAAGCAGGGTACCGTGCTCCTCTATTCACTAGTTGACAGCACTTATATACTCACCACCTCCCTCCTTTCCTGTTGTCAGCCTCTGGTATATCCCTGCTGACCTTGGCAAACAGAGCCCATTCTTAGGTCCCTGGAATCTGAATGAGAATTTTATCACTTTAAAATCCAAAATGGCTGCTGCTTGTGAACATTCAGAATGGCAGCACCCTCAATCACTTTAAATATCCAAAATGACTGCCACGTGTAAACAATCAAAATGGCTGTGCCATCCAGACAGCAGAAAGTCAACAGCTCAGGTTATCTCCCTCCTTGCTGTTTCCCTTCCTAGTCACAGGCCACCAGCGCAGTTGTCCCTGCAGCCCTTGGTGACCAGGGTTGATCTTTAAATTAATTCTCAGGTTCCAACACCACTTGGAAATATTCAGGCTGTTGGTCCCATCAGAGTAGCTGACGGTCCGCAGTTCTAACCGTCTCAGTACTCACTGTTTTTGTTCAGGTTTTTCCACTAGTTGGTACATAATTCACTTCTACATAGTTCCTTTCAAAGCTCAGGGCTCCAGGATTATCTTCTGTATCTTCTTTTCTTTGTTGAAGAGGGTCTGTGTCAGTTGTCTGCCTATTTCTCCATCTGACTAGAAGTCCCTCCACTATATGGCTTTTGAGATTTGTTGTTGTTGTTGTTGTTGTTTGCCGTCGAGTTGGCCCCGACTCATAGCGACCCCTCCCTGGGTTTCCGAGGCAGTATCACTACGGAAGTAGGATTGCCCAACCTTCCTTCCGAGGAGTGGCTGGTGGGTTTGAACCACCAGCCTTCTAGTTA
>NW_006921660.1:5345296-5367107 GCF_000298275.1 Orycteropus afer afer
ATTGAATAAATATGGTGAAAGGATGCAACACTGATGCACTCCCTTCTTGATTTTGAACCATGCAGTATGCCCTTGTTCTGTTCCAAAGACAGTCTCCTGGTCTAAGTACAGGTTCCTCATGAGTACAATCAAGTGTTCTGGAATTCCCATTCTTCTCAGTGTTATCCATTATTTGTTATGATCCGCACAATCAAATGCTTTTGCATAGTCAATAAAATATAAGTAATCATCTTTCTGGTATTCTTTGTTTTCAGCTAAGATCCATCTGACATCAGCAAAGATATCCCTCATTCCATGTCCTCTTCTGAATTCAGCTTGCATTCTGGAAGCTCTCTGTCAATATACTGCTGCAACCATTTTTGAATTATCTGCAGTAAGATTTTACTTGCATGTGATATTAATGATATAATTCGATAATTTCCACATTCTGTGGGATAACCTTTCTTTAGAATGGGTACAAATATGGATCTCTTCCAGTCAGTTGGTCAGGTAGCTGTCTTCCAAATCTCTTGTCATAGGCAAGTGAGTGCCTCCAGCATAGCATCTGTTTGTTGAAAGACCTCAATGGGTATTCTGTCAATACCTGGAGCCTTGTTCTTTGCCAATTCCTTCAGTGCAGCTTCACCTTCTTCCTTCAATATCATTGGTTCTTGATCATATGCCACCTGTTGAAATGCAGGAACATTGACCAGTTCTTGGTACCATGATTCTGTGTAGTCCTTCCATCTTCTTTTGATGTTTCCTGCATCATTCAATATTTTGCCCATAGAATCTTTCAGTACTGCAACTTTAGGCTTACGTTTTGTCCTCAGTTCCTTCAGCTTGAGAAATGCCAAGCATGTTCTTCCCTTTTGGTTTTCTAACTCCATGTCTTTGCACATTTCATTATAGTAATTAGCTTTGCCTTCTTGAGCTGCTCTTTGAATATTCTGTTCAGCTCTTTTATCTTGTCATTTCTTCCATTTGCTTTAGCTACTCTCTCCTCAAGGGCAAATTTCAGATTCTCTTCTGACATCCATTTTCATCATTTCTTCTTTTCTTGCTTTCTTCATGGATGATGTTCTTAATGTCATCCCACCATTCCTCTGGTTTTTGGACATTGGTGTTCAGTCCATCAAATCTATTCTTTAAATGGTCTCTAAATTCAGGAGCCATTCCTCGGAAGGAAGATGCGGCAACCTACTTCTGTAGTGATACTGCCTCGGAAACCCAAGGAGGGGGTCACTATGAGTCGGGTTCAACTTGACGGCACATAACAACAACACAACATTATCAAGGTCATATTTTGACTCTCATGGACTTGTTTTAATTGTCTTCAACTTCAACTTGAATGTGCATATGCTCAGTTGATGGTCTGTTCCACAGTCAGCTCCTGGCTTTGTTTTGGCTGACGATATTGAACTTCTCCATCACCTCTTGCCACAGATGTAGTCAATTTGATTCCTGTGTATTCCATCTGGTAAAGTCCACATGTTGTTGGAAAAAAATATTTGCAATGAGTAAGTTGTTGGTCTTCCAAAATTCTATCATGTGATCTCCAGCATTATATTGATCACCAAGGCTGTATTTTCCAACTAATGGTAACTTTTCTTTGTTTCCAACTTTTGCATTCTAGTCACCAGTGGTAATCAACACATCTTGATTGCATGTTTGGTGAATTTCAGACCATAGAAGTTGGTAGGAATCTTCAATTCTCATCTTTGGCTTTAGTGGTTGGTGCATAGATTTGAATGATAATAGTATTAACTGGTCTTTCTTGTAGGTATATAGATATTATCCTATCATTGACAGTGTTGTACTTCAGGACAGATCTGAAATAGTCTTTGCGACAATGAATTCTACACCATTCCTCTTCAATTTGTCATTCCCAACATAGTAGTTCATACAGTTGTCTGATTCAAAATGGCCAAAACCTGTCTATTTCAGCTTACTAATGCCTAGGATATCAATCTTTATGCATTCCATTTCATTTTTGATAACTTCCAGTTTTTCCAGATTCATACTTTGTACAGTCCATGTTCCAGTTATTAATGGATGTTTGCATCTGCTTCTACTTACTTTGAGTCATGCCACATTAGCCAATGGATGTCCCAAAAGTTTTACTCTAGCCTTATCATTAAGGTCATCCATCTCTACTCTGAGGAGTCAGCTCCTCCCAATCAAATTTTGACTGCCTTCTGACCTGATGGGCTCATCTTCTAGCACTATATTGGACAAAGTTTCAGGGCCATTCATAAAGTTTTCCAGTAATATATCAGGTAGTGTTTCACTGCTATTTATAAGGTTTTCACTGGCCAGTTATTTGAGAATTGAATGGCTTTTTCCTTCTTCTAAATTAGCCCAGAAGCTCTGCTGAAACTTGCCCACCATGGGTAGCCCTGTTGGCATTTTGCAACACCAGTGGCATAGCCTCCAGCCTCACAGGCACACATAAGCCACCACAGGACAACAAACTGACAGACAAGTTCATCTCCCTTCGTTGTTCCTAATCTCTGTCCACCCACCTACCTCAGTCCCTGGCCTTAAAATAGAGCTTCCCCCAAACAAAAGCAGCCCCTGAGCCCCGCACCTGCCTACCTTGGGCACCGGCCTTAAAATAGAGCCACTCCCAAATGAAAAAGGCGCTCCGGTGGTATAGAGCCTAGGGCATTTGACTGCTAACCAGGAGGCTGGCTGTTAAAACTCACTAGCAATTCCTTAGAAGGAAGATTGGGCGATCTACTTCCATAGTGATACCACCTTAGAAACCCAGGAAGGGGTCGCTATGAGTCAGATCTGACTCAAAACTGAAAAGTAGCCCCCAAGCCCTGTGCTCACTTACCTTGGGCCCCAGTCTTAAAATAGAGCTGCTTCCAAGCAAAAAGTAACCCCCAAGCCCCATGACCACCTACCTCGGGCCTCGGTCTTAGACTTGAAGGCATCCTTTTTCTGCTGTTAAGGTGTAGTGTGGCATTTAGCAATTCACTCAATTTAAGGAAACTCAGATTCTTTATTTGTAAATGAGGAGAGTAATGTCTACACACTAGATATTTTGTCAGGATTAAATTAAGTAATTTATGTGAAAATATATTATGCCTTATTTTTACACTTGCAATATATGTTTTTCCATACCCCACAACCCTGCACTTTATTTCCATAAGTGTGGTATACTAATGCTTTTTACATGTTAATGACTTCAATTTTAATTTTTCTTTTTTTCTGTACAACAAATTTAATGCTACTTCTTTGTCTTGGCACCAGTTGATGAGGAGGTTTTGTTCCCAGCAGCAGATCATCACCAGCCTATCCTCAATTTTCTAAAGCAGACCGTCTTCTGGCAGGATTCCTTCTCTGCTCTGCAAATTACTTTCTCCAATTCAGGAAGAAAACACCTTTTCAACCCAGGAAATAGCCTCCACCAAAGTAGCCAGCCCCAGCCCAGGAGATGCATGAGTCTATGCACTCCTGCACTGGAGACCCACTCAGGTGGAAAAGGCCCACATGTCACAACTAACTATGCACTTTCCACCCCACTATCCAGCTGGCCAGCTGCTATACTTGGGCCATTTGCATTTCCCACACATATGTATGCCATGGTGCAGGTATGAGAAGGACAGGTGCAGAGGGGTTATACATCCCTTGCTCAGATGAGTTGGGTCTCACTGGCTGCCTGGAGGCCCTGTAGGGCTGGGACAGTGCATGTCCACACCTGTACTGTCCTGTTGTCCAGCTTTACATCAGGTTGGCACCAGTGACCCAGACAAGTATGGGCAATGACTCCCATATGCTTCAGGACAAGCCTAGGTTTGAGCTCTGGAAGCCCCAGACTCAACCCTCTGCCTGACCCTCCACCTGTCTCCAGTGTGAGGTACCTGGGTGCAGATTGGCTAGAAGTAACTCCACCATTCTCAGACCTAGCCACAACTGCCTCAGTGCAAATGCAGTTTCAATTGCTTATTCTCCAGTTCCTGGTGTACTACCAAACTTGATCCTTGACTTCTTGATCATGGCTTACACCTTTATAATACAGATATGATCAAAATTTACATTGTTGGACTATTGAATGAGAGGGAATGAGGCAGGAATACACTTCTGTAAATATCACAAGACATGTGCTTTATATGCACAGGCACAATATGCCAGATTTTTATTATTTTGTTACTTCTTCCTATCATGTGTATGTAAAACTAAAACCAAACTCACTGCCATTTAGTCAGATCCAACTCATAGCGACCCCTTCTTGGGTTTCCGAGGCAGTATCACTACAGAGGTAGATCACCCAATATTCCTCCGGAGGAGCGGCTCATGGGTTTGAACCGCCAGCCTTCTGGTTTGCAGTCAAACACCTTAGGCAGTACACCACCAGAGTTCTTTTACGTGTATGAACACATTATTTATGTAGGAGTGCTATCTGTGGGAAAAAAAAATAGTGTATTATGCTGTAAAATTATAAATAAGTGCTATTAAAGAAAACATTATACCTTGTAAAAAAGAAGATAAAAGTTGTAAAAATATATTTTTCATGGGTTCATTATCATTTTCAATGAAAAAAATAAGAGCAGTTCTTGGTATATAATGAGTTTAATAAATTGTTGAGTGAATGATATTTTTTTCTTTCCCTGTTGGCTCTTGTACAGAAAATAATTACTTTGGAGAGAACTTTGTTCCAGGATAATTGAAGAGGAAGTAAAAGAGAGTTTAACTGTGTTTAATTATAAGTCAAGTGTTTTCCTGAACTGGTTATGTTTTAGGGTATGAAGATAATCGGACTCCAAGATTATAGATCAGCAGTTGGTAATCTCTGAGAAACTCTGGAGAACCAGATGAATACTGGGTAAAGGAGCATAAGAGTATATCATTTTCAAATATAAGAAAGATGATTCCACAAATGATAGACATAAATTTGACACAAATCATTCACCCATTTGTCTGTCTAATAATGAAAGAATACTCCATGGTTTCTAAGAAATGGAAATAATTAGTAGCAGGAATCAGCATGCAGTCACTCAAAATCATCATGGAAGTTACTAAGGATATGAAATAATATTTTTTTTAAAAAATCAGGTAACTGACAAAATAACTTTGGTAACAACATGGAGGACATGTTGGCTGGGTAGCAGAATGGTGAAGGTAAATTTTCTATTGGCAAAATGATCAAATTTCAAACCAAGATTTATTGATGGTTCAGCATCTACTTGTGGAGAATTCACAGCCTGTTGGGTTGTGTCTTCAGCCCTTCCTGTTCAATGATTTATTAATGACTTGGCAGAAAACATAGTTGGTATGCTCAGCAAATTTCTCAATATTGGTAAATAAAATTAGGTAATAGGTATATTACACGACAAAGATAAGATCCCAAAAGGTGTCATCCAGCTGAGATTTTGAGCTGGAACCAATAAGATGAAACCTAATTGGAATGCTCTGGTAATGTAATGCCTAAGGCATTTGACTGATAATCAAAAGCCTAGTGGTTCAAACCCACCAGCCACTCCTTGGAAGGAAGGTTGGGCAATCGACTTCCATAGTGATACTGCCTCAGAAACCCAAGGAGGGGTCTCTATGAGTCGGATCCAACTCAATGGCAGTTAGTTTGGTTTGTTTTTTTGGTTTTAATTGGAATGCATATGTTGTTGTTGTTGTTATGTGCCGTCGAGTCGGCCCCGACTCATAGCGACCCCTCCTTGGGTTTCCGAGGCAGTATCACTACGGAAGTAGGATTGCCCAACCTTCCTTCCGAGGAGTGGCTGGTGGGTTTGAACCGCCAGCCGTCTGGTTAGCAGGCAAGTGTCTTAGCCACTATGCTACCAGAGCTCCTGCTTAAGCATAAGAAATCCATCCCCCCCAAAAAAGGTGAACAGCCATCTATAAGAAACAAACAAACAAACAAAAAATTAACCACAAAAACAACAGTAACTGTATATATTAAAGGCAGGGGGAAATTCTTATTAAAAGAATTTAATAAGAGTTCTTGTAGAAAAAAGATTGGAAGTTTAAGATGATGCCATACTCGATATAACCAGGGTTACGTGCCTGCCACAGAAAATAATGTGATTTTGACTGTACTGATGGAAGCTCAGTCTCAAATGCAAGGAGAGTGAGAGTTTTTCTGTTTCATTAGTGAAGTTTTTCTCTGCCCAAATCTTGTCACAGTTTTATACGAATTAGTCCAGTGTATGAATGGTGTTGATATGGGGATTATGGACTACAGATTTTGAGCATGTGGTAGGTGCCTTCACACACAGCCACAAGGAGTCCTTTGAGACTAAAATTGCAACATAGAGTTAAATGAGAGGCATATTTGTGTTTAATTGATAAGACTCTCTAAGAATTAAACTGTTCTAAATTTGAACAGATTATTATCCTGTGTAGCGTTGAGATCTACACTACAGAAAACAGAGAATAAAGGACTGTTTATCTGTTGGGGATGCTGAAAAGGAGACTCAAGTTGGGACGTTCCAAATGCTACTTACAATGGAAGATCATATATGTCAACCAGTATAATTATTCAAAAGCACTTTGAAAAATTAAATAGACATGCTGCTAAAAATAAGGTTTAATATTAAAAAAAGACAAAAACCAAAAAACCACCAAACTGACTGCCATTGAGTCAGTTCCAATTCACAGTGACCCCTCCTTGGGTTTCAAGGCAGTATCACTATGGAAGTAGATTGCCTAGTCTTCCTTCCAAGGAGTGTCTGGTGGGTTCAAACCCCCAGACTTTTGGTTAGCAGTCAAATACCTTAGGCACTACACCACCAGAGCTCCTATAGCTTTAATATAATAAAAATAAAATCTCTATACTTACACAAAATCCAGCAGGCTTTGCTTGATGGATATATAGAAGTCATTTGGTTCAGGGTCACAGCTAAGTGTTACTAATTCAGTAAATTGTGGAATGGAGTGTCAAGCAGTTGAAAGTTAAGAGAGAAGTTTTAATTTCAACATTCCAAAAACTTGTGACATAGAACAGAAAGTCATTTAAATTTGTGGAAGTATCATAGCATTTATACAGGAGAAAGTTGGATTAGGTGGTCTTTAAGGTAGATTTTGACTCTCGAAATTCATAAATATGCCTGTCCTAAATGATTTCTGAAGCCCTGGGCAAAAACTAATACATTCTGGAATGTAGAAACAGGAGCATATTCTTCAAAGCAACGACTCTCCTTATGCTGTTATTGATTAGAAGGAATCTATCGCATTATTGGCAGCATCCTTAAGAGTTTCATGGCAGATTTGGGACTCCTCAAAGTAAAGTGTAACAATTTTGAGCCTGTATGACAGGGAAGCAAAAAAAGACAAAATACTCCTTTGGTAAAGGAGCTTTTGTGGAAAGACTGCAGAGCTGAGATATAACCTGAAGAAGCAAAATGTTGAGTGCTTAACAATGGTCAGGTACTCATAGGAAATAGTAGGTGCTGGTGAGCAGATGGATTCTGTGTGAGATGAGAGCAGAACAAGAGAAGTGGACTTAGACTAAAGTGGAAGCAATTTTTTTTTTTCTTTTTTTGGATGCCCTATGTCTCCAAGTGTCTTTGAGATAATGAAATATTTTACCAGGGAATGTTGACTAATCTACTTATCTAAAGGTTTTAAGAAAAATTGCAGGGCATTCTCTGCCAGATGTAAGTGCAATTCTAGAGGACCTCATGATATTTTCCACTGTATTACCATATAATAAGGTGAAAATTCAGATAACACATGGAATCCAAAGTAGTTCTGTCTTGGAAAAAAATAACCAAGCTTTGTGGTACTTAGGTTGATGATGCTGTGATTTCATTTGGTTTTTCAAAATGAATTCTTCAGGACAATGATTGCCTAATCCTAGTATCTGAGAAATGGCTTGCTCCCTTAAATGTCAGAACTGAGCATAGTTTTACTTTATTTGAAAAACCAGGAATCACAGTGGCAGAAACCTGTATTCTTCAATGAAGTTGAGCGATATAAAGTTGCTTCTGCATTTTCATTTTTATAATACATTGAGAATTTTTAAAAAACAAAGTATTGAGCAGTCATCTCCTTGAACCTATGGGAAAGAAGTTAATGTCATTTATCAGCTTGGTTACAAGGACTCTCATTATTTTAGTGGTTGCATCCTTAAGAGTTCCATGGCAGATTTGGGACTCCTCAAAGTAAAGTGAAACAAATAATTTTGAGTCTATTTAATGGAAAAGGAGTTAATAAGTGACACCATTCATTTCTTTTTCCTATTAGATAGTTCATATAGCTTAAAAACGTTTCCTGCATTTAAAATTATTTGCTACAGCCATGTAAAAAATATTTTACATTAAATAATTTTTGCACAGTACCTGTTGACACAGGTACTTAAAGTAATCTTGAGAAAAATTCTAATGCCTACATAAAAATATCCAGATGCTGACCAGCTACCACTGCTGACTACTCTGAGAAGCATCAAAATAAGAGGTCCTGGATAGAGTAGGGGAAAATGTGGAACAAAGCTCAAAAAATTATAAAAAAGACCAGGCCTATTGATCTGTTGAAGACTGGTGGAACTCCTGAGACATCCTTTAAGCTAGGAACTGACCTTAACCCCCCATGACTCAAATGGCAGCCAAATGGTAGGCTTATAAGGTAAACAGTAAAATCAAGAGGATATAAACTCACTAGAACAACCAAGCATATGAGATCAAGAGGACAGCATTTGCCCAAGGACAGAGCTAGAAAGTCAGGAGGGGATGGGAAGGAAAGTCTAAGAGAAGGGATGGGTACAGGGAGGGAGAGAAAAGAGCACTGTTACCAAAAATTTTAAAAAAAAGAAAGAAAAAAATCCATTCTATTTCATTGCTTGGCTATGCTTTCTTGCCTTAAAGAACACAGAAACTGTTTGAGAACATTAGTCCAGATGTCTTGGGCCAGAACAGATTTTGACTAAGGCAAGTGAAGCATCTTTACAATTTTAAAGAACAGCTTGGTAAGCATTTATTCCTGCTGGAAATCGAAGTCTTTATTCACAAAATGTGGTCGTGGGACTGGAAGCACTGGCATAACCAAGGAGCTTGTTAGAAATGCAAAATCTCAGAACTACTGAACTTGAATCTGAGTATTAAAAAATACTTGGTTTGTATGCACGTATAAGTTTTAGAAGCATTACATTAAAGTGCTGTTTGGAAGAGAGGGTAGTGTGTTCCCAGTCTGGAAAGGAAGAGTTTCAGAGTGTGCTTGTTGGGGATCTCTGAGGAGAAAGCAGCACTTAAGGATTTGGAAGGGTCCTTGGAGCCAAAAGTTCCTGGCTCTTTGGAAAAATCATCTGGAGAGTTCTTAAAATAATAATTCCTGCCAATTTGACATAGTGATTTTAATTAAGTAGATCTGAATGGAGTCTATGAAACAGCTTTTCTTGGAAACCTCCAGGAAGTAGAGGAAACCAGTTATCATCTGAGGCAAAATATTGCAATTTGGGACAACTCTAAATATTAAAATTTTCTTCTTATAAGGAATTGAAATAACATCTCTGCAACTGTCATATGTTGGTCTGCCATTTCATGACTAACCATTTGGAGAGGTGACATAGCATAGGAATATGGGAACTAAGTCAGCTGACCTGGATTTAAATCTTAGTCAGTGCAATAGGCAGAATAATGGTTTTCCAAAGTTGTCTAAGGGAGCTCTGGTGGCACAGTGCCGTAGGCATTTGACTACTAACCAGAAGGCTAGTGGTTCAAATCCACTAGCCACTCCTCAGAAGGAAGACTGGGCAATCTACTTCCACAGAGTTACCACCTTGTAAATCCAAGGAGGGGTCACTATGAGTCAGATTCAACTTGATGGCAGTGAGTTAAAGATATCTAAAGGAGCTCTGGTGATATAGTGGTTAAGGCATGTGGCTATTAACTACAAGTCAGTGATTTGAACCCACTAGCTGCTCCACAGAAGAAAGATGAGGCTGTCTGCTTCCATAAAGATTGACAGCCCTGGAAACCCAATGGAGGTCACTATGAGTCAGTATTGACTCAGTGGCAGTGAGAATTTGAAGATGTCTAAGTTCTAATTCCCAGAACCTGTTTGTCACCTTACATGACAAAAGATGATTTATGGGTATGATTAAGTTAAGAATCTTGAGATAGGGGATTATCCTGGATTATCACAAAGGGTCTTTATAAGAAGGAGGTTGTGGGTCAGTGTCATCAAAGAAGGAAATGTGACAATGGAAAGAGAGGTCAGATATAGAGCTAGAGAGAGACATTTGAAGATGCTATACTTCAGCTTTGAAGATGAAGGAAGGAGACATGAGCCAAGAAATGCAGGTGGCCTCTTGAAGCTTGAAAATCAAGGATACAGATTCTCCCCTAAAGCATCCAGAAGGAACTTACCTCTGCTGAAACCTTGATTTAAGACCAATGAGACCAATTTTGGATTTCTGATATCCAGAACTGGAGGATAATAAATTTTATGTTGTTTTAAGCCACAAGTTTAAGGTTACAGCAATAAGAAACTAATAAACTCTGCCAACTTAATAGCTGTGTATTCTTGGGCGAGGATTTCAGTTTCATCATCTGTGAACAAGGATGATCATGGTTTCTACTGCATAGGATTAATGTGAGAAATAATTGAGGTGATTTAACTAAATCACTTAGAACAGTGACTAGCAGACAATAAGTAATTGTTTTTAACAATTTAATGGTCATTGTCATTATTATAATTAGTAAATCTAATTTCCTATAGCTGCTGATTTTTCTAGAAATCTGCAACTTCTCTTGCAATGTAAAACCTTAGTTTGGAGAGATTATGCTTAAGAAAACCGATGTCAACATGGTACGATTCCACATCCAAGGAGAGAATATAAATCATGTTGGCCTTGATGGAAAAAACAAACAAAATCAAACTGAACAGATTTGAATAAGCTCCTCTTTGAAAAGTACTTGTATAAATAAAGCACGGACTGTATCTGGGCAATGAATGACTTAAGTCTAAATATCTTGGATTGTTTGTGATTGTTCTATGCTTTCAGTTTAGAATATATTGGCAGCCCCAATTATCCTATAGGGTTGATTGAGAATGCGGAGGGAGACAGACTTAACTTAAGCTTAATGGCAATGATGTATTGAAAACATTGGAGAGAACACATTTTTGGAAGGTCTTTAATATAATACAAAACTTTGTAGTGTTTATTCCTAAGTCTCCAGTTTCTTGAACAGCCTGTCATGTAGAAGGTGCTTAATAAATATATGTTCGATGACTGACAAGAACGAATATATGCACAATCCCTAAAGGTCAAGAAAATGCTGGAAAAAGAAATCACATTAATGACTCAGTTCTCTGGGTAATAACATTTGCTCTTTCATGTCTCTTTCTGAACTGTTGCAGTGGATTTCTAACCTTTCTCCTTTTTTCCATGTTATACACACTTCAATCCACTCTACTCTCAGATGTGAAAGTTATTGTCCAAAACCAGAGACACAATTTTACTATCCTTCCCACAAACTTTCAGTGGCTCCCAGGAGTCTAGATATTAACCCTTTCTTCTACCTCTTCATTTCAGCATGAGGTGATCCATTCCCATAACTTGATATTGCCTCCCCTGCCCCACCCCCAATAGTGAGTCTCATGTGGAAAGGTTTCTTGTCATGTACTTAGGATACACCTTGACCAAGGATCTCCACCACTTGCAAATAACTGACCTAAAGAATTATTCCAAATTTTATACAATATAACATCTAAACAAGAAACCCCCAACTCACTGTTACCAAGTCGATTCTGACTCATAGCAACCCCTACTAGGTTTCCAAAGCTGTAAATCTTTAAGGAAGTAAATTGCCTTATCTTTCACCCAGGGAGCAGCTGGTAGGTTAGAACTTCTGATGTTATGGTTAGCAGCCAAACCCTTACTCACTACACCACCAGAGCTCATTATAATATAATGTAAAAACCAAAACCAAAGTCACTGCCATTGAGTCAATTTCTGACTCATAGCGACCCCTCACCCTGGCTTTCCAAGGCTATAAATCTTTATGGAAGCAGACTGCCTCATTTTTCGTCTGCAGAGTGGCTGGTGGGTTCAAACCACCAATCTTTTGATTAGCAGCCAAAAGTCTTAACCAATACAACACCAGAGCTCCTTAATACAATGTATAGTGTATAATATTTATTATTCTATTTTCAGTTATATCATTTATCACATTTTGACTGGCATTCTTTCCCACCATCCCTACACCCTCCATTACCATAAGATCACTCAATGTACCTTAAATTTTTAATCTATGTGCCTTGCTCATGTGTTTTTCTCAGCCTGGAATTCTTTTCTTCCTCTCTATTTCTGTAGAAGTTCTTCATATCTTTGAAGGCATATATTAAAGTTTATTGCCACCATGAAAACTTTTTGAATCAGAATAGTTACATTTTCCTAGACGTTCTTAAAATATAATATTCTGTAAGCATCAATATTTTGGAAGAAAGATGGGGCAATCTACTTCCATAGTGATACTGCCTCAGAAATCCAAGGAGGGGTCGCTATGAGTCGGGTTCAACTCAATGGCACATAACAACAACAACAACAACAACAAGCATTAATATTTAGGAGCTTTGAAGTTTGAACTACCCGAATTTGATTATTCATCTCCTATTGGTACCGTAGGAGTCTGGTAGCGTAGTGCCTAAGGTACTTGACTGCTAACCAGAAGGCTGGGAGTTCAAACCCACTGGCCGCTCCTTGGAAGGAAGGTTGGATACTGCCTCAGAAATCCAAAGAGGGGGGCGCTATGAGTCGGGTCCAACTCAATGGCACATAATAACAACAAACAACATTGGATCTGTGACCTTGACTAAAATTCTTAATTAATAGATTATTTGTTTTATCATCTGTTAAATGGGGAAAATAATAGCATTTAATATGATTGCTGTGAGAATTAAAAAATAATTTTACCTATAAAGTGTTAACACACTGGGTGGCACATGACTAGTTTTCAATAGATGTTTACCATAAATTGTAATGATAATAATATCAAGCTTTTATACACTCACATATACCCAAAACCCATGGCCATTGAGTTAGTCCTGACTCAGCAACACTACAGGACAGACAAGAACTTCCCCATGGTGTTTTCAAGGCTGTAAATCTTTACAGAGGCAGGCTGCCTCATCTTTCTCCAATGGAGTAGTGGTGGGTTTCAACTGCCAACCTTTTGGTTAGGAGCCAAGTGCTTTAACCACTGTACCACCAGAGCTCCTTATGCTGACACATAGGTCATAGAAAGTGTATGTGGAGATATGTGTATATGTTTCCCACCCTATTAGATTACACATTTTTGGAGTGCAAAGATAAAACATCATTTATTTTTGTATTTCCTCACTTTTAAGATAGTTTCACCAAGCAATAGCATGACTACAATTAATTACTTTTAGTCACATTTTTCATTGTAATATCAGCCAATTTATTGCTATTTTCAAAATGATTATGTATAAAAAAGAGAAAAAGTAAAGATTACAGTAAAAAAAACCAGAATTGACTCAATGGCAACTACTATAGGTACATTTTTTGTATATTATGGAGCTGTAATAAATTTCTCATTGCATGATGCTGTAAGGTTTTTTTTTTTTTTTTTGATAAATGTAACTCAATTTTCTTTTCTTCAGGATACAATTAAAAATTTTTCCTCAATGGTCTTTCAATAATATATCATGTTTATACCTCTTTCTACCCAAGACAACCCCCAAAAATTTCAAATTAAAAAACTAGATTTTATTAGGTTCTACTATTTTTCCATTCCAATGGGCACCCTCATTGAGGCTCTAAATGTGTCTCATGATTACTTAATCCAATTACTTTTATTTTTTTTGTGAAAAATTGTACCATTGACTGCTAACCAGAGGGCTGGTAACCCACCAGTCACTCCTCAGAAAGAAGGTTAGGCAATCCACTTTCGTAGTGATACCACCTCAGAAACCCAAGGAGGGTTCACTGTAAGTCAGATTTGACTCAACGGCAATGAGAGTATATGAGCTAATTTACAGGTCTTAACTATTAAGAAGATATTTAATATACCATGGACTGCCAAGAGAATTAAAAAATCTTAGAAGAAATAGAATCAGAATGTTCTTAGAAGCAAAGATGGTGAGACTCTGATTCACTTTGTGCTCATCATCAGGAAAGACCAGTCTCTAGAAAAGAACATCATGTTTGGTGAACAGCAAATGATAATGAGGAAAACCTTCCACAGGATAGACTCATATAATAGCTGAAACAATTGATTCAAACACAACCAATAATTATGAAGATGGTACAGAACCAGGCAGAATTTCTTTCTGTTAAGTATAATATTGCCTTAAATCAGAGCTGACATGATGGCAA
This sequence comes from Orycteropus afer afer, assembly GCF_000298275.1. NCBI lineage: Eukaryota > Metazoa > Chordata > Mammalia > Tubulidentata > Orycteropodidae > Orycteropus > Orycteropus afer. The sequence goes on from NW_006921660.1 coordinate 5,359,578, forward strand.
CAAACAAGAAAAATTAAATATACATGACATGGTTTTCTCTTAATTTTAGACTGGATAAATTTAATGCACGTTGATCATCAGTTTACTAAATATGAAGCTGCGCTCCAAGAAATGAGGTAGAGAATATGATTTGTAAGGCAAAATAGCACCTAACCCTGTTCTATATCTTATGGTTGTAAATATATTTTGGCTGTAATTCACTCCCAAAGCAATTAACTGAATATGGAAAAATATCTTTGGAATTAGGGCGCTCTGGTAGTGTAATGCCTAAGGCACTTGACTGCTAACCAGAAGACTGGCGGTTCAAACCCACCAGCCACTCCTCGGAAGGAAGGTTGGGGAATCTACTTCCGTAGTGATACCACCTCGGAAACTCAAGGAGGGGTTGTTATGAGTTGGGTCTGACTCGACAGCACATAACAACAACAACAACAACATCTATGGAATTATATATTAGAACCACTGCAAATGATATGAGCTAATATAAGTGTTTGTACTTAGATATGAATAAACCTGCTGAGTTAATGTAGTGATGTAAAAATTTAATTTTTATTGTTGGATTATCAGATTTTAGGTGAAGAATATTTAATTTACAAATGACCTGCCTAAAGAGTGAACAAATCAACCTCAGAAGAAATATAATTTGAATGCTCCTTGGAAGCAAGGATGGTAAGACTTAAATGTGCTTACTTTAAGCACATCATCAGGAAAGACCAATCCCTAGAAAATGAGAGAAACCCTCAATGAGATGGATTGACATAATAGTCAGAACAATAAGATTAAACATATCAACTATCATGGAGATTTCACAGGACTGGGCAATATTTCGTTCTGTTATACATAAGGTCTCCGTAAGTAACACTGAGTTGATGCAATGCCAACTAATAACAACAACAGCATCAAGACTCAGAAATTAAGAGTTACAATAGTTTTTATTAGATGTTAACTATTGTGGTAGTTATGTTTATTTGCCACCTTGGCTGGGCCTGGTGGAGTGGCTGGGTAGCTGGTGGTAGTTATTCCCCATGATGAGACTGGCAATCAACTCCATGGTGGGATTTACCACAAGCAGCTGAGTAGCTGCTTTGGGTATGTGGTCTGCTTCCCATGTATAAGAAGCAGCATTGGGAATGGTCTCTAGTTTATGGCATGCTTGTACCCTACATGCACCTGTGTCATAGTTCAGCAGCCTGCCATGCTCTGCCAACCTGGGGACTTACAATGGACTTGAATTAATGGCCTGCTGTGTGGTTTGGTAACATTGGGACTGTACCTTTTTACTTGTCAACCTTGGACTTGGCAGCCTCAGCAGCCAGCAGCTGTCTCAGCAGCCAGTATCTGGCTCAGCAGCCAGCAGCTGTCTGAGTGAAGAAAAGCCTCTAGCTTCAGTGGGCCGGGAGCTGGAGGCAGAGCTGAAGCCCAAGGCTGAGGGGCTTTCACCCAGCCCCTAGAGCCTGGCACTTTGAACTTGGACTTAAAGCCTCTAAACAGTAAGAGAATAAACTCCTGTTTGTTAAGGCCATCCCATTTGTAGTATATTCTTGTAAGAGCAGCACTAGGTAACCAGAACAACTATATTCAAAACATTTAATGGATTTATATCATTTTATTCTATGAGAAGATGCTATTATTATCTCCATTTTGCAGATAAGGAAACTGAAGCTTAAATCTAGTACCTTGAGTCAATCCCTACTCATAGAGACATTCTAGGGTATAACAGAACTGCCCCATAGGGTTTCCAAGGCTCTAAATCTTTATGGAAGCAGATTGCCTCACCTTTTAATTAGCAGCTCAACATCTTAACCACTATACCACCAGAGTTCCTTGACTAAAGCTTGCTCGCTGCCCTCAAGTTGGATCCAATTCACAGCAACCCCTCCTTGGATTTCTGAGACAATATCACTACGGAAGTAGATTGCCCAACTTTCCTTCCAAGGAGTGGCTGGTGGGTTTAAACCACTAGCCTTCAGGTTAGCAGTCAAGTGCCTTAGGTGCTACACTAGGTTAAAATGCTGAAGGTTCCACATCTGGTAAGTGGCTTTGCCAGGAATAAACCCAGACTGTGTGATTCCAAAATTTAAATTTTAAATAGCAATTTTCCTTTAAAAGTGGAAATGAAATCTGGGGTATTTAATGTTGAAAATTACGGAATCTATTAGTAATGGGGTAAGGCTTAACTTAAGTTACATGACTGCTGGTTCTATGCTTTTTCCAGGAGATTCTTCACAAGAGTTGAGTTTAGATGGTCTGATTAATATCTTTAAAAGATAATGAATGAAGCAGACTCAAATGACTTCCTAAAATTGTGAGTGCCCTATAAAATCCAATCAAACAATTATCAGTTATATAATGAAATCCACATGTCAAAGAGCTGAGATAAACACCCCTTGTTAAAAAAGGAAGAAGCTCTTGAAAACATGGACTAAGTTAAAGTGAAGGTCATTATCTAGAAAATTTTCCAATATTCACAAGAAAACAACATTTCTAAGTCATGATTTTAAAGAAAGGAAAGGAAATGGAAATAAAGTAAATGAGAGAGATGGCAAAATGGATCTCGTCTTCTTTAGACATTTTATGGTTTCATGTTGTTCTTATATTTTAATTGCCCATAAGATTGTAGAAACATCTATGCCCATAAATATTTTATGTCTCCTGCCATCACATCATAATAAATCACTTGATATTGTTTATGTCTTTGATAGGAACATGGATGATATAATAATAAAAGCATATTTATGAATAACTTTTGGTTTGTTAGAAAAAAGAGATGGTATTTTATAGTATAAATTATCAGTGGTATTGTAACATAATATAATGCTGATGTAGATTTTTAGTTCTTCCAGAAAGTTCTCATGACTGCTAAAAATTTACAGCTTTGCCTTTAAGATTTCAGATGTATTTTTCTGCTAAGACTAATGAGTAAAGAATCTGAATATATAAGACAGGATTGTTTTATACATAATAATTAAAATAAAATTTAAAGGGGGAGGGGATTTCTCACCTTTGGCATTATTGACATTTTGGGCTGGTAATTCATTGTTGTGAGGAGCTGTCTGTCCTATGCATTGCAAGATGGTTAGCTGCACTCCTGAACTTTGTCCAGTACAACCAGTAGTACCACTTCCACCTTCTCGTGCAGTTATGTAAACCAAATGTATCTCTAGAAGCTATGAATGTGCCCAGGGTTACAAACTCACCCCTGCTTGAGAACCACTGCTATAAAGTAATAGCCTAAAACGTAAATCATTCTACTTTATGTCCTTTATGCAAAACTTTTTAAAAAAGGTCTCCATATTGTTATCCAAAAGCACTTTTGGGGAGCAGACAAGATGGCATTCTGGTGACACACTCTACCCTTCTGCTCCACAACAAAAACTCAAAAAACCAAGTAAAACAGATACAGATGATAATCCTGGAACTCTGACCATCAAAGGAAAGGATAAAGAATTGGATTAAATACAAACTGGAAAAAGAAACAGAACAAAAACAGTTATTAAGGAGAGAGACACAGTGGGGACCCAACACAAAGTAGCCATTTGGAGACACAGAAGGCAACAAACAAAGGTGAGAAGAAGGAAACTTCATGGAATTCCTACTAAGTGATGGAGTGAAAACAAATTTGGAGTGAAACACACAGAATACAAGCTTGAAGCAAGAGAGGAAAGTGGGCTAGAATTCCAGTGGCATAGGTGACTGTAGAGCAAGGAGAGCACCAGTAAAAGGGGATGAAACCACTCACTCATCAGTAGGGAGTCCTAGTCACTTGGGTTGAGGGGCCATGGGGAGGGAAAGGCCTGTGAGGTAGTGATTGGGGATGCTGGATGCCAGGAGGCCTCCTTTTTTCATGAGTCAGGGCAGGAACTAGATAATAAACCACAATCACACAGAAGTGCATGCGCCATCACCAGTGAATGGTGACTAGAGAAGTGAATTCTCCCATTTTCCTCATGACATCTTCCCAGTGATCAGGGGTGAGGCTCTCCACCCCCAAAATCCTTAAGACTAGGGATGCCTCCCCTGCTGTACTCCGCCCACTCAATTCATTCAGACTGCCTCCTCCTAGCAGTGGCATCCTGATGCATTGTGCCCTCAGTGAACTGAACTACATCTGCAGATAGTGCCCTGCACACATAGCACCTGTGTAATTGACTATATGGTCTCATGTACCACAAGACTTGCCTGCATCCTATGCCATTGGACGTGCATGCAGGTGGGAACTGTGTGGCCAACTCCTGATACCTTCATGGGCACATCCTCCTAAGGATGAGCATCCTGCACACTGCTGCCATATCCCTGGCAACCAGAGTTATGTGCTCATATGGATCGTGGACAGCTGCCTGCCACAATTACAGCCAGCAGTGTAAGTCCCAGTGGATAGAGTGCCATGTGCCCCATTGCTTTAGAAGCATGGATAGCCATTGACATACCCCCTTTTTTTGTTTTGTTTTTTTCCACTTCTTCCTGTTCATTTGTTAATGTTTCCCTCTTTCTTTTCTTCTTCCTTTACTTTTACCTATTTCTTTCTCATCTCTTCATTTTTATTTTCTTTCTTCTTTTTTTTTTTTCTCTGCCCCATCTGGCAGGAGGCAAACATTGTTTCCCCACTAGTCAGCCACATCTAGCACCTATTGCCATACCCAAAGGGCAAGTGCATCTGTGCCTGCACCACTGGGTCACCTGCTCAATCCACCTGCTGATGCGCTTCATGACCAGCAGAGACATGTGCCCACACCCCCATCAGTTATTCCATCTACCTGGAGATAGGTGAGGGATACCTTAGTGCTACAAAACTAGCAACCGAAGTAGCATGCCAATCTTTACCTGCCTGGATATACCAAAATAAAGCAAAACAAAAAATCATAGTGAAACAGACAAAATCAACAAATAAATAAATACAAGATCTCCAAAATGCCTCATAGTCAACAGACAACTTCAAATCAATGAGAGAAATAGGACAAAATAGTACAAGAAAGTGGCCAAAGTAAAGGATCAGGAAACCTCTCTGAGGAAGAATAGGTTATAGACCTATCTGATAAGCAATTTAAAAGATTTATATAAGGGCCTTCCAAAACATCAAGGAGCTCTGGTAGCACTGTGGTTAAAGCATTGGGCTGCTAACCAAAATGTTAACAGTTTAAACCCACCACCTGCTATGCAAGAGAAAGATGAGGCAGTCTGCTTCCATAATTATTTACAGCCTTGGAAATGTGATAGCACGGTTCTACTCCACCCAAAAGGCTCACAATGGATATGGGTTGGAATTGACTTGTTGACAGTGGGTTTGTTGTTTGTTTTTGTTCCTAATTGATAAGAGAAACAACAAATAAAATAAAGGAAAATGCAGACAATATCCAAGAAGAATTCAATAAAATAATACAAAAGCAAAATGACAAAATAAATAGATAATTAGAAACTGTACAAAAAGAGCACTTAGAAGATCCAGAAGATTAGCACTAAGATTTTTAAGATAGATTACATTTTGTTGTTGTTGTTGTTATGTGCTGTCAAGTCAGACCCGACTCATAGCGAACCCTCCTTGGGTTTTTGAGGCAGTATCACTACGGAAGTAGATTGCCCCATCTTCCTTCCGAGGAGTGGCTGATGGGTTTGAACTGCCAGCCATCTGGTTAGCAGTCAAGTGCCTTAGCCACTATGCTACCAGAGCTCCTACATAAAAGAGTAGAATTGACTCAATAGATCAGGTCAGCAAATTATAAAATAAATTCCTTGACAACAACTGGTATGAGGAAAAATCAGAAAAAAGAATGAAGAAAAATGAAAAAAAATCCTAAGAATTATGTGAGACACTATCACAAGAAAAATTATACATGTGATCAGAATCCTAGAATGAGTTGTTGTTGTTGTTGTTAGCTGCCGTCAAGTCGTTTCCAACTCATAGCAACCCCATGCAACAGCAGAACGAAACACTGCTCGATCCCATGCCAGCTCCACAATCCCTGCTATACTTGAGCCCATCATCGCAGCCACCGTGTCAATCCATCTCATTGAAGGCCTCCCCCTCTTTTGTGGACCCTCCACCTTACCAAGCATGACATCCTTCTCCAGGGAATGGTCCCTTTTGACAACATGACCAAAATAGGTGAGACACAGTCTAGCCATTCTTGCTTCCAAGGAGCATTTTGGGTGCACTTTCCAGAACAGATTTGTTAGTTCTTTTAGAAGTCCATGGTACTCTCAGCATGCTTCTCCAGCACCACAACTCAAAGCATCAACTCTTCTTCGGTCTTCCTTATTCATTGTCCAGCTCTCACATGCATACGAAGTGATTGGAAATATCATGGCTTGTGTCAGGCACACCTTAGTTCCCAAGGAGACATCCTTGCTCCTCAGCACTTGAAACAGTTCCTTCGCAGTTGACTTTCCCAATACTACATGTCATCTAATGGCCTGACTGCTGCTTCCATTGGCATCGATTGTAGAACCAAGCAACGTGAATTCTTTGACAACCTCAATCTTCTCTCCATTTATTGTGATGCTGCTCATTGGTCCAGTTGTGAGGATTTTTGTTTTCTTTATATTGAGATGCAATCCACACTGCAGACTGTATTCTTCAACCTTCATCAGTAAGTGCCTCAAGTCATCCTCACTTTCAGCAAGTAAAGTTGTATCGTCTGCATATCTCAGGTTGTTAATGATTCTTCCTAAAATCCTGATGCTACGTTTTTCTTCACATAGTCCAGCTTCTCAGATTATTTGCTCAGCATATAGATTGAATAAGTATGGGGAAAGGATATAACCTTGATGCACTCCCTTCCTGATTTTAAACCATGCAGTGTACTCTTGTTCCGTTTGAACGACAGCCTCCTGGTCACAGTACAGGTTCCTCATGAATACAATCAAGTGTTCGGGAATTCCCATTCTTCTCAATGTTATCCATAATCTGTCACGATCCAGACAATCAAATGCCTTTGCATAGTCAATAAAGCACAAGTAAACATCTTTCTGGTATTCTTTGCCTTGAGACAAGATCCATCTGACAGCAACTATGATATCCCTTGTTCCATGTCCTCTTCTGAATCCAGCTTGCACATCTGGAAGTTCTCTGTCAATATACTGCTACAAACGTTTCTGAATTATCTTCAGTAAGATCTTACTTGCATGCAATATTAATGATATTGTATTATAATTTCCACAACCTGTGGGATCACCTTTCATTGGAATGGATACAAACATGGATCTCTTTCAGTCAGTTGCCCAGGTAGCTGTCTTCCAAATCTCTTGGTATAACTGAGTGAGTGCCTCCAATGGGGCATCGATTTGTTGAAATATGTCAATAGGTACTCTGTAAATTCCCGGAGCCTTGTCCTCCACCAATCCTTTCATTGCAGCTTTGACTTCCTCCTTCATTACCATTGGTTCTAGATCATATGGCACTTCCTGAACTGGATGAAGATCAACCAGTTCCTTTTGGTATAGTGATTCTGTGTATTCCTGCCATTTTCTCTTGATGTTTCCTGCATCATTCAATATTTTGCCCATAGAATCTCTCAATATTGCAACTTGAGGCTT
>NW_006921660.1:5368177-5373165 GCF_000298275.1 Orycteropus afer afer
CCAGTCCATTTCAGCTCACTAATGCTGAGGATATCAATCTTTATGCATTCCATTTCCTTTTTGACAACTTCCAATTTTCCTAGATTCAAACTTCGTACATTCCGTGTTCTGATGATTAATGGATGTCTGCAGCTGTTTCTCTTCAATTTGAGTGGTGTCACATCAGCAAATGGCATTCTTGAAAGCTTTATCTTATCCATAGGAGTAAGGCTGGGTTTATTCAGATGATGCAGCTCTTTCCCAGTCCTATTTTGAGAGCCTTCTAACCTAACTGGACTATTTATAAAGTTGCGCGGTAATGTATCAAACGGTGTTTCTTCGCTATTCATAAGGTTTTCCCGGGCTAATTATTTGAGAAGTGAATGGCCTCCTCCTTCTTCCTAGTCTGTGTCAATCTGTAAACTAGACTGATACCTGTGTACCATGTGCATCCCACTGAGTTAGAAACACCAGTGGCTCAGCCTCAAAACTCACATCAACACGTCACCACGGTAGGACAAACCAACAGACAAGTTTGTCTCCCTGTTGGAAACCTCTCATACCCACCCTTACCTGGTCCCTGCAGCTGACTCCTCCTCTGTCCAGATTTCTAGGCCTTTTAATCCCCTTTTTCCCGCTCTCCCGCCCTGCTGCTTTGGGCATGCCTGAGTTCCTCTCCTCACCTGGATCCCTGCAGCTAACTGCTCCTCTGTCTGGGTTCTTGGCTTTTTTATCCCCTCTCCCGCTCTCCCGCCCACTGCTTTGGGTGTTCCTGAGTTCCCTCTCCTCACCTGGATCCCTGTGGCTGAGTGAGAGGATGCAAAAAAAGAGGGAGGGGCATCCCACAGAGAGAATGGTTGAAGATTTGCTTTGCTAACAGAAAACCTCTTTAAAGTCATGAAAATTAAAAACTTCCATTCAAGAAGCTCAAAGAACTCCAAATAAGATAGATCCCAAAAGACAGCCACCAAGATACATCATAATCAAATTTTTCAAAATCAAAGACAAAGAAAGAATCTTGAGAACAACTTGGGAAAAACAATATGGTACCAATAAGAGAGAACCAATAAGACTAAACTCTGATTTCTCAGCAGAAACCATATAAGCAAGAAGGAAATGAATAACATATATAAAATTCTGAAAGAAAAAAAAAAAGTCAATGAAGACATTTATATCCAGCAAAACCGTCCTTCAGGTATGATGACAAAATTATGATATTACCAGATAAACATAAATTAAGGGAATTTCTAAAAACCAGACCACCCTTACAAAAAAATGCTAAAGGGAATCCTTCTGACAGAGAACCAACAATGACAGACAACAACCTGAGATTAAGACACATGACAACATCACCCAGAAGCCGATCCAGAAGAATCCTCAAAAATAAAACTTCAAAAATAAACTTACAAGACTACTGGGAACCAGAGCCATCAATCAGAAAATGACAATACAGAGCAAAAAGAGAGAAGAAATGGTATAATTGCAGAACTTCTCAAAATGGTGAAGAAGTCAGGACAATACAAAGACAGTTTTCAATTAAGAAAGATAAAAATAATTTACAGTGTAACCATAAAGAAAATTGCTAAATCTTCTAATCAAAATAAGAATGAAAAGAATAAGTACTGAATAAACACAAAATAAACAGCAATGATGAAAATGAAAAGAAAACTGCTAACAAAATTAAGTCAGAACAGAAAAATATCTGGAACAAAGAAATAATCAACACCACAATAAAAAACAAACAAACAAAAAAAGAATGACAGCAGTCAATTTATGCATATCAATAATTACACTGAACAGAAATGGATTAAATGTACCAGTCACAAGGAAGAAAAGGCAGAATGAGTAAGAAAACAGAAGCCATAGATGTGCTGCTTTCAAGAGAATCACCTTAGATACAAAAACAAAAATAAGTTAAAATATGAAACAAAATAAATCAAGCAAACAGCAACTAATGAAAGGCAGAAGTGGCTATGTTATTTCTGATAAAACAGACTTCAACACAATAATCCAGCATAAGGGAAAAGAAATGGCATTATATAAGGATGAAAGAGTCAATCCACCAAAAAGATATAACCATAATATCTATGCATCCAATAAAAAAGCCCCAAAATACCTAACCAACCAAAAAACTCAAACTCACTGCCATCAAGTTGGTTCTGACTCATAGCGACCCTTCCTTGGGTTTCCAAGGAGGTATCTCTACAGAGGGAGCTCTATGATATCCATAGTGATATCACCTCGGAAACCCAAAGAGGGATCGCTGTGAGTTGGATCTGACTGAACGGCAGTGAGTTTGGTTGGTTGTGGTATCTCTACAGAAGTAAATTGCCTAACCTTCCTTCTGAGGAGTGGCTGGCTGGTTTGAACCACCAGCCTTCTGGTTAGCTGTCAAATGCCTTAAGCACTACGCCACAAGAGCTCCTAAAATACCTAAAGCAAACATTAGCAGAATTGAAAAGAGAAATACATAACTCCACAATAATAGTAGGAGACCTTAACATACCACTTGCACTGATGGGTAAAATAACTATAAACTCAACAAAGATAGAAAAGATTTAAACAACACCATCAACTACCTTGACCTCAGACATGTACAGAACACTCTACCTAACAACAATAAAAAAATACACACTATTTTCCAGTGCACATGTATCATTCTCCAGAATAGACCAAATGTAAGGCCATAAAGCAAGCCTCAACAAATTTGAAATCATCACCATAATACAAAACATCTCTTCAGGTCATAATGCAATAATAACTAAAAATAAACAATAGGAATCAAAGGAGAAATATAGAACACATGGACACTAAATAACACCCTTATTTATAACTACTGGGTAATAGAACAAATAAAAAGTGAAATAAAAAAAAAAAGAAATTCCTAAAATCAAATGAGAATGAAAATACAATACACTCATTTACACCAAAAATCTGGAAGACCGCTGCCTGACCAAAAGACAAAGAGACCCATATTTGTGCCATTCGAAAGGATGATCCAACAGAATGTGGAAATTATAAAAAAAATATAATTTATATCACACACGAAAAATTTTTTGCTGAATATAACTCAAAAATGAGTGCAGCAGTACAGTGATAAAGAACTGTCAGAAATTCAGGCCAGATTCAGAAGAGGACATGGAATGAGGGATATCATTGCTGACATAAGATAGATCCTGGATGAGAAGAAAGAATACCAGAAAGAGGTTTATCTATATTTCATTGACTATGCAAAGGTGTTGGGCTATGTGGATCATAAAAAATGATGGGTAACATTGTAAAGAATGGGAATTCCAGAAGACTTAATTGTGTTTATGAAGAACTGTACATAGAACAAGAGGCAATCACTTGAAGAAAACAAAAGCATACTGCATGGTTTAAAATCAGGAAGGGTGAGAGTCAGGGTTGTATCCTTTCACCATACTTCTTCAATCTGTATGTTGAACAAATAACCCGAGAAGCTGGATAATATGAGGAAGAAGATGGTATCAGAATTGGAGGGAGACTCATTAACAACCTGCAATATGCAGATGACATAAACTTGCTTGTTGAAAGTAAACAAGAGTTGAAACGCCAATAAAAACGAAAGCCTACAGTCTTCAGCATGGATTACACCTCAATATAAAGAAAATAAAAATACAACTGGATCAATAAGAATATCATGATAAATGGAGAAAAGATGGAAGTTGTCAACAATTTCATTTAGCTTGGATCCACAATCAATGCTTATGGAAGCAGCAGTCAAGAAATCAAACAACATATTATGTTGGGCAAATAGGCTGCAGAATACCTCTCTAAAGTGTTTAAGAACAAAGATGTCACTTAGAAGACTAAGGTGCACCTGACCTAAGCCATGGTATTTTCAATAGTCTCATATATATGTGAGACCTGGACAATGAATAAAGAAGATTGTAGAAGAATTGATGAATTTTAATTGTGGTGTTGGCAAAGAATATTGAATGCAATAGAGATGATTAGAACAAATCTATATGTCTTGGAGGAGGTATAGCAAGAATATTCCTTATTAGAGAGAATGGTCAGAGTTTGTCTCTCATTCTTCAGTTAAGGTGTCAGAAGGAACAAGTGCCTGAGAAAGATATCACTCTGAGTGAAGTAGAGAGCAAATGAAAAATGGAAAGATCTTCAGTGAAATGGATTGACACACTGACGGCAACAATGATCTCAAGCACAGAAACGATTGTGAGGATGGTGCAGGACTGGGCAGCGTTTTGTTCTATTGTGCACAAGGTGATCATGAGTCAAAACTGATTCTAAGATATGTGACAACAACAACATGAGGAAATATAACAAATTTAAAACCCAGAAGATATTGACAATTTCTAGAAACACGTGACCTACTTAAAGTAACTCAGATTGAGGTAGAAAATTTACAAAGTTGCATAACAAAAGAAATTGAATATGTCATAAAAAAAATTTCCAGCAGAAAATGCCCTGGCTCAGATGGCTATACTGGAGAATTCTACCAAACATTCACCAATTATATTCAAACTATTCCAGAACTTAAAAAAGGATGGAATATTCTCAAATTGATTTTTACAAAACAAGCATAATCCTGAACAGAATAGAACTACTTTCCAAGGCTGTAAATCTTTATGGAGGCAGACTGTCTTATGTTTCTGCCATGGAATGGACGGTGGGTTCAAACCACCAGGGCTCCTATTTTAGCCTTTAGAGAGATACAAGTCAAAACAACGAAAAGATATAATCTCACTGCAGCAATAATAGTAAAGTTCAATAACACAGAAAACAATAAATGCTGGCAAAGATGTGGAGAGATTGGAACTCTCGTACACTCTTAGTGGGACTGTAAAATTGGTAACCACACGAAGGAAGTGGAAAGAGTGATTGAGAGGATTGCAGTCACTGTTGTTGTTGTTGTTAAGTGCCGTTGAGTCATTTCCGACTCATAGCGACCCCATGCACAGCAGAACGAAACACTGCCCGATCCTGTGCCAGCCCCACAATCCCTGCTATACTTGAGCCCATCA
>NW_006921660.1:5375355-5376724 GCF_000298275.1 Orycteropus afer afer
TCCTGGCCTGGTTTTGGCTGAAGATATTGAGCTTTTCCACCGCCTCTTGCCACAGATGTAGTCAATCTGATTCCTGTGTGTTCCATCTGGTGGATGGAAATCCTAAAGTTGCAATCACTAGTCATGAAAAAAATGTGTATGAACTGCTGAATGAAAAACAAATTTACTCTGTAAATTTTCACTCAAATTACAATAAAAAGTAAAAGAAAAAAAATCCAAATTGACTAATTTTTTTATATTAAATCTGCATATCAACAGACCAAGGTTTAAATGAACTTTTCTGGTATTTCCAATTAGATAGTCATTAGTAGTTGGTATTTAATTTGAAATTGTTATTTGTCCAATATGTATTAATTTGAATTTATAATCAGTTATAGTATAGATTTTTCTTTAATCTGAGAATCCCTAACCATTTTTATGGATGCCCTTCATATTCATGCATTTCTCTTAATCTTAGTATTTTGATCAATATGATTTCTTCTTTATTTTTATTCATAAAAATATGCCCTGAAGGTAAGCTATTCTGAAATTATCCCAAATCCAAATTTCCTGGGAAAAATAATGCCTAGGCCAGTTTTCTCAAAAGTGTAGTCCATGGCCCACCTATCTCAGAATTTCCTGAGATGCTTGTTAAGATTGTAGATTATTGAGGTTCTGCCCAGACCTACTGAATGAGATTCTGTGGAGTAAGGCTCTATGTACTGCAGTTTAGTAAGCTCCCCAGGTGATTCTGTAGCTCCCACATTCAAGAGCCATGGGCAAAAGCCATATAAATGAAACGAAGCAAAATAGTACTAAAATTATCCATTCATTGAAAATCCTAAAGAAACTATTATTTGTTGAACGTAATATGATTCTAACATATAGCATAACTACTTCATATTGATTGATGATAAACACTCAAAATCTTTCATTACAATTTACCAAATTTAGGATAGTTGTGTCCTAATAAGACTATTTATTAGGTAACATTCAGCTAAAAGGCTTTACTTATGTGCTTATACTTACTGATAAACAATAAATGACTTTCTTGTCTATGAAAATGCATACAAATGACTTACATTAAGCCAAATATCCCCTTTTATTTAAAAAAAAATCATTGAAATTGCAAAAAAAAAGACACCTAAAAATGCAAAACACGAAGACCTATGGTTTCTCTTTCCATGTTACTTTTCTAATTTTACAGTATTTCAAATATCACTCACCAGACTCAGTTTTTGCAAATTCAACTTTGTATTTTCACATAAAAGATTTAAACTATCTAGTATTTTAATGAATGGGTTGTTGTTGTTGTTGTTATGTGCCGTCGAGTCGGCCCCGACTCATAGCGACCCCTCCTTGGGTTTCCGAGGCAGTATCACTACGGAAG
>NW_006921660.1:5376924-5378325 GCF_000298275.1 Orycteropus afer afer
TTCCGAGGAGTGGCTGGTGGGTTTGAACCGCCAGCCGTCTGGTTAGCAGGCAAGTGTCTTAGCCACTATGCTACCAGAGTAGTTCCATTCATATCCCTTAAGAACAAGATAACAATTACTGCCTCACATTCAAACTTGGGAACTTTTAGTGAGTTCTGTGGAAGAGAACAGACAAGGAGATCCTCCCATTTTTTCCTCCACTCAATCAAATGCAGAAAAGCATACTCTTAAGAACCACAGTGAGTTGGAAAAATGTCAGGTTGGCAGTTCAAATCCACCAGCCACCTCGCGGAAGGAAGGCAGGGCAATCTGATTCTGTAAAGATTTATTGCCTTGGAAACCCAATTGGGGTCGGCATGAGTCAGAATCAACTAGATAGCAGTGGGTTTTTTTTTTTTTTTTTTCTGTTGCTAATACTGGTGACAATAATAATGGGTAGACAATAATATTTAATCTAATACAGGAAGATACAAGACTAAAATAAATAAATAATTACATGAAGACTGTCTAATTTGTCAAAACATACAATGCTCAATATCATGTCTCCACCTATGAGTTTCTTCAGAGTATTTTAGTTTTATTTTACAATTAAATATATTAAGTGTTCACCATAGTTTTTTTGTGTGACATTTCCGATATTTCTTGGTTGGATGAAATTTATCCTCTAGTAGATTAGTCAGGAAGGGCTTATGAGTTCAATATTTCCTGAGTTTTCACACATTTTTTTTTCTATAGTCTTAATATTTAATAGAGTATTTGTCTGGAAATGAAATCCTTTCTGCCTTTTTCCATGAGCTTCTTGACAAAGCTGCTCCTGAGGAATATGATGCTAGTCTAATATTCATAACCCTACAAATATTTTTATCTTTTTGCCAGGAGGCACTAAGATTTTTTTCTTTTTTGGCTTTTAATGTCTAGAATATTACAGTATATCTTGGAGTGATTTTTTTTTTGTGGCAATTTTCCTATGTAAGGTAAGCCTTTAATTTCCAGAAAACTGCTCTTGGGTTATGGTTTCAAATATTACTTGTTTTACTGTTTTATTTTTCTTATTAAAGTAGTCAATTACATGTATATTGGACTTTTGGCCTATCATCTGTTTGAATTATTTTCTCTTTTTTTACCATTTCTTAACCTCAACTTCATTCTGCTGATTATTTTTCCACCTTTCTTTGGTGTCTTTTGTTAGATTTTCATTTGAATATATTCTCCCTTACACTGTATGTTATTCTTTATTATTATTATTATTAATAGTTTAATCTTTCTTTTCAAACTCTTTCCTGAATTCAATCAACTTTTGTTGCATTTCATTCTTTTTTTGTTCATCCATTTCTTGGGAGCTCTGGTAGCATAGTGGCTAAGGCACTTGACTGCTAACCAGAAGGCTGGCTGTTCAAACCC
>NW_006921660.1:5378945-5380003 GCF_000298275.1 Orycteropus afer afer
TCCTTCCGAGGAGTGGCTGGTGGGTTTGAACCGCCAGCCGTCTGGTTAGCAGGCAAGTGTCTTAGCCACTATGCTACCAGAGCTCCCAGTATTTATTTATTTATTTATTTTAATTTCTAGGTACTTCCTGGTCATGGTCAGTGTTCTTGTAAAATTATATAATCTTTTATCAGTTTGAGTAGATTTTTTTTTCTTTTCCATTTTGTTTATTTTATTTAAAAAATACATGATGTTGGTGATGATGAGAGTGTGAGATTGGGAGGAGTTGGTGTGGGCTTTCTGTTGCTGAGAAATCATTATTTCCTCTCTGGCTTCCTCTTTCTCTTTACTCACACTGTTTTGTAAGGTGCAGAACATAATTTTATTTATTATCTTTTCTCCCCACCCACCCCTTCCCCTCACCCCGCCAAAAAAATACATCCTCAAGGCTGTCACCTTTGGTCTTCTCTCTCTCCAGCCCCTTCCCTATAATTGCTGCTGTGAAATACCATGTCCCAGAACTGTGTTCATTGTTTTGGCATCTAGTGTTGGACTTTCATTTTGGGATGATTTCATATGTACATATTCTCTTTGAGCCTCCCCCACCACACACACACACTCCCTGCATGCACCAATTTATAGCAACGGTAGAAGCTCTGTTAGAATTTGATATTTTCATTGACTGCTAACCAGAAGGCTGGCGGTTCAAACCCACCAGCCACTCCTCAGAAGGAAGCTTGGGCAACCTACTTCTGTAATGATACCACCTCGGAAACCCAAGAAGTGGTCGCTATGAGTCGGGTCCCACTTGACAGCACCTAACAACACCTGCAAAATATGTGTATATATTTTGTGTCTTTTTATTCTTTTATTTTTCACTTCTTATTGATGAGTAAAGGAAAGATTAATAGTACATTAAAAGGCTTTGACTTGAGAGGAGTTAGCTTCTTATCACCCAGTTACTGAAAACAGTTTGTTTGTTCTTTTTTTTTTTTTTAATTAATTAATTTATTTTTATTTGGGTGAAGATTTACAGAGCAAATTCACTTTCCATACAGCAGTTCACATATACTTTGTCT
>NW_006921660.1:5384195-5392343 GCF_000298275.1 Orycteropus afer afer
TTTTTCTTTTTTTTTTTTCTTCCCCTTCGGTCATGGCATCAGGAAAGGTTGTTTTAGTAACCATTAATATCAATGTGGTAATTTTATGAATGCTTAATTCCTAGGCAAATAGGTAAGAAAAGTTTTTTATGAAGAAACAATTTCATTTGTTCATTATCATACTCAAAGGACTTCTACACATCACAGATTCTGCTTTTGTATTTACACCTGTGTCAACTTCACACATAGTAAACATCTCCCAACAGATCAGGCCTCACAAACAAGCAAAAAAATATCTGCATAAAATATTTTGCAGAGGCCAGTATTTAACAACAAAATAAAAATTTGTTGGGAAAACACAATGCTCAGGCACATTTTCATGAATCAAAAAGCATGGGATGAAATTAGAAATTGCTAATTCCTTTTAGCTTTAAAGAATGGCCTAAGTAAATTTAAATTGGCGATTTATTCTTAATAAGCATGATGATATTGGATCATGTCCAAGTTCACATATTTATGCTCATTTTATAATAATTCATAAATATTTTAGATAAACAAGCATAAAATAGCCATCTGTCTATGCAATAGTTGCTGAAAAAGAATTCTTAAAATTATGTGGAGAATGTAAATAAATTGTAGTGGACTTACTAACCATAGTAACCATAAGTACCAACTTTAAAATAACTACTTAAAGCTTAGATAGTTCTAAACAAATGATATTTTGTTGTTGTTGCTGTTGTTAAATGAAACAATTGAAAATTGCTATTGATTATAATTCCATGATACAGTGTTCTGTGTCATGAAATCATGCTTATTAAAAGGAAGCAATTTTGAATAAAATGTAAGCAGGTAAATTAAGGGGAAATATATGAAAGTCTTCAGGGATTACTTGCTTCATGATTTTTGCTAACCACTAAGGAACAAATCTTTCTCCTTTCCTATTTCTCTTATGTTATAATTATTAGGATATTGTGACTTTTAATAATAAATATATTATTAAATTGTTTTTCTTTTGTGAGAAAAGACATGACAAATGAAATCTTCTTTGAATTTTTCAGTTGAAAAATCTTTCTTTTACAGGATCAGAATGCTATAATATAGCCCTAAGCCAAGTTAAAATTGTTCCACTACGTGTATGCTGTACTATAAGCAAGGAAACAGAATAATAACAATTATTCATTTGTATTTTTCAGTTGGACAAATCAGCTCTAGGCAACCAACACTGGTTCTATAAAAAGTTGTAAACAAAATGATCTATAACAGTTCTGCCAATATGTATGTCGACATGTTCTGTGTTCATGAAAGTTTCCACAATTTGTTAAGAACCCAAATTAAGGCTCCCAACTTAGACACCCCTTGAATAAATAGTAACCAGATTTTGTCAGATAATTTTTACTCTGATTTTGAATTAACTTGAGTCAGTGTTAAAAGATACATTAATCGTTTAGCACAGAGATTGTCAAACTTCTGGAAAGGGCCAGATAGTAAATATTTTTGGCCTTGTGAGGCATACACTCTCGGTCGAGCCTATTCAACTTTGATACTTCAGTGCAAAATCATTCATAGACAATCTAAGCAATGAACATGGCTGTACTTATGGACACCGGAATTTCAACTTCATACAATTTTCGTATGTCAAGAAGTATTCTTTTTAGCTTTTTTAATCATACAAAAAATGTAGACATTATTTTTATCTCATAGGCAACATAAAAATAGGCAACGCACCACATTGGCTCAAGGGTCTTAGTTTGCTGACCCCTTTTCTAGGAAATTATATTAATTATCTTATGAGCATTTGATTAATGTCAACTATTATGGTGGTAAAGAGGAAGAGGATTAATATGATGATGATGATGATAATGACTAAGAAGGTAATTGGTGTGAACACTGGAAAGAATCCAACTGCATTTATCATTTTCAGTATAAAGTCCACATTTCCTGTCTTCATTGTCCAATTCCTTTAGGAGAATTTTCTTATTGTTTTCTATGGCATTTTAACAAACAGTATTCTCTGCAGTAGTTCCCAGGTAAAAAAACACATTTTTATTTTCAATTCAAATGTCAGTAGTCATCATGATGATCATCCTCATCCACCTGCCAAGGTATTGATTGCAATAGTAGTTATTTTATACCTATCATATCTGTCCGACATATTTTCAACATTTTTTTTCCATTGTATGAATGCTCCCACACAAAATTGTATAGAAATTTCTGAAAAATAAGTATCAGTTTAATTTTCTAAGCAACCATTTCCCCTAATAAGGAACTCCGGTCCAGGCATTAGGCTGTTAACCAAAATAGTCAGTGGTTGGAACCCACCAGCCACTCCATGGAAGAAAGATGAGGCAGTCTGCTTCTGTAAAGATTTTTGGCCTTGGAAACTCACTGGGGGTCACTACGAGTTCGAATTAACTCAATGGCAGTGAGTTTGGTTTTTTGGTTTTATTGCCCATAATATGTACATTCTAGGCAAAGAACATACATCAGTCCTCTTATTATTGTACCTGAAATTCCCAGGGTAATTATCCCTTTCCTACTTTAATTCAAGTGTTACCAGAGAACTACATATCTAACACAGAATTTGACACAAAGTCCAGCTATACTATTGTCCATCTGTTGTACTTGATGTTTGGTTCAAATTGCAAAAGTCACTGGTAAGGAAGAGTTCTTGAATGAAGTGAAAACTTAGGTCATTTTGCAGTAGTGGCCTTAACTGTTTTATGATGTGGAAAAAGACACAAGGTTTTTTCATCTTTGTCTCCTCCTCATTCCAGAATTGGGGAAGGTGGACTTAAGCTAATATTAAATTCTTAGTGTTGCCAGTATTTGGGTGTTAAATAAAGGTGACCTTCTTACTTAAGGCAAAATAGTCATCCCAAATCAATTGCTACTATAACAGAGTGTTTAAACCATGGTATATTTGCCTCATGCTTCTTGTTGTTGTTGTTGTTGTTATGTGCCGTCGAGTCGGCCCCGACTCATAGCAACCCCTCCTTGGGTTTCCAAGGCAGTATCACTATGGAAGTAGGATTGCCCAACCTTCCTTCCGAGGAGTGGCTGGTGGGTTTGAACTATCAGCCATCTGGTTAGCAGGCAAGTGTCTTATCCACTATGCTACCAGAGCTCCCATGCTTACCTTCTTCTAACTGATAGAATGATGCATGGAACATCAGTTCTCCAGTAAATATTTTGACATAGAATGGAGGAATGGGTAAAACTCCACTAGATATCTTAATAAATAAACATATAGTCCAGACTCTTTGCATTATCCATTCATTCATCTACCCATCCATCCATCCATGCATTCATTCAAGTATTTATCATGTGTTATTACACACATGGCATTGAAGGAGAGGTTGTCTAGGAAAATGGAATCATGTTCATCTAACCACCTGATTTCTATGCTTGAGAAAGCCCATCAATTAACCAAATGACATTTCACCTTTCATTTCACTTCAAAATGACCCCCAGGAGCATTTTCAACTGCTTGCTCCCTCTCCTCCCTCTAATGAGAATGATACTAATTGAAGTCTGCTGTATTCTTTAGGGGTGGTGATAAACAAGAATTCATCATCCAATGGGCCTAAGTGGACGTACAAAGTGGGCATTACAACTGTCTATTGCCAATGAAAAAACAAAAATAACAACATATTATTACAAGGAATCATTATGTCCTGAAGGATTTTCTTGAATTAGTATTTAGGATGACATCTATATTACAAATGTCACAAATATATTGGAAAGTTAGAGCTACGCTTTAAGTTTTAAACCCTATGTGTCAGGGGATATACTAGGCATTTTAAAACACATCATCTCTAATTTTCCTCAAGACCTGGAAATACAACATATATACCTAATGTCTCGAAATATCTTACAGGAAGCAGTATGCAATTGAAAACATTGTATTAAATCACACATAAACTGTAAGAATTTCTTCAATCATAATTGGGAGTGAGGGATATACTAAAATCATTATAATATGATCTGGAAATTGGAAAAAAACATTTGTTTTTAGATATGATCTTAGAATTGTTTTGGGGGATTGTTTAGTGGAATATGATTGTAGGATGAGGATACTTTAAAATCAGGTGTCAAAATTACCTTTCTTTCCCCCTGGTAAGTGTATTATTAATGATAAAGTCTTCTGAAAATATGAGATATTTCTCCATTTAATTTCAATAGGTGAACAGAGGCACACAAATTATCAATGTTTTTGCTGTTAAGTGCTAGCAAATAAGTTACCTAACTAGTGCATTCAAAGCTGCTGCACATTTGTTTGTGTTGGACATTATCCTAAATGTCACTACTCCAACTTGCTATTTACATTATATGGCAGTTATGAAAGATGATTCATCTCCCCTGTGTGAACATATTTTTTATTTTAGCCATCAATAACCATGATGATGATAATACACAGTAAGACTGATAATGATCAAGTTTTTTTTCCCCCAACCAGCTTAGTATAATTGACAGTAAAATAAAAAAGATCAATAAAACTGTGAACCGCTTGACTAAACAACTGATAATATAGAGATGTTCAGAGTGATTTGTGTAAAAGATGAACAAGTAAATTAATAACGATGAAGTTTGTGGCATAGTGGTTAAGGTGCTCAGCTGCTCACCTAAAGGTCATTTGTTGTAACCCACCGGCTGCTCTGCAGGAGAAAGATGAGGCAGTCTGCTTCCATAAAGATTTAATGCCTTGGAAACCCTATGGGGCACTTCTATTCCATCCTACAGGGTCTCTATGAGTGAGAGTTGACATGATGGTACTGGGTTTTTTTTTTGGGGGGGAGGGGTTGGTACTCTATAGGCCAGATTTACCAAAATAATTATTCAGTACACATACACACCTAGATAAGAGATATAATGGGGGAAAAAATCAAAGAATAATTCACATGGGCAATACCTACCTAGGAAATGAAGGAAGTGAAAATGTAAGAAGAGATACTCATCAGCCATAGGATCCTTGAGAAAGAAGTCAAGGCAGGCAGTGGAAAACATGACCAGACAAATCATAAAGGAGTAACATAGCTAAACTTGCCATCTCTTACTTACCATCAAACTTCTTGGTATTTACTAGGAAGCCCCACTCCCTATCTGAAGCTATGAAATTACTTCTGAAATTGGACTGATTGAAGTTTTTAGGTCACACTTCCAACTGCCATAACCATAATGGTTCCAACATAGGAGAAATTAAACTACAAATAATATATACTTATAAAAGTATAAAATTAATTCTGTGTTAACAGTGGGAAATTATCCAATTGTGGTCTATTAAATTTAACATAGATATACCTAAGTGACTAGATTAGTGCAAATAAAGGGAATTAGGGAGAATATTTAGAAATTTTATTAGCAATTTAAAACCAATAGAATGGAAAGCAAAGTGTCATGTATTAGGAGGAATAACTATGGCCAAATTTGATTGGTAAATTATTTTTAATCTAAGTTTTGGGATTCTTTTTTTTTTTTATTTAGGAATTAATAACAATATGTTTTTAGTTTTACAGGTGGAGACTTTTTTGTAGGGGAGGGAGTCTTTTTGTTGGTGACTTTTGGCTTTGTTGGGCTATAACTAAGGAATATGTCCTGAAAATCTCTATGCTTTGGAATTTGTTTTGTTTTGTCAAATTCATTGTTGCTGTTGTTATGTGCCGTTGAGTCAGACACAACTCATAGCGGGCCCTCCTTGGGTTTCTGAGGCAGGGTTGCTATGAGTCGGGGCTGACTTAATGGCAAATAACAACAACAACAACATCACTACAGAAGTAGATTGCCCCATCTTCCTTCCAAGGAGTGACTGGTGGGTTTGAACCGCCAGCCATCTGGTTAGCAGTCAAGTGCCTTAGGCACTATGCTACCAGAGTTCCCATCAAATTCATTAGTACTAATAAATTTTTTAATGGAATAAGAAAAGAATAGATCTTCTCTGTAGGTTGCATTGTGGTTAAGAATCTTAAGACCATAGGCCCTACAACCAGACCACCTGACTGAAGTTCTGCTTGTTCCTCTCTGGCCATGTAAGCTTAAGCAAATTCCATGTCCAATGGTTTTTATTTGCCCTACTTTCCTTACCCATATAAAATGCAAAGCAACCACTGCCGTGGAGACAGATCCAACTCATAGTGACCCTTCCTTGGGTTTCTGAGGTGGTATCATTATGGAAGTAGATTGCCCAACTTTCCTTCCAAGGAGTGGCTGGTGGGTTTGAACCACCAGCTTTCTGGTTATCACTCAAATGGCTTAGGCACTATGCTACCAGAGCTCCCTCCTTACCCATAAGAGGCACACAAATTTGTTTATTATAATATTCAGGTACTTGCTATTACAAGTTATAATCTACTTAATTATCCATCATCAGTTGAGTTATTCCAATTATTTATCTGAGAGTTTTTGCATTATGTATTTCACAGATATATTGTTTGGAAGAAAAAAAAATGTGTTTCTGTATTTCTTTTTGGACATAAATAGTCTATCTACTCTCATAATACCCTCCACCCCCTCCCTCCCCTGTTTAATAAATTGTGACCTTGAATTTCATTTCAGATGAAAATGATTAGGTAATTCTAACTTTTTGTTTTGTTTTCAGTTTGCTAGGTATATCTTGTTTATCCTTACATTCCCAACTCTTTTTCCCTTAACTTTATTTCAAATGTGTTCTTTGCAAACATTTGACTTTTGCATTTCATCCCAATGTAAAAGTCTCTGGCTCTCTATTGGAAAATTCATTTATACTTTTCCCAGTTTTATGTTGGAAAATTCACTCACATTGTCACACAGACCGATTTTATTTCATTCCTCCCTTGAATACATGCTATTTTTAATTACCGTTGAGACAGCGCCAACTCATAGTGACCATTGCCCAGTTGTGTGCCATCCTCACAATCCTTGCTATACTTGAGCCCATCATTGCAGCCACTGTGTCAATCCATTTTGTTGAGGGTCTTCCCATTTTTCGCTGGCCCTCTTCTTTACCCAGCATGATATTCTTCTCCAGGGAATGGTCCCTTCTGCCATAATGAGCGAAGTGGAAGAGATGAAGTTTGGTCATTCTCACTTGCAGGGAGCATTCTGGCTGCACTTCTTCAAGGACAGATTTATCAGTTCTTCTGGCAGTCCATGGTATTTTCAGTATTATTTGCCAACACCATAATTTAAAATCATCAACTGTTCTTCGGTATTCTCTCTTCATTGTTCAGCTTTCACATGCATATGAAGCAACTGAAAAGACTGTGGCTTGGGTTAGGTGAACCTTAGTCTTCAAAGTGACATCTTTGCTTCTTAACACTTTCAAGAGGTCTTTCACAGCAGATTTACTCAGTGTAATATGATGTTCGATTTCTTGACTGCTGCTTCCTCGGGTATTGATTGTAGATCCAAGTAAAACGGAATTCCCTACAACTTCAATCTTTTCTCCATTTATTGTGATGCTGCTCATTGATCCAGGTGTGACGATTTTTTTGTTTTCTTTATGGTGAGGTGTAATCCCTACTGAAGACTGCAGTCTTTGATCTTCATCAGTAAGTACTTCAAATCACCTTCATTTTCAGTAAGAATGTTTTGTCATCTGCATACAGCAGATTGTTACTATACAAGATTTCTTTAATATTATGAAGTTCTAACATTCTCAGCTACTACATTGGAAGTTGAAGTACACCCAGAGGTGCCTCAGAAACAATGTCTGGTGATGGACTTCTGAAAAATTAGCCACTGAAAATTCTTTGGAGCGTAGTTGTACTCTGACACACGTGGTCAAAACTGACTTAACAGCAATTGGTATAAATTGCTTAGTTATCTCCTTTTTAAAAAAATGTTACTTTTGATGATTTCATCAAGTTTATTTTAATTAATTTTTTCCTCTGCATCTACCTCCCCTCTCTCCTCCTCCACTCCTGTGTATAAATTCTGCCAAACAACTATATATGCAGTGGGTTTGAAATAGTTAAACTGTATTTCATATCTTTAAGAGGTGCTGGTAGAAGATTTTATGTCATAGAATGAAAATAAGATGAAATGTTTAAACATTTTGGGAAGTTATAAGCTTTTTTAATAATGGAGAGAAGCAATATTGATTTTTTAATGTGTTTCTAAAATAGAAATATTTTACAACTTCTTTAAAAGTGGAATTCCAGAGTGGTGAGCTCCCCCGCCAAGGCATCCCCGCCC
>NW_006921660.1:5399967-5400994 GCF_000298275.1 Orycteropus afer afer
GACCCCTCCTTGGGTTTCCGAGGCAGTATCACTACGGAAGTAGGATTGCCCAACCTTCCTTCCGAGGAGTGGCTGGTGGGTTTGACCCGCCAGCCATCTGGTTAGCAGGCAAGTGTCTTAGCCACTATGCTACCAGAGCTCCCTATGGAAGGCCTTAGTAATAGCTAAGTATTTTCTCTCCATTGAAGTAAATTAGATTTTTTTAATTTAATTTAGCTATTACTAATGGAAGGCCTTAGTAATAGCTAAATTAAATAAAAAATCTAATTTACTTCAATGGAGAGAAAATACTGGTTACTATAAATGATTTTGGCTTTCAAATCATAGTATTGAGTTAAAAGATGGAATACCTCACTTAATAGTGATATCAATGAGCTTGTTTCTCAATTTCTCATTTAATGCTGAACCTACAATGTTCTTAATGAGATAATGATCCAGAACCACTAACACAGGATTTTCACAAAAAAGAGCTAATAATTTATCCTAATTAACAGAAACCTATTAGAAGCGGTTTTTATCATCCTGGGTATATGATATGACTAGCAGTCTACTCAGATTTGTTACCTGTTAAAACAATTTCAATGACAAAACAACAACCAACAGGTGAAATAATTATTTTTAAAGAGTATTTATGATATTTTAAATATTTAAACATATTTCTGTCTCTGCAGAAATACTATAAAAACCAAACTCACTTCTGTCAAGTCAGATCCAACTCACAGCGACTCCTCCTTGGGTTTCCAAGGTGGTATCACTATAGAAGTAGATTGCCCAACCTTCCTTCTGAGGAGTGGCTGGTGAGTTTGAACTGCCAGCATTCTTGTTAGCAGTCAAATGCCTTAGGTACTACACCACCAGAGCTCCTCAGAAATAGATGGTCAGAAATAGATAAGTCCAAGGCATGTTGTTGTGAAAAATTAAAACAAAGTAATTGTGATAGTTGAAGATGTGTCAACTTGGCTGGACTCCAGTTGTGAGTGGTGGTTCCCATGATGGATCACACGACTGCGTTCTAAGCGGCCGGTCG
>NW_006921660.1:5401094-5414467 GCF_000298275.1 Orycteropus afer afer
CCCCATCTTCCTTCCAAGGAGTGGCTGGTGGGTTTGAACCACCAGCCTTCTGGTTAGCAGTCAAGTGCCTTAGGCACTATGCTACCAGAACTCCTAATAACCCATATAGTCAAGTCAGTTCTGGTTCATGGCAATCCCATGTGTTACAGAGTAGAACTGTTTCATGGGTTTTTCTTGGCTTTAATCTTTAGGGAAGTAGATGCCAGAGATTTCTTCCATAGTGCCCTTGAGTGGGTGGGTTTGAATTGCCACATGTCAGGTTAGTAATTGAACACAAACCATTTGTAGCACCCAAAGACACAAAGACTAGGTCTAGGTGCTGTCTTTTAATAATCATTTAATTAGAGAAAAGCAGAGTGGCTGACAAGTATTTACAAGCCTGCACTTAGCTCAAAGTTGAGCATAAAAAAAAAAAAAAAGACTCTTTTATATATTAATCTCTTCTGTTCCATTAGGTATAATTATCCAGTAAACATATCATCTTAACACAGTTTAAAAACTAATTAGCTTAGGCCATTTGGAAAGCCTCAGACATTTTGGTTATTTCATTTATTTCAGTCTTTCTGTGAGACTGTTGCTCTGCTAAAAGTTCCCAGGCTGAGTAAATGGAAATTTTTCCAAAAATTTATAAATGACTGTGATCTGTGTTCCCTCTTCACATTATCTGTGGATGGTATGACTTTAAATATATTTAGTAAGTTAGGTACATTAGTGGTTGTTTTGGTTTCCTAGTGCTGCTCTGACAGCAACGTCTCTCTGCTGGTCTCTCCTTGCTGGTGTCTCAGTGCAAGGACCTTGGGTCAAGGATGCATTCCACTATTTCCACATTTTAGGTATCTGTCAGAGCAGCATCCCACTCTCTCAGTACCATATTCTGTTTTGGTTACCTAGTGGCGCTCTGACAGGAATATCACACAAATGTGATGGTGCGATGGTTAGGTTTGTGTGTCACCTTGGCTGGGCCTGGTTGAGTGGCTGGGCAGCTGGATGTAGTATTCCTCACGATGAGACTGGTCATCAACTCCATGGTGGAATCTACTGTGAGCAGCTGAGTAACTGCCTTAGGGATATTGTCTGCTTCCTCTATATAAGGAGAAGCCTGGGGAATGGTCTCTAGCTTATGGCACCTTGAACCCTGCATGTAGCTGTCTTGTTGTTCAGCAGCCTGCCATGCTCCGCTGACCTTGGGACTTACAATGGACTTGAATTAATGGCCTGCCGTGTGGTTTGGTAACATCAGGACTGTGCCTTTTCACTTGTCAACCTTGGGCTTGTCAGTCTCAGCAACCAGCAGCTGTCTGAGTGAAGAAAAGCTTCTAGCTTCAGTGGGCCAGCAGCAGGAGGCAGAGCTGAGGCACAAATTTGAGGGGCTTTCACCCAGACCCTAGAGTCTAGCACTTTGAACTCAGACTTAAAGCCTCCAAACTGTAAGAGAATAAACTCCTATTTGTTCAAGCCATCCGTTGTAGTATATTCCTGTCAGAGAGGCACCATGTAACCAAAACAGATGGCTTTAACAAACCAGAGTTCATTTTCTTACAGTTTTGGAGGCTAGAAGTCTGAGTTCAAATTGCCAGCATCTAGGGGCTGGGTGAAATCCCCTTGACCTTGGGCTTTAGCTCTGCCTTTTGCTCCTGACCCACTGAAGCTAGAGAGATCTCTTCACTTAGGCAGCTGCTGGCTGCTGAGGCTGACAAACTCAGGGTCAACAAGTGAAAAGGCACAGTCCCAATATTACCAAACCACATGGAAGGCCATTAATTCAAGTCCATTAAAAGTTCCAAAATTGGCAGAGCAACATGACAGGCTGCTGAACAACTCAGCTACATGCAGGGTCCAAGCATGCCAGCAACTGGAGACCTTCCTCAAAGTTGTTTCTTATATACCTGAAGTAGCCCACATCCCTAAAGCTACTACTCAGCTGCTCCAGTAGCTTCCACCATGGAATTAATTACCAATCTTACCATGGGAATAACTACATCCACCTGTCCAGCCACTCAGCCAGGCCCACCCAAGTTGACACGCAACCTTAACTACTACAGTGGTTAAATCTCCTTCAGTATGCTGAGAAGCCTTCCTCTCCTTCCAAAGATTTGCAAAAACTTTAAAACATCCTCACACTGCTGGGCCTTCTGTCCTTTATCCAATATATGTCCCAAAAGGAGCTCATTGGGAAGTAAATGAATGCAACAGACTCTCACTAAGCATTTTTATTCAAGTCCATCTATTGTCACGTTCTGGAGAACACTTGAGAAGTGAGCTGGGGAGCAGTAGTAAAAACAGTAGCAAGCTGTCAGTGGTGTAGTTTGTCATTGTACAGACAAAAGGCAGACTGTCACAATAAACAGCATTTATTCCTTTCATATTTGTGGCTTAGGGCTGGAGAGGGGAGGTGTCATTGGTCGTAATTGTAGAACACATAAATAATAATAGTAGCTTGCAAATCATAGATCAAAGAAAACAGGGAGTTGGCAGTGATGAAGGCAAGAAAATAGATGCTTCCAGCACAAGCTAATTTACTACCCTTAAAAAATATATATATGTTCTTCCTAACAGTAAAAGTGGGATATTTTTGTTGCCACTTCAGTTGCAGGTAAGGCACACAAAACTCCTAAATCAAAGGTCTCATGAATTATTCTAAGCATAGAAATATGTTTAGATTATTTTTCATTCAAAAGACATTTTATAAATTAGTAGTCATTGCTTTTACTAAGGAGTGGTAAGTGGTATCCATTTTGCTTACTCAAATCATTATTGTGCTGAGTGCACCAGCTTGGTAAAGGTCATAGTAATCATGGGGTCTTTCAGATTAGCTTTCTTAGAGAGAATAATTGATTTTGGAGTCTGGGAAGAATTTCTAGTCTATATTACACCTGGACAATCTGACCTCATCAGAGCAAGACACCTAGCACCCTGAAGATTGCAGACTTGTATTACACTTTTTTATGACTCCCCATGAAAAATATGACAGAGTGCAATGTTAAAATTGAGTCCACATATGATAGAGGTTCTGTGGACAACCTTCTCATTCCCAACAACCTATAGAACTCAATGGGAGAATTCCCGTAGGATGACAGAGGATGAGAAACTCTCCCAGTGTTATTACAATGTTGAAAGGTTTCTCATTTACTGCTGGTGAAAGTGTCTATTGTGGCTTCTAATAAAAACCTGTGAAACCACATGGGTGTAAAGTAATTTTTTTTTCAACTTTTCAAGAAACTGGTGACAATGCTAAGTTCACTGTTTTAGCTTTGAGTGTGAAGTATTTCACCCCATTTGTGATGGCAAGTTTACATCTGTGCTATAACCTATTCTTACAGCAACATAATTGGAACTAGATTTCACACATGGACAAAGTTTCTCTTTATGGGATAAATATGATTGTCCCATACACAAAACAGTAAATCATACGTGCACTACATTCTAGTATGTAAGTGTTAGCTCTTTCTGTGGATTATGTGGGGATTGTTGATTAGAATTTTCCCAAGAAGGAAAATATAACATAAATATAAAATGGAAAGTTGATAATACCCCCAAAACAGGAGGCAGTTAGTCAGCCCTGAGCACATTAGCCGAATGGGGCACAAATGGAGGAGAACCTGGAGTTTACTTGTGAAAACATTTTGGTCATCAGCATTTGAGTAGTCAGGTTGCAAACTCTGCTGACTGTTATTCCTAACATTTGCTTTTGTACAGCAGTTTTGACAGTTGCACTGCTCACAGCAAACTGCCATCATAGTTTGTTCTGCTTCAGTGCCACTTGACTGTCACGCAGCCTGTCATGAAGCCAGAAAGCACTAAACCTAACCCATCCGACAGGGTTTAATCATTCCTATTACTCCAGTTGCCTGCATAGGCCACCTTGAAGTACACAGCATACATTTTTTCCTTTCAGACAGCATTAAAAAATAAAGTGATGAGCTATGATGTTGATGAGAAAATAAATACATCAGAGAATGATAGATTTGTTTACAAAAGAAATAATACTGAAATTGATCAATTATGAAATAAACTAAAATGAAAACTATAGGTGTTTTTTTTTCCTTCCCACTTCAAATTGTTTCTCCTGATTTATACTACTGGGCATAAAGAGAGGTCATAGTTCTTTTGTTTCACTAGAAGAACTAGGCAGAAGACATTTAGTTATTTTTTGATTAGAGGAAGCATATGGGAAAAGACATAAGCAACTTTTCCCCAGTCACCCTTTGTTTGGATAACTTTACATCCATTTACTTGATTTTCCTGAGCTGTGAAATAAGGAGAGCCCCACTTTTGGTCAGTGGCCAAGTCCTCTGGCACAGAAACACTCACTAAGGATTGCTTAGATATTTGGTATGTCATCACATATTTCTGAATAAAGGTCTCTCAACTGTGGCGGATGAAGGGACAGAACACCAGAGATTATAATTAGCCTGCTTTTTGCTCATTAAAATAAGGGAATGCAATCAAGGCTAATTTTACCCACCACAAAGAAACAAAATGCAGTCAGTCTTGTAAATAGTACTAGTGCTGAACTCATCAAGGTCCTTCAAACCTTGATTGACCACTTACTATTTGCCTAACTTGGTTTTGGATACTTTTATATTACTCTATCCTCCCAATAATCCAACAATGGGAGGGGAGTAACATTATTAAGGATAAAGCCACAGAATTTTATGCACTGATGTCACTTGGCCACATCTGTTATAATAGCTCTTTTGAAATACATGTGTTGGGTTAAAAGTTGTTCAATTTTGGACAGATTCACTGGCTTAGGTATAATTAATGTAAATACGTAGTCTAATTTCTGAATCCCTGCTTCAACTTTTTTATTTCTAGCTCATGCCATCTAACACAGAGTATATTCCCTAAAATTTTAATTGACTAACTCAAAACTTCTCAGTTTGTATATGATTGATTTGAAAATAGGAAAATCTGAGTTATTTTCCTCAGATCATGTTATTACAGGAAAGTAACATCTTTGCTTTTATTTTATTGAGTCAAAAAAAGTAAAGTTATAAGACAAGAATTTTAAACAATAAGTACTTTCAAAAGTTTTAAATGTAAAAAAAAAATGTAATGACTTGAATATTTTGCAAATAACAGAAGTATTAAGAACTAATTACAAGATTAAGGAGTATTTTTTTCTTCCTTTTAATTAACATCAGCATAAAAGGGCATACAAAACCTGGTTGTCTGGAATGTATGGAAAGGCCAAGGACACCATTGCACTCATTTGCTTGTACCTCAGCAATAGAATTGCCCAAACAACTGGCATTAAACAGAACATAAAATTTGGAGACAGTAAAAATTGGGAAGAATTCACTGGCAGTCAGAAAACATTGAGGTTTGCACTTGGGGGCTGACTTTCTAAAATCTAACAAAGCACATAGCCTTCATAATGCCTTGGAAACTGTAAAAAAAATCAAGGGTAGAAGAACTCCTCCTTGGTCACTACAATAATATTTTAGTTTTCTGGAAGTTGCTGGTTAGATTAATTGAATTTGTGGCTAATAATGGGATAAAAATGTCAGATGTGGATTTCTATGGGCCAGTGAGAAATTTCTTAGAATTGTAAAATTTTGAAATGAAAATCTTGTCTGTAGTTATTTCTACCTCCAGAATACATCCTAGCCTACATTTCCAGCTTAACTCCAACTACCCCAATCACAATTTTTAGGTACTATCCAGATTGGTCCAATAGTTATTTCTTAAACTTGCTTTAAATGTCTTCACATTATTTTGTTTGTTAAGGCCACTTGTTATTGGAATACTCTTCCTTTCTTTATCATTTGAAATGTTACTTATCTTTTGAAGACCCATTTTACCATCTTCTTATCCATGAAACATTTCCTCATTTCTCCATCCAAATAGGTTCTCTCCTTCTATTGAACTTCTAAAGCATGTTTTTTGGCCCATTTTTTTTTTTTCCTTTTCCACAAAAATCGGTACTTTTGTATCTGTCTTCTTCCTATTTCATTAGATATAACTTGAGGGCAAGGATTAGGTCATTATATATATATCATGCAGTCCCTGAAGTACCAACGAGACCTGTTCCTAACCGTATCTTTAAGAATATGTAGGTAAGTTGGAACAGGTACATGTGGTCCTCATGTAGCCTTATTTCAGTGCAAGAAAGGCATTCTGCTGGCATTGTGGTTAAGGCACTGGGCTGTTAACTGTAAGGTTGGTAGTTCAAACCCACCAGCAACTCTGTGGGAGAAAAATGAGACAATCTGCTTCCATAAAGATTTACAGTCTTGGAAACCCTATGGGGTCGCTATGAGGCAAAATCAGCTCAACAACAGTAGGTGTGGGTTTCTGGGGGAAAAAGGAGCCATGGTGGCACAGCTGTTAAAGTGGTTGACTGCAAACCAAAAGGTTAGTGGTTGGAACCCATGTGCTGCTCCGTAGAAGAAAGAGGTGCCAGTCATCAACCTAAGTTTTATAGCCTTGATAACCCTATGAGGCAGTTCTTCTCTGTCCTACCGGGTTGCAAGGGTTGGAATCAGCCTGACAGTAATGGGTAGGTCTAGTGAAAGAAAAGGCTTGAATACTTTTCATTGATTTAAAAACTGCACATTCATTCAGCAAGTTGAGGGAATTTTGATGAATTTGTTTTGGGTAGGGGTTGGTTCAATCTTTACAAAGTGAGGGCAAATTTACATTGAAACTAACATATTCAAGGGCAAGTAGGAGTTGTCTGTAAGTCAGAAGTTCCTAACCCATGAACAGCCTGTATATTGACTCACTGGAAAAATCAAAAGCAAAGATATTGCTTTGATGACTAAGGTGCATCACCCCAAGGCATGCTATTTTCAGCAGTTCCATACACAAGTAAAAACTTGGCAATGAAAAGGGAAGACCAGAAAAATTGACATATTTTTCAATTTCACCATGATCAACATGGTAGCATTGAGGAAGAGGAAGACATAGAGAGGTACATGGGAGGTGCAGACAACAAAGATGAACCCTTTTGCATATACAGTACTGCATTTTCAGTGAAGTCAAACATGGGTATATGGGTGAATAGATGGGTGGACAGGCTGAACTATTAGGTATGTCTATGCGGTGGGGAGTGTACCCAAGACTATGTATAGGGTTGGCAGACAATGGTTCTACAAGTGTATTTGTATGTTCTGTAAGAATAGTGCCTAAAGTACTTGACTTCTAACCAGAAGGCTAGAGGTTCAAACCCACCAGCCCACTCCTCAGAAGGAAGATGAAGCAATTTACTTCCATAGTGATACTGCCTTGGAAACACAAGGAGGGGTCGCTATGGGTCAGGTCCGACTCGATGGCACATAACAACAACATGGTAGAGCTGACAAGGTTGTAGTAACTTCTTGGACATAGCCAGCTACCCAGAGGGAGCAAGTAGTTGAACTTGTGGGCCTGGGACCATAGTCCCAGAGGACATCAAGCTCAATTGGCAAAACATTGTCCCACCTCCTACTTTGGTGAGTAGAGGCTGGCATCTTAAAAGCCATCTGGATGCATCTAGCAGCCATCTAGATGCAATGTGGGTGTCTCCTTGTCCAGAGCAAAGAAGAATGAAGAAAACCAAAGATTCATGGAAAGAATTAGTCCTAGTGACTGGTACACCATGCAATCCACAGCCTATACAACTATGAAACCAGAAGAACTAGATAGTGCCTGGCTAGCACTGTCAACCACTCAGAGGGGAATCTATGTAGGAGATGCTGCATGGTGACGGAGAACAATATGGAACAAAACTTAAAATCATTTGGAAAAAAAAAAAAAAGGGAGACCAGCTTTGCTGCTGTGATAGAGCTTGGTGGAATCACTGAGACTATGGCCCCTAGTTGCCCTTCAGATCTGTAATTGAACCCACACCTGTGGCTTCCAGTCAAACAAAAGACAGGCATATGAGTTGAACATTTACCTGAGGTAGACACACTCCTTGGAGAGAAGAATCATGGGAGAAAGAAGGGATGTTTATGCACAGGGAGCATAAACAGTTCAGAGGGCAGGAGTGCATGGAGGGATGGACACACAGGGAAGAGGTAACTATCGGGACTGAGTGAGAGGGGAGCTGTTGCATTGGGGTAAGTTGTAGTCAATGTCATGAGACAACGTGTATGTGAACTGCTGTATGGAAAGTGCATTTGCTCTGTAAACTTTCACCTAAATCACACACAAAACAAAAAGAAAGAAAGAAAAAGAAAAGAAATGAAGTGGGCCAGCTGGAGAAGTAATGGAAGATAAGGAAGCAGTCAGGGCCACTGGGTTAGAGTCAGATTAAAAAAAAAATAGAAATATCAACACATGTCCATTATAGTATTAGTGAAGAATATAGAATATATCATGAACTGACAAAGGAACAAAAAAATTTGTCTTAGAGAAAGTATAACCAGAATGCTCTTTAGAAAGACATCATGCTTAGTAAATGAAAGGGTCATTGAAAAAAAAGGTGACTCTATGAAGTGGACTGATCCCTGGGTTAGGAATGTCTGATTTAAGTACAATTCCTCCCCAAACCCAAATCCACTGCCATCAAGTCAACTTTGACTCATAGTGACCCTACAAATACACTAAAATTGTCACAGTTGGTCTAGTTACTGGACCAAATATTTGTGATTAGTACACTGATTATAGCTTGAAAGAGAATGTAAATATCAGCCAACATAGTTACATTTCTAAAAAGTGTTTTACAAGGAAATACTTGTCAGTCACACATGGTTGGTTCTTTTGCCCACATAGTTTGACTATATAAATGAAGCAAATCTCATTAAGTCCCCTAATTCAATTAATGGAATACTTTCCCCAGTGTCACTCACTGGCCCAGGCATCCCAGTCCATCATTTTGATGTATACATGCTTACATAGTGTCTCCTTTGTACCTAGTCTGGTGTGTTGGTATGACATGTAGAGAGTCTCTAAGCATCTTTGCCATCTGCTTGCTCAAAGTAAAACATAAACAAAAGTGCACCCAAATAGTAATCAGTGCCTACAACATTACTTTTGAGACTTAAATTGTATAATATGTCCCTAATGTCACCCACAGTATGATTTCAACACAGTCTCTTTGGCTGCCGATTGCAAAGGAAGTCAGTTTGAGTAATCAGCAAGGTGTCTGAATTTGAGAAAAATGGCTTCAGCCTAAGTACCAACCTGTACAAGTATTTTATATACTGGACTCAAGATAAATTCATCTTTTTTCATTTTTGTAAAACAACCGTGGATATTATCCCAAAATAGCTGACTGTTAACTAGACAACTAGCCAGATCTATAACGCTCCATGCGGACTCTGGCTGTTGCGTCTCCATCTGTACAGCCTGCTGCCTGCCTGTTTTGAATTATGGAGAACTGGGAGGGAAATCCAAGAGATAAGGATTCAATAGCATAGATTGCCTCTGCTCTCGCTTTCATGGGGGAGATTTTTTTTGCCCTCTTTCATGCTTTGACAGGGGCTGCTTATATAGGATTCTAACCAACCTCCTCATCTTCAAAGTATTTCTGTGTGAAGCACACCTGACCTATGGTTTGCTGAGTACCAAGTGCAGATCTGATTACCTTCAGGTGTCCTAATGCTATTTGTACACAAATATTTAATACTTGCTGCCTTGTGTGTCTATGTTTTTATACTTCAAAACTTGAGGATTCTTATTCCCTTTAACAAATAGTATAATGCTAATTAAGCAGAGAAATGTATTTGCAGATGAATCATAATCACATCCTTCTGCATCAAATGTTGGTTTCAGCTATGAACTCTAAGTTACTATGGTGTGAGTGGCAGCAGGTAAAGGTTTTAAACTCTTTCCAGCAGATGGAATAAGTCTTGTCAGTTATTAAATTGCCACTGAGATATTTTTAATTTCTTCTTTTTTTTTTTTTTAGTACACTTATTTTTCCTCAGTTACATTCTATATGATTTTTTTTTTTAATTTTTTTCCTCCTATTTTGGAAGCAAAAATAGAAATTTCCATCAACTATTGAAAGAAGCTCTGGTAGCACAGTACCTACAGCATCTGACTGCTAACCAGAAGGTTGGTGGTTCAAACCCAACAGGCACTCCATGGAAGCAAGAATGGGCAATCTACTTCTTTAAAGATTTACCTCCTTGGGAACCTAATGGGGGTTGTTATGAGTCAGAATCAATTCAATGGCAGTGGATTTGGTTTGGGGTATCAACTGCTGATGTCACATTTTCATAATTTTACTTATGTTCTGTGCTTTCTATGCAACAGTGGTTTGAGAAAATATCAATCGGAGAATGCTGTTAATGATTCTCACTTCAAAAAATAAAATGATACCACTGTAGTATGAGAGGATAAGTATTATTTTCTCTATCTTAATCATTTTTGATACATACATCCTATTTTAAATCTTTATGTACTAACAAGAACTCTCAACAACTTATATGAAGAATGACTGTGTCCTTTCTGCTCAGCTGCTATGGTAGAATGAATCATAGTTGAGGTACAAATTGAGGTTGAGAAAATAAAAAACAAGTACCTATATAGGAAAAAAGGAGCTCTGGTGGCTTAGTGACTAAGGCATTTGACTGTTAACCAGAAGCATGGAGGTTCAAATCCACCAGCCACTCCTTGGAAGGAAGATTGGGCAATCTACTTCCATAGTGATACTTCCTCAGAAACCCAAGGAGGGCTCGCTATGAGTTGAAATCGACTCGACAGCAGTGAGTTTTATATAGGAGAAAAATTGGGAATGTGACTTCAGATGTTGCTTTTGAGCAAAAGACTTTAAAAATATCACCTGTGGTTAAGAAAGCAGAAAAATAAAACAGGAAAGTAATGTTAGGAAATGAGAAGAGTCATATGTATTAATTATTAAAGACAGATAGGTGCACCTAGTGGTAAGGGCTGGGCTTGCTAGCTAGGGCACATGCATAAAAGTTTTGACAATGGCTCTGTGTCTTCTTTTTCCATATATTCTTAATTTGTAAATCAATCTTCTTTTTTTTCCCCTAAAAGGATCATGGCAGAAGTTCTCAGTCACATCTCTTTCCTACTACATACACACAAGATTTGTTGTTGTTATTTGCCGTCGAGTCGGCCCCGACTCATAGCGACCCCTCCTTGGGTTTCCTAGGCAGTATCACTACGAAAGTAGGATTTCCCAACCTTCCTTCCAAGGAGTGGCTGGTGGGTTTGAACTGCCAGCCTTCTGGTTAGCAGTCAAGTGCCTTAGGCACTATGCTACCAAAGCTCCTACACACAAGATTAGTGATACTAATTCTTCTACATGAATAAAACTAAATTTGGGGAAAGGGAAGGAAATGACTCCTGCTCTGTGGCTGTGGTGGTGGAATTATTTCTGTGGAGGTATTTGATGGTTTCTGGGGTAATGAAGTTAGTACTCATGCCTGTTATTCCAGGTCCTCACTGCTGCTCTTATATTTCTAGAACAGAAAGATAGTGAATAATAACACAGAAAGAGAAAGTTTCTACAATGGGTAATGAGGAAACTTAATAATCTTGGATCACAAGCTGGGCAAATGACTCTATTTTTTTTTTTTTTTCCTTTGGAAAGCACTGTTGCTGTTGTCAGGTACCATTGTGTTGGTTCTGACTCATAGCAACACTATGTACAACAGAACAAAACACTGCTCAGTCCTGTACCTTCCTCATAATCACTGCTATGCTGGAGCCCATTGTTGCAGCCACTGTGTCAGTCTATCTCATTGTGGGTCTCTCTGTTTCTTGCTGATCTTCACCTTTACCAAGCATTATGTCGTTCTCCAGGCACTGGTCCTCCCTCATAACATGTGCAAAGTACATGAGACGAAGTCTTATCATGCTTGCTTCTAAGGAGCATTTTGGCTATACTTCTTCCAAAACAGATGTTTTCATTCTTATGGTGGTCCATGGTATAGTCAGTGTTCTTTACCAGCACCATAATTCAAATGCATCAATTATCTGGTGTCTTCCATAATCATTGTCTATCTTTTGTATGCATCTGAGGCCACTGAAAATACCATGGTTTGGGTCAGTCATATCCTCAAGGTGATATCTTTGTTCTCTTAACACATTAAAGAGGTCTTTTGTAACAAATTTTCCTAATACAATACATCATTTGATTTCTTGAATGCTGCTCCCATGGGCATTGATTGTGGATCCACGTAAATCGAAATCCTTGACAACTTCAGTCTTTTCTCCATTTATTATGATGCTGCTATGGTCTATTTGTGAGGATTAATGTTTTCTTTATCTTGAGATATAATCCATACTGAAGGCTGTAGTCTCTGATCTTCATCAGCAAGTGCTTTAAGTGCTCTTCCCTTTCAGGAAGCACAGTTGTGTCATCTGCATATCACTGGCTGTTAATGAGACTTCATCCAATATTGATGCCAAATTCTTCTTCATATAGTCCAGCCTCTCAGATTATTTGCTCAACATATACATTGAATAAGTATGGTGAAATTATACAACTCTGACATGCACCTTTCCTGATTTTAAACCATGCAGTATGCCCTTGTTCTGTTCAAATATCAGCCTCTTAGTCTGTATAGGTCCCTTATTAGCAAATTAAGGGTTCTGGAATCTCCATTCTTGGCATTGTTTCCATAATTTGTTAAAATACAAAAAATTAAGTTGAATGTCTTTGCATAGTTAGTAAAACAGAGATAAACATCTTTCTGCTATTCTCTGCTTTCAACCAAGAACCTTCTGACATCAGCAATAATATCCCTTGTTCTACATCCTCTTCAGAATCTGGCTTGAATTTCTGGCTGTTCCCTGTCAATGTACTGCTACAAACATTTTTTGCATTATTTTCAGGAAAACTTTACTTGTTTGTAATATTAATGATATTGTTTGGTAATTTCCACATTCTGTTGGATCACCTTTCTTTGGAATGAGCACAAAGATGTATCTCTTCCAGTCTTTTGGCCAGGTAGCTGTCTTCCAAATTTCTTGGCATAGACAAGTGAGTGCTTCCAGCACTGCATGGAAACATCTGTCATGGAACTTCCCAATTGGTAGTCCATCAATTCCTGGAGCCTTGTTTTTTGCCAATGCCTTCAGTGCAGCTTGGACTTCTTCCTTAAATACCATCGGTTCTTGATCATAAGTTACCTCCTGAAATATTGAATGCCGACCAATTATTTTTGGTACAGTGACTCTGTGTATTCCTTCCATCTTCTTTTGATGCTTCCTGCATTGTTAAATATTTTCCCCACAAAATCCTTCAATATTGCAACTTGAGGCTGTACTTTTTTCTTCAGTTCTTTCATCTCGAGAAATGGTGTGCATATTCTTCCCTTTGGGTGTTCTAACTCCAGGTCTTTGCACATTTCATTTTAATGGAAGGCCTTGTTGTTGTTGTTGTTGTTGTTGTTATGTGCCGTCGAGTCGGCCCTGACTCATAGCGACCCCTCCTTGGGTTTCCGAGGCAGTATCACTACGGA
>NW_006921660.1:5415772-5444365 GCF_000298275.1 Orycteropus afer afer
CTTTTCAGCTTGAACTTGTTGGCTTCTACACGCTTGTGAGCCATTTATCTAAGATAAATTTCTCTCTCTCTCTCTTTCTCTCTCTATAAATATATATATATATATACTTTGCTGGTTTTTGTGTTTCTCTAGAGAACCCAATCCAACACAGTAATTGATTATCTTTTTATGAAAATGCATATGTGTTCTTTATTAACCCAGCAGTAATATGATGTCACATATTAACCTTTGCTGTGAGCTAAGAGCATAATTTTAAACCATAGTCTTTTAAAGAGAATTCTATGAGTGACCAATTGTTTCAGCATGTGGGTGCCTCAAAATAGACTCAATAAACCATGGAGAAGTATTGAGAGAAGGATGTAAACTCTTCAATTAACTTCAGTATCTACTAGATAAGCAAGATTTGGTGGGACTCTTGGCTTAATAATCTGGTAGGTGGTATCAAAATAAAAATTTTAGGCTAATCAATTTCCTGGAGTGAATTGAATGAGTTCTTTATGAAAGCTGACCTGACAGCACAAGGATTTTGGAGTAAATTCTACTGAGATATTTCCCTGGGGAAGGAGCAATTGAAGTCACCAAGTAAAGTCAATCCTATCTCTTTCAGCTAAATGGAAACAAGAGAAAAGTGCTAAAAATTATTTTACTTTATTATTGTGATAAACCTAGTGACTTATCATAAGTGATCCTCAAACCAAACCAAAATCTTTGCTGTCCAGTCAATTCTAACTCATAGCGACCCTATAGGACAGAGTGGAAATACTTCATGGGGTTTTCAAGGCTTTAAATTATAAATCTTTAAGGAAGCTAACTACCACCTCTTTCTCCCACGGAGCAGAGTGGCTGGTAGATTCAAACACCCAACCTTTTACTTAGTAGCCAAGCAGATGATCAAACCATTAAGTACTGTAGATAAAATTTACTTTGGCATTTCCTTACCTTTTTAATTATTTGGGACACATATGAGGCACCAAATAAGACATGACAAATCTTTCAAAAGTCCCTTAAAAGTCCCTTTAAAATCACCTTATCAATACTTACTCTACCTGTATAGTATTATACATAAATCTGCTCCCCTCTCTGGGTTATTCCAGTCCCTGAGAATGTAACACATGTGCTTTCAAGTGACTTTTCAGTAGCTCAGGACTTACCACCATGACCCCTCACCCAAGTCATATGGCTGGAAACTTGCTTTTCGTGAGTTCAATAATATATTCCTTTCCTGTTCCTATTTACTCTCTGCTTTCTGGTACAGTAGTTAAAGTACTTACTTGGCTGCTAACTGAAAGGTGGGTAGTTCAAACCCACCAGCTTTTCTGCGGGAAAAAGATGAGGTAGTCTGCTTCTGTGAAGAGAAACCTTGGAAACCCTACAAGAAAGTCCTACTCTGTCCTAAAGTGTCACTATGAGTCGGGATTGACTCAATGGCAATTGGTTTCTGTTACAAACTAAAGCAGATACATAAACTGATCTCTGGTAAGGAATTAATAACTGATGTCTGGGTTATCTGTCATGGACTTAAGAAATATTTTATTTTGGTAAGGAACTATTGGCGTCAAAGATATCAAACCTGAGGAGTAAATAATCAATAGTCAGGTGATAAAACATTAAGTGACATATTTTATGCAGGTGGGTCTTTCTGGAGTCCCTTTAAAATCACCTTATCAATACTTACTCTACCTGTATAGAAAGTATCTCTAGTTAACATACTTACAGAAAGAGTTCAAGTTTGATGGGAAGGTGGATTTAAAAGATAACCTGGGGAAAAAATTAAATTAATCGTTTAGAGTTGTAATGTAACTTTCATCTTGAGATACTCACAAAGAAAGCTGAACTTGTTAACACACCAACCATCTTAAAAATGTACAATACTGGCAATAAAAGCACAAAAGTACAATAAGTTTAAAAATAAATAGTCTTTAGAAGCACTGGCAGCCAGAGTGCTCTGCAGGTAAAGAGCAAGTAGAGACTTAACTCTTTATTACAGTCACACACTCTCTCAAACATTTTTCTTTGGGCAGAAATGAATTTTCTTTTTTAAAAAAGCAGTGTTTCAAACAATTTCTTTTCTTGTGTTAAGAAATCTGTGTTAATGTCTTTACAAAGGAGGACCTTCAGAATGGTACGTTACAGGGGAAAGTGTTAGGATTACAAATCACACCGATTTAAAAGGGAACTGAAATTCTGTAAAATCGCTCCACCTCTTGTCAAGTTCTTTCAGGGAGATTCATTTTCTACAGGAAGATTTATGTTACAGTTGTTTGTTAGTTAGGGCTGTTTTGTGAAGAGAAAAGTCAAGAATTTCTCTAAAATAATCTTTCTTATTTTCTTATCATAGAAATGTCCTCTATAAAAATATTATTTAGAGAGTAATCAATTATCAACTCAACTTTACTATATTTTCCTTGTCATATTTCTCCCAAAGATG
The DNA here is from genome assembly GCF_000298275.1 of Orycteropus afer afer. Lineage (NCBI taxonomy): Eukaryota > Metazoa > Chordata > Mammalia > Tubulidentata > Orycteropodidae > Orycteropus > Orycteropus afer. Next base: position 5,418,201 of record NW_006921660.1, read on the forward strand.
AATGATTTGTTTTAGCCTCTGGATCATAAACGCTATAATAGATACCCTCTCACATAAATATATTTAACCTATATTTCTTGTTTTACAAAATTATTTGAAGAGTATTTTAGAATTATTCTATAATGCTCTTGATTTAAATTACAGTGTAATAATTTATGCATGGTGTATGCTGTGACACCTGGCCCTTGGCCTCTTGTCTAACAATACACTAGACAAGAATTATTACTCTATAATTCACACCCTGTCATGCCTTATTGCTTAATTAAAGCACAACCTTCCTCCACATGACAAGCAATTGGACTGTTAACATTATAGATGATTATCCAACCTAACATATTTTATTTTTACAACTTACTTTTTTTCATGTACACAGGATGCTTATTTCAGGTACACCTACCTCTGAAATGTGAAAAATCTGTTTCTTATTTATCTTCTGACTACTGAGTGAATTGCCATGAATGAAAACATGAGTATCATATTAGATATTGTTGTTGTTGTTTTGTTGTTATGTGCAATCAAGTAATCTCTGACTCAAATGACCCCTTCTTGGATTTCTGAGGCAGTATCACTATGGACATAGGTTGCTCAGCCTTCCTTCTGAGGAGTGGCTGGTGGATTCGAACTGACAACCTTATGGTTAACAGTCAGTGCCTTAGGCACTACGTATTAGATGTTAGAAGTTAGTAATTTACATGTTGAAATAGTCTAATATCTATATAGCAAATTAATAAATGAGTTTGGTGGAACCTGAATACTTAATATTTCTTTTTTTTTTATTCTTCCATTACTGGTCAAGTAGACATTCAGGAATATATGTATGTGTTTGGTAAATCTAAAGATGAACAAAAGAGTAAATGTGCAGGGCCTATATAAGAAAAATCTTAAAACTCTTCTAAAGAATACAAAAGAGAATAAATAAATGATAAAACCTACCAGTCAGTTAGATAAGATATTGTACAGTACAAACATGATTTTTCTCAAACATTTATACATAAATTTAATAATTCAGTTCAAATTAAAAAATCAACATTTTAAACAACTAGACAAATGCATTTTAAAATAAGATAAAAATAAAATCACAAAAGTTGCTAAAAGTGTTTTTGGGGTAGAGACAGGAAGAGGAAGAAACATGTTATGATGGCAAAATAATTAAATAGTTTGGTATTGGAGAAGAAATGGTGAGAAAGACCACTGTGAGTCTGAAAATAAACATATGCATATAGAAATCTGGTATTGAATATAAGTAATACTTGAAATAAGTGGAATGGGAATAACTAACTATTGGAAGAAAAAAATAAAACTTGACTCTTACTTAATCCTTTACACCAAAAATAAGTTTCAAATAGATCAAAATTTAAATGAGAATAGTGAAACCCCGTATGTTCTAGAAGATTAATTTATTTATAAAATGTTAAGACTTTTCTATTCAGAATATAAAAGTCAGAAGCCATCAATAAAAGGCAAGTGAAAATCTGTATTAATAATAAAAAGATGATTATCACAAGATAAAAATGGGCACAAAATTAGGAAAGATATATTCTTGACTCTATGTCAATATCCTAGTTGGGATCTTGTATGATAGATGTCCCCAGTGGAAACAATGGGTAGAAAGTACACTGGATTGCTATATATTATTTCTTCCAACTGTAAGTGAATTGATAATTATCTCAAAAGAAAAAAGTTTCATTTTTTTAAAGTGCAAAATTTTAGGAAAGGCAATTTATAGGAAGACAAAAGTATGAATGTCCAATAAACAGATGAAAAATACTAACCTTTAGTCAAAATGCAAATCAAAAGAAATGAGAAGCATTTTCCCCCTCCTATCAACTTGATAAAAATTTAAAATGCTTAATAACTAATATTGGTGGGGGTGATGGTGTGAGAATAGCAGCTTTCTCATTCACTGTTGGTAGATGTGTAAATTTGTGTAATAATCTTCTCTAGAAGGCAATTAGATTGTATATACAAGCAAATTTTAAATGCACTTGCCCTTTGACCCAACAATCCCTCTGATGGTAATTTACTTCATGAATGCATCAGCAAAATTTCTCAAATATATACATATACAGAGATAAATCACTGTTTGCAATAGTGAAAAATTGGAAATAACTAAAGAGCACATTAACGAAAAAAAGTATTGACTACATGAATTTTGGTGCATCTATAAGTAAGCAGCTGCTTAAAAAATGAGACACATATTTCTTTGCCAATATACATCAAAATTAAGAAGGAAAAAATAGTGAAGTGTAAAACAAAGAATATAAACATTTATCTTATAAAAATAAAAAAAAAATGCTAATACAAGAGAAGTAGGTCAAGGGAAATAGGTATTAAAGTTGGCAGAGAGAGGCAAATAGGAGGGTTGGTGAATAAAGAGGAAGAGATTGGTACCTAAGTAAACAGAGTGTAAATGGGTAGAACAAGATAGACAATAAAATAACTATAAATATGGAGTTTACAGCAAAAGAAAGTATCTATATTGTCTTTTCTTTATTAGTACTTACAGATCACCCTCATTCTCTCCCCATCCCTGCCTAAAATACCCCATCTTTGAATTCCACATCATTAGACTGCATAGACCCTTACAGCTGTACTTTGTAATCATCTACAAACCCCCAGATCACTTGCTTATTATATTTCTTAGGGATTTTTTTTATTCTGGTTTACTTTCACTCTTTCTTACACTTGTTAGCTGCCATGCATAACAACATAGGGCTTTCCAAAACTATTCCTGTCAAAATTCTGAGTGATTTTAATATTCATATTGGTCCTTCCAAAAACCTAGCCTCTCAGTTTTGAACTTCAAAATACTTGTACTCTATCCTCTTTTTGCCACTCACACGATCACAACCTAGATCTTCTCGTTACGAATGACTGAAATTTCTTCATTATACCAATTTTAAGTTTCCCGTTCTCTAACATGTGTCTCCTACCATTGCCACTCATTCTCTAGAGGGCTCAAACTCTGATTCTGTAATTGCACCTTCAATTTACTGATCCTAATCTCATTCCACTGCTTCCTGTCCCCTCATTCACCTGGTTATCCAGCTTAATTCCATAGTCCTTCACTACAATCACCCTCTTGCATACATAGTCAACCCACTTGCTCTAATCAAGTTTTTTAGTATTCACCTGGCAAAACTTAAACTATCCACCAATGTAGTTCTTGGCTTAGGGGTCAGTGATCCATTTTGACACAGAGTGAGTCTCACCAGGACCTATTTTCTTTCTCCTTTCTAGGTGTTCAGTGACGACCTCACCAAGCCTGTCATTGACGATATCATCTCTGACCTCATTCAGATTTATACCATATGGACCCAATGAAAGAGCCCCTAAATACATAAATCAGACTTCAAAAGAGTTGAAAAGACAAACAGATGACTGACTGCACAGTCATAGTGAGAGATTTTAATACACCACTTTCAATGAAAGAACTGTGAAGAAACTCAACAAAGACACAGAAGAACTAAATAATACAATCCACCAGGTCCTTCCGTTAAGTGTCCTTCTAGTGGCTACCAGGAACTGGAAGACTCTGCCCTCAAACTGGCAAAGATGACCTACTATGCGGGTCATGTGTATCCTATGGTCATGTGGTATTCTATGGTCATGCTGCAGGCTCAGTCTTCTCGGTCCACCAAGACTGAGCGCTACTGAATCACACCCTGGTTAAAACTATTGGGTAATAACAAAAATAAAAAAATAAAATATTACTTAAATAAAATGATAATGAAAATACAAACATGCCAAAAATTTGGGACAGCAAAACCGAGCTAACAGGCCAATTTATAGCAATAACCTATACATCAAAAACTCTTTAAAGAAAGAGTATGGATTTTTTTTTTTTTTGGAGGCCAGCATTTGTGCTTTCTAATAGGCCCTAGGTATTAGGTCTGGAGAGACTAAGCCCATGTCTCCATGTGGAGGGATGAGTCTCCCCTGTGAGGTGAGATTGTTTACTGTGCCCTTCACCATAGTCAGCCAGGCAACAGGAGAGGGCAATGGCTGTCACAAGGGAAGCCAGAAGGGATAGAGTGGCACTAGGTCAACAACAGAGACCAATGATTCTTGGTTCAACAGAAAATGAGGCAAGGTACCTAGCAGTTCAGTTCTCATGTGGCTAGAAGGGCACTAGGAATCAAGGAACCCAGGCAAGGTATCTGAAAGTTAATCTAAAAGGTGTGGTTTGGGCTTTGCTTCTGTAGATTGACAGCCTTGGAGACCCTGTGGGGCAGTTGTATTCTGTCCTCTAGGGGCACTGTGGGTCAGAATGGAGTCCACGGCAGTGGGTGTGGTTTGGGCTTTGCTTCTGTGAAGACTGACAGCCTGGGAGACCCTGTGGGGCAGTTTTACTCTGTCCTCTAGGGGCGCTGTGGGTCAGAATCGACTCCTATAGGAGCTCTGGTAGCATAGTGGCTAAGGCACTTGACTGCTAACCAGAAGACTGGTGGTTCAAACCCACCAGCCACTCCTCGGAAGGAAAGTTGGGCAATCCTACTTCTGTAGTGATACTGCCTCAGAAACCCAAGGAGGGGTCGCTATGAGTCGGGGCCGACTCGACGGCATATAACAACAACAACAATGTCTATCGTTAAAATCCAACTTTCTGCACTTATACGGTGGACTATACTGAAGAAACCACACAAATTACACAAATTTGTAGACTGATCTGACTCTAATCTCACTGGTGTTTGTTCTTCAAAGTTATCATATTATTTTCCCACTACTCCTCCTGCCAACCTCAATCACTATTTCATGTCTCTCTCTATCTTCAACTCTTCTCTGCCATCCTCTGTTTCAGATAATGATATTGCTTCTCACTGTATTAAAAAATAAACTGTGGAACTTACACAAGCCTTTTCCTCATCTATACACCTTTCTGCAACTGTGCTTATTTACTTTGCTTTTTCTCCTATTACTATTCATATTATGTTCCTGCACTTTTCTACCAGGACAGACACATAAGGAAAACTCCAGCAGTTTCTCTCTCTTGAATCATTCCTTAGAAATATAAAGCATACTGTTTTTTTTTTTTTAAACCCAAAACTCAATTTTCTTTCATCCTTTTCTCCTATAGCTACCATCTGATACTTTGCTTCTAATTAGAGCAAATTTTTTTCAAAGAATCATCTGTACATTACCTTAAATTTTTCTCCTATCATTTATTTGAGCCAATTTCAATTAGATTTTCTTTACCACAACAATGACTTAACAATGATAATCCAAGACAATCTTCATATTCCTTACTGTAAGGACACTATTTTACAAATGGCCTCGGCCTGACGTCCAGAACACGACCTGTTCCTGGTTTCCTTCCACTTTATTGGCTACTTCTCATATTCCTGACTTCTGAACCTTAGGGTAAAGAAAAAAAAAAAAAAAGAAAAAGAAAAAATCTTTACGGAAGTAGATTGCCCAGTCTTCCTTCCACAGAGTAGCTGGTGGATTTGAACCACCAACCTTCTAGTCAGCAGTCAAATGCCTCAGGCACTGCACCACCAGAGCTCCTTAACCTTAGTGTTCCTCAGGCCTATAACCTTGCTCTTCTTCTCCATTCACAATCACTTCTTTACTAATTTCACCCAATCAGGTAACTTTAAGTGTGTTAGGTATGCTAAGGATCTGTAAATCTATATTTTTTAACAAAGACATAAAGTACAGACTCTTGCATTAAGCTGTTACCTGATATTTCCATTTGGATATCTAATAGCTATCTCAGACTATACAGGTCCAAAACAGAACCTTACCATCTTGTTCCTAGTAGTCTTCCACATATTAACTAACTGCAACTCCACCCTTCTGATTTTTCACATCAAAAATTTTTAGATTCGTTTTGGCTCTCTTGCTTTCTCATCCTATATCCGATTCATCAGTAAATTCTGTCAGTTTTACCTTCAAAATATAGTTGGAATGAAACAAAGTATCACCACCATCTCTTCTAATCAGATCCAGTCCCCACCATCTCTTGCTTGGATTATTACAACAGTCTCCTCACTAGTATATCTGCTTCTGTCCTTTTCCCTTTTTTGTATGTTCTCAACATAGGAAGCAGGTATATCTTTTTAAAACATACATCAGATCATATTATTATTCTCAAAAATTTTCCATCTTCTACCCAAATGAAAGTTATTGAAAAGATTCCCACCTTACACAGGTTAAAAACTAAAATATGTAAGTTCCTTTCAGTTGTCTATATCCCCAAATATTCTACCTTTCTACCCCTCTTGCCCACACTCCTGCTTATTCCAGTTCTAGTATCCTCATTGATGAACCTTTCCTCCACTAAGTAAGTCTTTTCTCAGAGTCCTTGCATGTTCTTCTGCTCTTTCTTTCTGGAACTATTTCCCCAGATATCTTACAGGGCTTCTTTGGTTACTCCCTTCAGGTCTTTGCTCAAATATCACTTTCTCAATAAGTTATTTTTTCGACATTTTATTTTTCACCACAGTACTAGCACATACATGAAGAAATCAAAAAGTCATTAAAAAGGATAGGAAAAAAGAAAGAAACTAAACAGATTTCAAGAGACTCTGAAACTTGCTCTTGAATGGAGAGTAGCTAAAGTGAATCAAAGAAATGATTAAGAAAAAGAGCTGAACAAAAGATTTCAAAGAGCAACTCTAGAAGACAAAGTTAAGTATTAAAATGAAATGTGCAAAGACCTGAAGTTAGAAAAGCAAAAGAGAAGAACATGCTCACATTTCTCAAGCTGAATGAATTGAAGAAAAAATTCAAGCCTGAATTTGCAATATAGAAGGATTCTATAGGCTAAATATTGAATAACGTTGTTGTTGTTATGTGCCATCGAATCAGCCCCGACTCATAGCGACCCCTCTTTGGGTTTCCGAGGCAGTATCACTACAGAAGTAGATTGCCCAACCTTCCTTCCAAGGAGTGGCTAGTGGGTTTGAACTTCCAGCCTTCTGGTTAACAGTCAAGTGCCTTAGGCACTATGCTACTAGAGCTCCTTGAATGACATTAGGAAGTGTGAAAAGAAGATGGAAGTAATATACAGAGTAACTATGCCAAAAAGAATTGGTCAATATTCAACCATTTTAGGAGGCAGCACATGATCAAAAAGTGATGGCATTGAAGCAATAAGTCCAAACTACACAAAAGGCATCGGCAAAAAGCAAGCCTCCCGGAACTGATGGACTACCAACTGAGATGTTTCAACAACAGATGTTTCCTTTCAATGATGGAAGCTCACACATGTTTATGCCAAGAAATTTGGAAGACAGCTACCTGGCCAAAAGACTGGAAGAGATCCATGTCTGTGCCTATTCCAAAGAAAGGTGATTCAACAGAATATGGAAATTATTGAAAATGTTATTAATATTACATGTAAGTGAAATTTAGCTGAAGATAATTGAAAAACAGTTTCAGCAGTCCATCAACAGGGAACTGCCAGAAAATCAAGCTGGATTCAGAAGAGGATGGGGAATGGGGGATGTCTTTACTAATATCAGATGGATCTTGACTGAAAGCAGAAAATACCAGCAAGATACCTACCTGTTCTATTGACTAAGCAATGACATTGGACAGTGTGGATCACAACAAATTATGTATAATATTACGAAAAATTTGAATTCAAGAACACTTAATTGTGCTCCTATGAAACTTTTACATAGACAAAAGGACAGATGTTCAACAGAACAGAGGGATACTTCATGGTTTAAAATTAGGAAATGTGTGCATCAGCGTTGTGTCCTTTCACCATAGTTACTCAATCTGTATGCTGAATAAATAATCTTAGAAGCTGGACTATATGAAGAAGAACATGACATCAGGATTGGAGGAAGGCTCATTAACAGCCTACAAAATGCAGATGGCACAATCTTGCTTGCTGAAAGCAAAGAGAACTTGAAGCATTTCCTGATGAAGATCAAAGACTACAGCTTTCAGTAAGGATTACACCTCAACATAAATAAAGCAAAAATCCTCACAACTGGACCAATAAGGAACATCATGATAAAAAAGACTGAATTTGTCAAGGATTTCATTTTACTTAGATCCACAATCAACTCCAAGAAAGCAACTGTCAAGAAATCAAACCACTGTACACATGTTTTTGTTGTTATGTGCCATCCAGTTGGCCCCAACTCATAGCGTCCCTTCCTTGGGTTTCCCAGGCCAAATCACTACGGAAGTAGATAGCCCAAGCTTCCTTGGGAGGAGTGGCTGGTGGGTACACATACTCCTCATTTATTTACTATCTCATTATCCAACATTTCACATTTATGAAAACTGAAAAAAATACCCAGGAAGTGCTTCCAATGGTTTCCTCCTACATAACCCTCCATGGTCCCCCCGAACGATATACTGGAGGTGCCAGACAGGACAGGGCCACCTGACCACTGGGGCTACAGGGCCAGGGTAAACAGAGAGTGAGCTCGGTCCCTGCCCAGGGTAGGCAGCAGGAGGCAGCAGGTAACAGACAAAGCTTGACCTTAACATACCACAATGCACAACCCCCATAGACTCCATGGTGGGGCAAGGTGTGGCGTGAGGGGGCCCTGCTGAGCCACGTGCATACCAAGATATGCGAGGAGCACTTAACTGGTGGTGAGTGATGGGGAGGGGGAAGACTGGGAGGCAAAGATGGGGTGCAGCCCCATACTCTTGCATAATGCTGATTTCACATAATGACCTAACCTTTGAAATTTAATCATGTTGATACATGAGTAATGGGTGTACTGCATTAGGTAAGTCTGCTGCAAAAGAGCTATGCGGCACTTTCTAAAGGGTTAAAGAGAAAAGATTTTGAACACTAAAGTTCACCTGTCCGAAGCCAATGGGGTCATGATAGTTTCAGTCATTTCATATGCATGCAAAAACTGGAGGATGAATAAGGAAGACGGAAGAACTGATGCCTTTGAATTATGGTGTTGGTGAAGAATACTGAATATACAGTGGCCTACCAGAAGCATAAACAAATCTATCTCAGAAAAAATACAACTGGAATGCTCCTTAGAAGTAAGGATAGTGAGACTTAGTTTTAAATACTTCAGGCTTGTTATTAGGCTGGACCAGACCCTGAAGAAGGACCTCATGCAAGGTAGAGTAAAGGGTTAGCAAAAAATAGGAAGACCCTCAACGAGATGGATTGATGTAGTGGATGGAACCATGGGCTCAAGCTTATCAAGGATTGTGAGGATGGAGTAGAACCTGGCAGTGTTTTGTTCTGTACGTGGGGTCACTATGAGTCATAGCTGACTAGACTGCACCTGGGAACAACAACAGTATCAGCAACCACATGTCATAGATATAGGTATATATTTTTTGTTATTTATTCTGTTTATCCTCTTTCTCCTTACAAGAATGTCAATATTTTGACCTATTTTGGTTACCGCTGTAACACTATTGTTATTAATTGTCGTTGTGTTTATTCTGACTCATGGCAACTCCAAATATGCAGACTAGAACTGTTCTATAGTGTTCTCAATGTGCCCTTTTGGAAGCAGATCACCAGACCTGTTTTCTGATGTGCCACTGGGTGGGTTTGAACTGTCAACCTTTGGGCTAGTAGTCAAGTGGTTAACCATTTGCTCTACCCAGCAATTTCTGCTATAACCTTAGCACCAAAAATAGTTTCTGGCACATAGAGATTTCTGAGTAAGTATTTTTTAGGGAATCCATAACTGTTAAGTATTTAAAAGGATATACATTTCTCTGGGATGGATATTCCTACATCTAAAGAATTACAAAAAATCAAAATAAAGAATTTGTGTAAGAAGTCTAACAGATGGCTAAAGGAATAAGGCCATGATGAGTGGCATGGTTCAAAGACCAGAAGAGTGCACTCAGGTTTTATGGTAATGTAAATAGATAGAGGCCCAATATGTCTCTTGCTATGTCCATTCAAGTATCAACTACACATCCATCCATGTATCAGTGGACATTATATGGCAAGATCACCATGTAAAATAGCAATTGTAAGCTTGGATCTGGTATTCAATGTTCAGGAACTAAATACAATAAGAGCTGATTTTATTAGCTTGAGTGATAGGCTATTATATTAATGGTTCCATTTCAGGCAGGGTGGCCCTCGCTCATCTTAGTGCTGACTGTGCTCCATTTGGTAATGACTTATGGCTCTCTGTCAGGCAACATCACTTTAATTACCCAACATGTATGAGGAGAAAAGTTGATGCTAAGTCAGATACATTTTACCTATTTAAATAGAAAGGGATTGTCAATATATTATTGTTAAAGTATGCTGATTTTAGTTAACTAGATAAAAATGTGTGCATTCAAGTGGAATTATCTGCCAATGATATGAACATATGGTTACTTTTTCTACTAATAAATATTTCTACAGATATGAGACTAATGAAGCATGCAGTGATACTGCCTTTTTATGATTATTAAATACATAAATTTTCAAGTGATATGAATAGATTTAGGTCATTTCAGGCATAATTCTTTAGAAAACCAATTCAAGTACTACACCTTGCTTAGCATATAATATATGATGGAAGAATATGGCATGAACACATAATTAAAGAAAATCAAAATAAACACTTTGTCCTTTTGCAGTACGTGCTTCATGACCATTATATACTGAAATAATTTTTTAAACACAAAGTTTATGTTACTTATATTTCAGTGTTGTTCACACATTATATTTTGATGCTGTTAGGCACCATAAATTACAAAAAGATCTTACAGTAGAGAAGCTGTTTCATTTTATTCCATTTCAGTCATAGCAAGATAGTCCTGATATTAAAAGCATTTTATATTTTTGATGAGATTATCAGCTCAGGATTTTCTGATATCTCTCAATTTTTCAGGTTTTCTCACAAGTAATAATAAAGCTATTTTGATAGAAATGTAGCCATCTTATGATTTTCTTTTTTAAGTGGAGCTCCATATTTTTCACAATTTGAAACAGTAGGCACAGCAAAGTGCACTGGAATGGAAAGAGAGAAAGTGTAGAAGCAACATGTTCTCCTGACTGTTTCAAGAATCCAGAGTCTAAAATAATTCTTTTTGATTTTTTCATTTTTCCATGGAAGCTCCCCTAAGTTTTTTCTGGTCTAGTTCAGTTTTCACTTACTGCCATTTTTATTCATTTTGATCTTTCATCTTTATGCTTAATAGTTTCTTAGTTTAATTCTCTTCTTGGTCATCATCTCTTTACATTCCTTTTAAAATTTTAAATAGTAAAACAGAAACTCTGTATTTCCTTGAATAATACATATTTATACTTATGTTTGTTGTGTGCCATTGAGTTGATTCTGACTCAGTGGCCCCATGTGACAGAGCAAACCCACTCCACAGAGTTTTCTAAACTATAAACTTTAGAGGAGCACATCGCCAGGTCTTTCTCCCACGGATCCTGTTGGTGGGCTTAAACTACCAACCTTCTGGTTAACAGCTGAGTGCTTAACCATTGTGTTATGTCATCAGGGTTCTGAATAATATGCACACATACTCACATGTTTAATGAACACTTTAACATACTAAAATAGCTGTATTACTTATATTTTTCTTGAAAATAATTGAAACAGTGGATCATCAAAATTGTAAAAGTATTTTTTAAAAAATTGGTGAGCAAAACTCTCAAGATATAAATAGAAGCCTAATATAGTATAATTGTGTTCATTTAGAAATAGCCCTGTCCTTGAATTTTATTTTTGACTAATACACCATATAGCTTACACCAAGTCATTTATTAAATTTCATGAAAAGAAGGGCCTCAGAATACTTAAAAATTTCTTTCAGAATGAAGGAAATATAAGGGAAACATTTTCATATGAACGTTGGCCAAGGCTGGGGATTGGTTATGTTTACAATTAGGAAAATTTCTGAAAACTAAACTCAGGGACTAAGATTAGATTTTATTTCAAACAATCCCTCCATAGTGTATGTATTGGTTGCTATGCAACATAATTTAATATAAACAAATGATGCCAAGTGATTTTTGCATACTATATTTGGTGTTTTGGTCACCTAGTACTGCTCTGACAGGAATATACCACAAATGGGATGGTTTAAACAAACAGGAGTTTATTCTCTCACAGTATGGAGGCTTTAAATCTGAGTTTGAAGTACCAGGCTCTAGGGACTGGGTGAAGGCCCTTTGATCTTGGGCTTCAGCTCTGCTTCCTGCTTCTGGCCCACTGAAGCTAGAGACTTTTCTTCACTCAGACAGCTGCTGGCTGCTGAGGCTGCCAAGCCCAAGGTTGACAAGTAATAAGGGACAGTCCCAATATTATCAAACCACATGGCAGGCTATTAATTCCAGTCCATTGAAGGTCAGCTGAGCATGGCAGGACGCTGAACAACACGGCTACATGCAGGGTTCAAGAGTGCCATAAGCTAGAGACCATTCCTAAAGCTGTTTCTTGTATATGGGAAGCAGACCACATTCCTAAAGCAGCTACTCAGCTTCTTGTGGTAGATCCCACCATGGAATTGATTACCAGTCTCATCATGGGGAATAACTACCACCAGCTGCCCAGCCACGCAATCAGGACCAGCCAAGCTGACACACAACCTTAACTACCACATTTGGTCTGCAAGCTTTGTTGCTTGAAAATTATGAAGATGGTGTGGTTCTTTAAATTTAAATATTTGTTAAAAATGCTAATTTCTGTAATAATAACAATAATAAAAACCCTACAGCACAAAACCCACATGTTAAAACTGAAGAAAAGAATGGCTTTCTATGATAATAAATGTGTAACAGACTGGAAAGTTTCTCTTTCACCCCTTGGGAAGGCACAGAACATATTGAAGTAACTTTTTATGCTGGTCTACTCACCTAGCTTCTCTGATGAGTTGGCTGTGGAAAGCCTAGATAGATGCAGAGCTCAATTAGTGTAGTGTATGTATCCTTGGATGTCAATCATTCCTGTTGAGAGGTGGGACTCGCAGGCTCTCAGTGCATTAATTAAGAGCTCATCTCAGCAGAGCCATCTTTCCACCTAAGGACCAAAAAGAAAGTTTTAATTAGATTTTTAAAAGCAAGTATGTCATATATGAAAGCAAGTGTAGTACTTTAGTTGGTATGTGAAGCAACAATTAGAAGGGAATATTCCAAACAACACAAAGGGCACCAGTTCTCAATCACCTGTGATGTTAGGAGTAGAAAGAGGTGGGGAGGTAATCATCAATCTCAAACATTGGCTTCATCCCTTGGACAGTGACTCCATGGAAATAACTGAAGTTTTGACTATGTTGTTTCATTGCCAACATAATTATTGGACCCCTGTCTAATTATCGACGCAGAGATAATGCTGATCGAGTGCAATTACAACGTTGAGGACAGACAGTATTTTTCTCTGATGGTTTGCTTTTTGTTCCAGGCTCGCTTCTGACTGAATATGCAATGGACAACACAATGCAAGTTCAGCAAAAGGGAGTGGAGAAACTTGCACAACACATCAATTTCATTGGTTCAGTGATGGAGTGAGTGTGCAGTTGCTGGCTAACCTAAAAATACAGGGACTCGAGAGAGGGAAAAACTAACCAGGCCCATTGGTGTCAGCTGCTTGAGAAAGGCTGTTCTCCTGGAATGGCTTGTGTGAGGCCATCAAACATACTCCTTAGGGCTCACTTGGTAAATAATAGATACATTATTGATTAAAATATTTATAAATTAAGGGAGGGCAAACAAATTTTAAAAGCTAGTTCAGATTCTAGAAGGGATATGTATCTACTAATAGCTATTAACCCCTCCCCGTCCAAAATTAAGAGGAGAGATCAGAAATCATGCTTGAGAGAAGGAAAACAAAGGAGTTTTCCAATGTCAATGAACAAGCAAATAGTAAAAACAAAAGGGAAAAATACCAGACAATAGAAACATTGCTATAAGTCCTAGAAATAATAAATAGATTACCAGTCCTTAATATTCCAAAAAATCAGCACTGGTAAAAGTAGATATGTAAAATTCTTGCTTTTGGACAGATTAAAAACAATGGAGAAGTATCAAACCAAGCACAATAAGCACAGAATAAATAGTGTAATAATTATAATGGTGATGCTAGCAGACAGGACTGGTACAATGGGCAGATGCTTCAGAATATGAGGAAAGCTCTGCTTACTGGCTCAGAATAACAGAATGTGTTCCAGTGTTTCTCACTGCTATTATATTGCATTTCGTTTTTCTAAGAGAGGGTGTTTAGGAAATCCAGTTACTGTATATGCTATAAATTTACCACCTAACTAGCAAACTTGACATGCACTGAATAACTGCAACAAACCTGACAAAAGAAACTATAGATTTTACAGGTATATGGTTCGTGCAGTATGTTTCTAAATGATAATGTACTAGGAAAACATTACTATATAGACAATTTGTCAGGAGAACAAAGCCAGAAAATAGTAACCCGTCATTTATGTTAATGTTCCTAAAGATATTTTATAATACTCTCTCAGCTTTTTCCTCTCACATATTTTCTCAGCTATTTTGCCTCATTTATTGTGCTGTATAGTGTTTATTATGCAATAACATATAGAAGTATTCCCCAGATACAAGTTGGCAGTTGTACTGTTTATACCAATCTTGTGGGCCTGATAACTTTATATAATATAGCATCCTACATTTGAGTACCATTATTCTGTCCTTCAATATATCTTTTTATTTATATTTAAGTCAGGGTATATTACAAAGTCAAATTACCTCCTGGGCATGTTGTACTCAAGGATGTCTATATCAATATACAATGTGTTGTGTTTCATGATTACTTGCATTTTGTTTACTTCAGAAATTTCTTTGGTTTTCAATCAATGTTTAACTTATCTCTGTGATAGACTGAGGATAAAACATGTTTCAATTAACTGACATTTAAGTCAGTTATGTTAAAGGAAAGACATCATGCTGTGTCTTTCCATGAGTTGTCAGCTTTCTGGTCCCTGCAACCCCCCACTCCACACTCTCGACCCCCTGAAGAAGTTAATGTTAGCCCTGTGATCTGAAGGCTCCTTCCAGTGACTTTGACCGTGGCTGCTCTGTTACACATTCCTTATCAGCACCAATGGGCTGTTTGTTGATTAAAAGTATGACTTAAGGAAGAGACTTTAGAGCAGGCAGTAAATCTTTGTGCTTTTAGCCAAAGATATACATTTTCTTACCACTTAATTTGTAGCTTCGTAATAACCCAATAGGACTTTGGATAAAAGTATGCCTTTTCCTGAATGAAAAATTCTTTGTGTTTTTATATGAAATGTTCTCAACTTAATGGGGCCTTTTAAAGTTAGCTAGGAGCTCTTGTAGCCTAGTGCATAAGGCATTTGACTGCTAACCAGAAGGCTGGTGGTTCCAACCCACCAGCCACTCCTCAGAAGGGAAATTGGTTGATCTATTTCTGTAGGGATACTGCCTCGGTAACACAAGGAGGGGTCACTATGAGTTGGATCCAATTTGACGGCAGTGAGCTTGTTTGTTTTTTGAAGTTAGCTAAAGCAGAAGTCCTACTCCAGTTATGACTACAAATATATGAGGATTTGTTACTTGCTCTGAAAGAAATCATTTGAATAATTACATAGTTACATGGTTCACATCTAGAACCTGTAAGAGGATAAGCATAATTCCCCTATATGCAAGTATATGAGCACACACATTTATGGACACACACACATTTAAAACTTAGATTAACCGTATTAAATAAATATTGAACAGAAGCCTTACAGAGGAATGTAATCAGCATTCCTAAAAGGAAATGACATCAGTTTTTCGAAGAGTCTCAGCGTTTGGGACTATACCAGATTGTTGCCTTCCTCCAATATTCTCATCTTAGAAAGTGATTCTTTGTTCAGGCTACGTACTTCTATTCTTTTCCCAGCAGCCACAGTGACAGTTGCAGGACAAGGAAGATGGCATTACTTCTTCCCCTGAAGTTTCGGTGACTCTATTCTAGATCCTGGCAAAATGGCAGTAGCTGTTTTTTTGTACCAATTTGGTGAAGTGGGTATGTAAAATATTAAGCACTCATAGTGACATGGAAGCTCAGTGTGCTTCTATTCAAACTGTAATGTGTTCACTCTTTTTAAAATAATAGCATAGTTGGAGCTGTAATTATTGGAGTTTTTATGATGTTTGGGTGTACACATTCATATGAAGCTATTTTGGCTCCAAGAAGATTCAGAGTGCATCTACTCATAAAATAATTTTTATCAGGTGTAGCAGTAAATGTTTCTCAACATTTAGTTAATTCATTTAGTGAAATAAGCCTAGCCAATATATATTAATTTGGCATATATTCTATACTCGAGAGACTTGTATCCTATCCAAAGGCAAATTATAATGAAGCTGTATATAAAATGACCCAGTTCTATGTTGTCTTATCTCTGGTGATTAAGTAAGAAAGAGCAGGTTTATTGTCTGACCTCCTCTTCACTCTTTGGGAGATTATATTAAAAAGAATAGAAATTCCTTATAAGAATATGTTGCGAGAAAAACATATGTAGACATTGAATTAGAGCTTTGGTTTTTAAAAAAATGCATGTAGCATTAATGGAATAAACTGTGATTTACAGTAGCATTTAAATGATAAAAAATACCAAATTTGAGTTTATTTTATGGGAGATTTTTATATTTCTATCAATGAAATTCCATGCAAAAATAATTACAGATACTAATTCAATCTGATAATGCCAGAGAAACACAAAGCAAGTCTTGTAATGACTATTAGAATATGTAGTTTTGGGCAATGGGACGGGGCTATGCTCTGCAAAATCTCTTTAAATAGATCTTTTCTTAAGCCACATAGGAGAAATGTCTGAGTGGGTTATCAGTCTTTTATTTTTGACATTTTATTATTTCATTTTAATGCTGAGATATTTTATTGTACATGAGCCTAGAGGTTTTCGGCTTTGATATGTTTATAAGACAGAATAATAAATAAATAATGATTTAGTCCAGTATTGATGTCAGGATTGAAGTGTTTTATATTTTTAAACCTTTCCCTCAATTCTGACTGAGGAAAAATGAATAGTTTATAGTTACTTTCCTGACTGTTAAATTATCAGGGGAAGAAAAATCCTGAAGTTCTATAGACATTAGATTCTATAAGTAATGTCAACTAATATCTGAGTATTGAATACTAAATTTACCAAATGGCTTTCTTGTAACTCTTTTTCAAGTTCAATGCAAGTTTCATAATAATGGAGGACCAGCAATTAATACACACATTTAGGAAAATATTCTAACATAATTGTTGCATTAAAAATAAATCATACTCTTATTATAAAAGGTTTGGAAGTTGGTGAAACTATCTGAAAACATTTTTGGCCTTACTTCACAGGTGTAAGCACATGGGGGAAAGCTGTATTTAATTATTTATTAAACTCTTGTTTTCCATGCCTGTCTTTTTGCATTTTAATGTACATTCTATATGTGGTCATAGTAGCATACGTTGCCTACACCTGTTAAATGAATTTTAATAATTTAAATGATTTTTTAAAGATTACTAGTAGAGATCTTTTTAATATTCCACAAATATTCAATACTTCCAAATAATCTTGTAAATGTCATGACATTTGAAAAGCTTTGCTTTTATCAGGCCATACTTTGAAGTTCCTGTAAAAACTACACACAGGAGAGTTTTAAGAAAGTTTTTGGTTATTCCATTTGTACTTGCTACCAACATTTAAGGCTTATGTCTCCTATTCTCAGATTTTTAATAACTCAAAGCAAGGAAAAAATGATACAAATTTTTTTTTTTTTTAGAGATCTAGAAAATCATGAGAGTTGGAGATGTATTTGTATTCATGTAAAAAGCAGCCCTGGTGGTGTGATGGTTAAGGACTTGGCTGCTAATGGAAAGGTCGGTAGTTTGTGCTCACAAGCAGCTCTGTGAGAGAAAAGACCTGGAGATCAGGTTCCACAAAAATTGTAGCCTTGGAAACCCTATGGGGCACTTCTACTCTGTTCTATAAGATCACTGAGTTAGAATAGACTCAATGCCACACAAGATCAACACACTCATGTAAAATTTGAATCACCTTGAAAAGTGGTCTTCTGCAGCTAAAATCACCTAAATCATAACTACAAATATGTGCACATATATATTTCTGTATACGCTGTGCCAACCAAAAAAATCATCAACTTCTTCCATTGCTAGTACTAAAAGAAGTGTGAATGTGATGGTGATGTATATGTGTAATGGTGTCAATGAGGCTTCACTTATTAATTTGTACATGTATTTATCTAGTCAATGAGTTTTTACCGTGTCCATAAACAAGTGTCAAAAAGGAGCCTGAGTGATGCAAGCAGTGTGTGATTGGCTGCTAAGCTGAAGGTTGGTGGTTTGAACCCACCCAGCAGCTGCACAGAAGACAGGCCTAGAGAACAACTTCCATAAAATGTACAACTAAGAAAACTAGATGGATCAGTTCTATTCTATAACAAATGAGGCTGCCACCAGTCAGAATTTACTTGATGTCAATGCTTAAACAAGTGTTCATCACTATGCTGTGTTCTGAGGATAAAGCAAAACAGATGTGGACCCTGCCCTCATGGAGCTTCCATTTTAGTAGATATATAGATGTAATTGTCGCTTAAAACTGTGATACGTTTACCCTGTCAGTCTCTATATTTATGTATCTTTTTTTGCAGAGGCATTCTGATATTCCTATCACTTTCCCACAGCATTTGAAAACACACTTTGTGTTGCAGTCTGATTTGCCACATAGGACGATGGAAAAAGCAATTCTAAATTACCGCTAGGCATTCAATGTAGAAAGAAAATTTCAAAGATACGTTTATGGCTTCATAATTAAATCTGGATGAATATGCCTGCTGGGAACTTCTGCAATAATAAAATAGAATGGCAGGTTCCAAACCTCAAACAAATAACTTTTCTTCAAAGATCTGAGTCACAGCGTATTAGTATTTAATAGATTTTGCATTTTTTAAATGAATAATGCTTGGATTCTATGGTAAGGAGTCTTGAATAATAATTCAAGTAATCTAAAAGGTGTTGAAAAAGCAAAGAATGGGAAGCAAACATTCAGCAACACAACTCTTGCAGAGACTGTAAGTGCTGGAAATAATAAAATGCCAGTGCTTCAACGTCAAATCTGGAGTTGCCCTTTCTATCCACCCCTATTGACTGGAAAAGGAGTCTTGGTGGTGCGGGGGTTCAGCGCTCCGCTGCTAACCAAAAGGCCAGCAGTTTGAACACCAGCTGCTTTGTGAGAGAAAGATGTGGTAATATGCTTCTGTAAAGACTGCTGCTTTGGAAGCCCTATAGGGAAGTTCTACTCTGTCCTACAGTATTGCTGTGGGTTGGAATCAACCCGATGACAATAGGTTTGGGATTAATAGACTAGAAGTTCAGGAATTACCTCCTTGGAGATTTTTTTTTTTTTTTTTGTCTTTCTACAGCGTAGCCAGTGCTATTAACAACATTCAAATAATAAGTAGTGATGCCTAGAAGACGTGACAATTTGGGGATAATACTGATGTTGACTCAAAGATTTCCATGTACTTAAGTTTTATCACAACTTAAAAAGGAAAGTGTAAGAATATACATCAATTTACAACTTCTCTTGAGATGTTAGTGAACTCAGCCACCTTTTTTTTTTTTTTCTTAATAAAAATCACATAAAAATGACAGTCTATGAAGATCAGCAACAGCTGGGGTTATAATGATAGCTATACTTCCCAGTAATTGAAAAATACGGCTTAAATCCCTTACAGAGAAGGTTTTGGAAAATAACTCCATTTCAAGTCACATTTAAACATAAATAAATTTCAGAAGATTGGACACAATTATACATTCATATCCATTTACATTTATTTACTTTTATCTATCTATCTGTCTTCAGAAGACAGGGAAAAATAAAATTCTACCTTCACACCTTGGCAACAAATGTAACTTGAAGAAATTACTCATATCATGATTTTAATTCTGGAGGTCCAAGGACAAAAATGCAACTCCCCATTTTCACCTGCATTTTCAGGCCATATAAAATCACAACACTTTAGAGTACTCTCAGAACATTCAGGCAATTCTAATTTGTGTCCATTCTCTTCCTTCATTTCCTTCTCAATAAATAATGGATAAAGCAACAACGGGTCTTTGTTGACTTTTTAATTCTTCTAATATACAAAAATTATCTCCTGGAAATAAATTAATGTCTATACAATAGTCTGCAAATGGTTTGAAAGTAATTTGATGGTTCTTAAGATGCTCTTCTGTTCTATTTTATTCTTTCCCCAATGAATCATTCTACTATCTCCTCACTCTATCTTTACCCCCTCCTCACTTCATCCTTACCTCATTCTCACCTCAAAACACAAGCTTATGTCACAGTGAGGCACAGAGAGTCATTTCATTATTTTTGTCTCTCTTTTCTTGGTTTGGCATCTAATTTTCCATTAACTGGAACTAACCTGACATATTCAACAGTACAAATGCAAATGTTATGCAAATCTCAAAAGGAAAGCTCTTTATACTGGAAATGCAATTGATAACTATGTAAATATAATAATTGTACTAATTGCTGTCCTACCTGATTTATGAAAAGGGTATTCTGGGTAAGTGGATTTTCAAAATAATGGCTGCTTAGCCATTTAAGAATCATTACATTTTTATTTTAACATCTTTGTTCAGAATCTTAAGAAAATGAAGAAGAAGGCATTATACACTTCTCAACATTAAGAAATTATCATAAGATATAAAATCAAAATCACCTCAATTGAGTTCATTGAGGGATGCTTCTAGATTCTATTAAAATATGTGAGACTTAGTTTGTCCTTTCACTAAATGGTCCCATATTACTATTTTGTGGGCTGTTTGTTTCTGCTGGGGTAATTTCTAAGTTCTCCAGTCATTTCTTATCATGGTCAGTGGCTATACATGCTTCTTATTATATAGCTCATCTATTCTTTTATTCCATCACCCATTCAGTCAATTCTCACAGTAAATTGCCATTGCTGTTGTGTTTGTTTTCCTCAGATTTCAATTAAGGCAAACTGGAAGATTAAACTGGGGAAACCTAGTAACTTGTTTAGTGTCTGATGAATAAAATATATGTAGAGAATTTTTTTCTTACTCACATTCTTTTTCCTTTCCCATTTAATTTTAGATTCCTTCTGTCTTTGAGGATTTTATGTAAGTTAGAGACTGATATATAAATAAAATACAGTCTGGCCATATCTCATTAATCTTATATGCTCCCTTAAGTTATAGAACTCACTCTTGCCCAGGGAGGTGAGATCACTGGAACAATCATTTTCAGTGTACAGTCTATTCATAAAAATGTTCATTTGCCTTTTAAACATCTTATAGATATGTAATACAGTGGACCACAGTACTTCTACTTCTTTTGTCTTATATATGTATGCCCATCAAAAAGAATGTTTGTTTCTCATAATCAGCCACCCCTGAAATGTCAACTCGATGTCATAAAAGCCATCCTAATACAACATATTAAATTGAAACCATACATCATCTTGCATAGAGTAGGCATTCAATAAATATTTGTTGGATTGAATTGAATTTTTAAAAACATACTTACTTACTAAATACAGTTAGTCATACATTAAAAGGAATCTTCATTAAGGAATCATTTATCAAGGATTCCTATAAATATCGTATATGTCTAGTCCATAAAATAATACAGAGCTTGAACATATTTCATGTTCAGTCACATGTTCTATCACAAAATGAATGTATTCTGAGTAAAGAACCAACAGACTCTCAATTGTCGTTCTGACATAGATCATATGTACAAAAGGGATTTGAATGATCACAATATATCGAATGCACGCTTTTATTTGGGTGGTCGACAACTCATAATGTATAATGGAAGATAATTTTTATGTTTTCTTTATAAATGCCCAGTTTGTACATTGAAAACTTTTGTTGAGGAACAGTCAGAAAAAGATGATTATCATAGATTTTATCATGTTAAATACATAAATTAAGCATAAGTCATATTGTTCACTTTGGTGCCTGCACAGCTTTAATCTCAAACTTCATTTTGGAAGTTGCATGTATTATTCATATGTACTAAGTCATACTGTTGCTGTTGTTGTTATGTGCCATCAAGTTGTATCCGACTCATAGCGACCCCTCCTTGAGTTTCTGAGGCGGTATCACTACAGAAGCAGATTGCCTAACCTTTCTTCCAAGGAGTGGCTAGTGAGTTTGAACCGCCAGCCTTCTGCTTAGCAGTCAAGTGCCTTAGGCACTATGCTACCAGAGCTCCTACTAGTAGCCTCTTAAAAATGTGTTCTGTGATTTGTAGGATGTGACTTTCTGTGTTGCTTATAAGATTTAAATCATATAGGTATAAAAACTATCTAAATAGTAAATTTTTTGCCTATCTTGAGAAATTTCAAAAACAAAACAAACAACAAAAAATCTACTGTAGCAAACTGCTAGTTTCTCCTTACCTCTTCCAAATCCATTCTCTCTTCTTCTTATGTGGTGGTTATGTTTGTGTGTCAACTTGGCTAGGCCTGGTTGAGTGGCTGGGCAGGTGGTGGTAGTTATTCCCCATGATGAGACTGGCAATCAACTCTATGGTGGGATCTACCACAAGCAGCTGAGTAGCTGCTTTGGGTATGTGGTCTGTTTCCCATATATAAGAAGCAGTTTTGGGCATGGTCTCTAGTTTATGGCACTCTTGAACCCTGCATGTAGCCATGTCATTGTTCAGCAGCCTGCCATGCTCTGCTGACCTTGGGACTTACAATGGACTTGAATTAATGACCTGCCGTGTGGTTTGGCATCAGGACTGTGCCTTTTCACTTGTCAACCTTGGGCTTGGCAGCCTCAGCAGCCAGGAGCTGTCTGAGTGAAGAAAAGCCTCTAGCTTCAGTGGGCCAGGAGCTGGAGGCAGGGCTGTACCCCAAGGCTGAGGGGCTTTCACGCAGCCCCTAGAGGGTGGCACTTTGAACTGGGACTTAAAGCCTCCAAATGGTAAGAATAAACTCTTGTTTGTTTAAGCCATCCCATTTGGGTTATATTTTATCAGAGTAGTACTAGATAACCAGAACATCCCAGATATATAGATGTCCATCTGGAGAATAATTTCTCAGCCTTTCTTGTAGGTAGTTTTCCCACATAATTAAATTCAGGCTGATGAAGTTTGAGCAATCATTTTTTTCCTGGACTTTGACACCCCTCCCCTCCCTTTGTCACTGAAGGATAGACACAGCAATGACCCTGCCCTGACCAAGTAGATGAAAATAACACCCTAGTTCTGGGATATCAGAAGGAGTCCTGGTGATGCAGTGTTAAGCACTAGGCTGCTGACCAAAAGGTTAACAGTTCAAACCCACCAGTGGCCCCACAGAAGAAAGATGCGGCAGTCTGCTTCTGTAAAGATATGCAGTCTTGGAAACCCTATGGGGAAGTTCTACTCTGTCCTACAAGGTTATTAGGGCTTGGAATTTACTTGACAGTAGTGGATTTGGTTTGTTTGGAGTTGGGATATGAGAGCAGCATGATGAAGAGATACCCTGTCAGTCTAGATCAGCTATATTGTCTCAAGAGAGAAATGACATCCTATGTAACTTGAGATGTGGGGATGCTAGTAATTCAGTGGTAGAATTCTCACCTTCCATGCTGGTAACCCAGGTTCAAGTCCCAGCCAATCCACCTCATGCATAGCCTCTACTCATCTCTCAGTGTAGGCTTGTATGTTGCTATGATGTTGAACATGTTTCAAAAGAGCTTCCACATTAAGATGAACTAGGAAAAAAATCCTGGTGATGTACTGCCAAAATCAGTGAAGGAAAGCCCTATGGATCACAACCACCTGATCTACGCAGGACCGGGCAGCATTCCCTTCTGTTATGCTTGGAGTCGCCATAAGTTAAGGGCTGATTCAAAGTTAGCTAACAACATCATTTAAGATACTGTGTCTTGGGATATCTTTTGTATTTTAACTTAATCTTTATCCCAATGTTGTTGTTGTTAGGTGCTGTCCAGTAGAATTTGGCTCATAATGACCCCGATAGCAAAGTAAAACACCTCATGGAGTGTTCTAGGCTATAAGTTTTATGGGAACAGATCCCTTGACCTTTTCTCCTGTAGAACCATTGGGTGGGTTTGAAACACCAAACTTTCAATTAGTAGCCAAGCTATTAACTGCTATGCCACTGTTGTTATTGTTGTTGTTATGTGCCGATGAGTCGGACCCGACTCATAGTGACCCCTCCTTGGGTTTCCGAGGCAGTATCACTATGGAAGTAGATTGCCCAAACTTCCTTCTGAGGAGTGGCTGGTGGGTTTGAACTGACAGCCTTCTGGTTAGCAGTCAAGTGCCTTAGGCACTATGCTACCAGAGCTCCTGCTGTGCCACTAGGGTGCCCTTTATCCTAATACATCTGTTAAAGATATGGTCACAAAAGTTTCTTCTGAATTATAAAAAAAACTGGATGGCATTTTCTTATTTTTCTGAAAGAAGTTTGAGTTTTCATTTATACACACACAGACACACACCTATATATATATATATATATATATATATATATATACACACACACACACACACACATATACATGTATATCAAATTCACTGCCGTGGAGTTGATTTTGACTCATAACGACCCCTCCTTGGCTTTCCGAGGCAGTATCACTACGGAAGTAGATTGCCAAACCTTCCTTAAGAGAAGTAGCTGGTGGGTTGAACCTCCAGCCTTCTGGTTAGCAGTCAAATGCCTTAGGCACTATGCCACCAGAGCTCCTATATATATGTATGTATGTATATATAGATACTGCCTCGGCAACCCAAGAAGGGGTTGCTATGAGTCAGGGCCAACTTGAGGGTACATAACAACAACAACAACATACATATGTATATATACATACATACACACATAATGTTAACAAGGAACTAAGCTACACTCTTTCATTTGTTCTTTAAGGAGGTGAGGAGGACAACGCAGACACCATGGGCTCTGCTTCCAGAGTAATCATGGGAAGCACAGTTAGATCATGCCATTCCTCTTCAATTGTTCAGGTAACTATCACTGGTTCCTGACAATATTTGGAGATCAAATGCCACCTTCTCCTGAAATAATATTCTGACTTTTTCAAATAGACATAATTTCTCTTTTTTCTGAATTCCCACTGAGTTTTACCTGCATGTGAGACTTTTCAGCATTTTTGTAATTATGTATGTGCCTTTACTATTCCCTACTAAAATGTAAGGTTCCTCACTAAATGATTTATATCTTATTTCTTTTACAGAACTCACAGTATTTTGTAGGTACTTAAAGCAGTATAAGGATATGTTGATTATAGCAGTGAATGAAAATAATTCCCATTTATTAAATAAATAAATTTATTTATTTATTAAATAAATAAATAAAAATAAGAAATTAAATAAAACAACATAATAATGTAGCTTAGATGTAAAACACATTTTACGTTTATCTAGAAGCCATATAAACCCATAATAATAATAATAGTAATTAATAATAACTTTTTCCTTTTTTGCCATTCATTGTAGACACAACTAAATGACATAAATATCAGACAGAAAGAGCAATTTTCTTTTAAATTGAACATTCCCTTTCTTTAACAGTTTCTAGATAAAATTTTTAAAAGGCAAGAACATGACTTTACTGTAAACTCTAGCTACATTATACTGTTAATTGCATAAAGATCAGACTGAACTGATTTTGGTGGGAAAATCTATAAGCAATTTTAAAAATCATGTCTAATATTTACTCAGTGGCTATCTTATTTACTAGAATTTATAAGATCAAATTATGTGTCGCCTTCCCAAATTAAGGCATAGTAGATTCTTGATTGATTCTGAAATTAATGTTAGCATTAGATATCAAATCTATGAGTTTTCAGTTGATCCTTTTTTAGCTTAGCCTCAGTCTAATTAGAAGTTGTTGATTATAAATACACATTTTTAACTTGTTCTTAATACTGAATGGTTTGGGAGCCAGCATAGAAAAGTTTCAAACACTTATGTAGTTTTATATTTTTATGTTCTCGATGTAGTGCCTAAGGCATTTGACTGCTAACCAGAAGGATGGTGGTTCAAATCGACCAGCCATTCCTCAGAAGGACAGTTGGGCAATCTACTTCAGTAGCGATACTGCCTTAGAAACCCAAAGAGGGGTCGCTATGAGTCAGATCCAACTTAACAGCAGTGAGTTTGGCTTTTTGAATCCTCAATTGTCTTTATGTTCGTCTCTGGAAATATTCTAGTAAATTTGACTTAAATCATAAAATATA
>NW_006921660.1:5444465-5468918 GCF_000298275.1 Orycteropus afer afer
GTGAATTACATGGTAGTAAATTAGAAAATCATCTGAAAATATATATATATTACAAAATTATTTCTTTTTCTTGAGGGACTAGAAGAATATGAGTTTGGCAATAAGCAACAAAGTAATATTTCATGGCTTTGTCAGTTTATGCAAGTTATTTAATCTCCTTGAGCTTCAGTTTCTCTCTCACTAAAGAATGGCTTGCCATATCCTACATCTTGTATTTGTTAGTATAAAGAGTTGTAGATGAGACATTGCATGTAAAATACCATGGTGGAACTGGAAGCAGCAGACACTGATACACGTAAAGTCCTCTAGAAAAGAAACGTAGGTTTAGTCTATTCATTTAACCTCCCCACAGACCTCATTTAGATATAAAAAACAATTTCTGTAGTATAATTCATGGTGACCTCATGTGTATTAGAGTATAACTGTCGTATAGGGTTTTCACATCTATTGTCCATTTCTTCTGAGGTGTCTCTGGGTGGATTCAAACTCGTTGTGCCATCCAAGGACTCCTCATTTACTGCATCTAGTGGTCACTTAAGAATTATGAGTGTTTTTTTTTTTAAATGAATAAGCATACTTTGTATTTTCTTGTAAAATTTTATAATTTTTCCATATATTTTTTTCTAGGACTTATAACATGAATAAATTGTTTTATTATTGAGTTAATAGATAAATACATTTCCAATCCTATTTCATTATCCCATTTTATTAACATTCCTTTATTTGTCCTTTCATGTTGGCATTTGTAAACGCAAATAAAACAACTGAAATCTTCACTTTAAGATTTAGGACTACAGATGCTAGCCTTTTCCCTAGTACTATGCAATTAAAACACTTTGGTACTGATATTAGAATTTAATGAATTGATGAAGATTTAACCAAGTATTCATCTTTAATAAAGCAACCACCATTAACCAAAGGACAAAGAATTAATCATTTAAAAAAATGATTTTGAAAAACAGTCTATTTGAAATCAGAAAAACTAGTGCTTGATCCATATTTTATAGTGTATTGAATCTCGCACTTTCTAAAAGTTAAATGTAAAACAATCAAGAAGAGGGAAAAAAACTAGGTTCAGGATAAAAGATGGCAATTTGCAGGTATGCATTTAATAATTTTCCTTCCTGACAACCCTGAAAATATCAGTAACAATACTTGTATCATCAACCCACAAATAAAGAAAGATTAGGAGAGGAGGTAATAGCAACAGAATTTTGAAGGCTAAAAAGCAAAGGATGAATGATAATAGATTTACCCAGAGATGCTAAAACATAAGCTGACAGTTGGGAATGCTGAGTAGCAGCCCTAACTTGGCCTGCTCTATGGCATGGTTCTGGAGATATACTCCCTGAAAAGTAAAACACACATTTTTTAGATGGAGGAACACCAGAAAAATTGTCCACAGTTACAGAGTACAACTACTTAGAGGGCTTTTTTGGCTATAATTTTTGTGGTAGTAGATCACCAGGCCTTTTCCTTCACAGAGGTGCTGGATGCCTTCAAACTACCAACTTTATGATTAGCAGCAATGCAAACTCCTTGTACCACCTAAGATCCTAGATCAAGATAATTCTTAGCCAGGGCATGTCACTGTGAAACTTCAGAACTTGTTGACAAGCTGAAATTTAAGCAAACTTTCTGAGATTCAAAAACAGGCTATACAGAAAATTAGAATGTTTTTTGATTTTTTAACTGCAACACTGGAAGCCAGAAGACAATGGAACAATGCCTACACGATTCTATAGGAAAAAGTTAGATTTCTATACCTAGCTAACTAATCAAGCATCTGAGAGTAGAATAAATATATTATCATATATCTTTATAAATAAAAAATATATAAATAAATAATTTACTTCTCATGCATCCTTTCTGATTAAGCTACTGGAGAATTTATTACAACAAATATGGGAGAGAAAAATGAAGAAATAGCTTCCATGAAACAGAAAACCCAACACAAAAGAAAGGCATCAAGAGTGCAAAGGAGGACAATGAGTAGCAATTCTAGGAAGAGAGCGTCACACTAGACATAGTATACTTGTAATAAGCTTTGGATTAGAGTGATTGTGGTGAATTGCTTGAAGTGGACCTTCTAGCTGTTGTCCTCCATTCTGTGACGTATTGTAAATGCTATTAACCATGCCTGTTTGGGGTGGTGTGGTACTTAAGGTCAGGTATCAACTTGACTGGGCAGCTGGTAGTAGTAGTTCCCTATAATGACTGGCCATTTGCTCTGTGATGGGATTTGCCTTGAGTTGCTGATTGATTGTTTCTGTTGAGGCAACACAGGTGGAATGTATCTTGAGTCCTGCCTTGCCGAAGGGTATAATTCAAATTACTACCCTTAGCTTCCTTGAGGGTATACCTGGGAAGTTTAACCCTCCTCTTACTCTGGTTTTCGGTTTTGGCTCATCCTCATCTCACCCCTGTATTTGGGACAGCAGCTGTCATCTGATCTGCTGACTGAGGTTCATCAAACCCTGAGAATTGGCAGGATCCCCCAGACCTACTCACGGACCTGGGACTCGCCAGCCTGCCAGCCTCCACCACTACTATGTGAGACGATCCCTTGGGTGTCTGTGAGTTCTGTGAGGTGTTACAGTGAAATACAGAACCCTTTACTGGAAAGAGGAGGAGGAGTTAAAGTCTGAAATGGAGTGGCATGGTAGTTTGGACATTTGGAACATCTTTAATCTCTGCCTCATGGGGACCGGACTTGTGATCTTTCTGAGAGAAATTGTTCAAGAAGTGATTTAAAAATTATTTAAAAGATGCAAGTGCCAATGTTGATAGATGAGTTCACTAACATAGCCATTGTCATTGTACAGTCTTTTAAAATTGAGAACTGGATGAGTGGCTGAGTCCGATCCAGAATATAATCTATATTTAATGTGTTCTGACCACTTAGTGATTCTTCTCGTTTCTTTGCTTATGCTTTCTGGATTAGCTGAAAATACACATTTTACCAGCCAATATTCCTTTATAATGAAACCCTGAAAGAGGACATAAATCACAGTGTGGTCAGATACGCAAAATACAGAGAAACTCCCTGGTCTTGATAGCATTTCTACTGTCTGGGTAGGCCTGATCCATAGTGACTTTCTAGATGCTCCACATGTGGTGAGGTCAATCTTTAGCAGTAATCATCCATGGTTTTGCCCAAATGATTTCCCCAGAGCATGCTCTTAAACATTCTTCAGCCATTACAAATAATATTTTTGAGGAATATTCAAACAGAGAAAAACAATCATAAATTAAATATAAGGAGATAAGAAAGAAGAAAATTGTTTGAACACTATCATCACAATCTTAATTTCAAATATACTGTATATATAAAATATATGTGCCTCAAAATTTATGAGACCATTATGGATAATTTGAATTTTCATGTATATGTATTTCATTTTCCATATGTACTACTGCAAACAAGTGTTAATTTTAAAATTAGAAAAAGTATATTAAATAAATGACCCAAAAGAGAAAAAATGTCCTCTGATCCCACTGATACTTCTAGCAGAAGCCTTCATTTTAATAATTACATATCCATGAAAGAATGTCCTGCAGTCATTGTTGCCAATTCTAACCCTCTCACTGGCTCTTAAATTTCAATGCAATATAGCTTCTGCCCATACACTCCACAGAATCTGCTGTGGCAAATGTCATCAATAGATATTCTTCAGTCTTCATCTTACTTCATTTAGGAGTTTTATCTTGTTGTTATTAGGTGTCATCTAGTCAATTCTGCCTCATGGAGAACCTAGGTACAATGGAATGAAATACTGCATGGTCCTGAGCCATCCTCAAAATGATTGAGTTGTGTGAACCCACTGTTGTAGCCACAGTGGAGATTCATCTTGTTCAGAGTCTCCTGTGACCATGGTCCCAAGCCTAGGGGCCCAATGACTCACTCCCTCAAGGTGCTTGGCTGTGGGTAAGAAGTTACAACTTTGTACCTTGTTAGCTCTATTATATCTATGCACCTTGTCATAGCACATACAAATATGTATGTAGAAATATTGGTCATGGCTGTGTTACCCCTTTAGCCATACCTGATCTTTTAGTATGTCTACTTATCTATCCACCCATAGATTAATGTTTGTTATTATTGATAATGCAGACTTTTACAGCAGATTTGCCCAATGCAATGCATCCCTTGACTTACTGACTACTGCTTCCTTAAACATTGATTGTGGATCCAAATAAAATGAAACCTTTGACAATTTCAATCTTTTCTGATTTTATCATGAATTTTCTTATTGGTTCAGTTGTGAGGATTTCTGCTTTCTTTATATTGAGGTGTAATCCATACTGAAGGCTGCAGTGTGTGATCTTCATCAATAAGTACTTCAAGTCTTTTTCATTTTCAACAAGCAAGGTTTGTCATTTGTGTATCCAAGGTTATTAATTAGTCTTTGTCTAACCCTGATGTCATGTTCTTCTTCATATAGTAGAGCTTCTTGGATTATATGCTCAACATAAAGACTAAATAAGTGTGGTGAAAAGATACAATCCATGTCTTTCCTGATTTTAAATTATACAGTATACCTTTATCCTGACACTTGGGTCTATTGACAGGTTTCTCATGAGCACAACTAAGTGTTCTGGAATTCCCATTCTTCACAATGATATCCAAAATTTGTTATGATCCACACAGTATAATGCCTTTGCATAGTCAATAAAACCCAGATAAACATCTTTCTGATATTTTCTACTTTCAGTGAAGATTCATCTCACATAGGCAGATAACATTCTTCTGAATTCATCTTGAATTTTAGCCACTTGTACTGACTCCTCTGTTGATGTACTGCTACAACCATTTTGAAGTATCTTAAGCAAAATTTTACTTGTTTGTAATATTAATTATATTGTTCAATAATATCTGCATTCTTTTGAATTTCCTTACTTTAGAATGGGTGCAAATCTGGATCTCTTCCAGTGGGTTGGACAGGTCTTCCAAATTTCTTTGTATAGATGAGTAAGTATCTCCAGAATGGCATCAGTTTGTTGACACATTTCAATTGGTAGTCCATCAATTACTGGAGTCCTGGTGTTGCCTTCAGTGCAGCTTGAAGCTCTTCCTTCAGTACTATCAGTTCTTGATCTTATGTTACCTCCTGAAACTATAGAACATCAATCAATTTTGTGTGTGTGTGTGTGTGTGTGTGTGTACAATGACTCTGTGTATTCTTCCTATCTTCTTTTCATGGTACCTGTATCATTCAATATTTTGCCCATAGAATCCTTCAGTATTACAACTCAAGGCTTGAATTTTTTCTTCAGTTCTTTTAGCTTGAAAAATGCAGAGCATGTTCTTGCATTCAGACTTAGTAATATCAGGACTTTGCATATTTCTTTATAATACTTTATGTTATCTTCTTGAGCTGTCCTTTGAAATCTTCTGTTCAGCTCTTTTACTTCATTTCCTCCTTTTGCCTTAGCTACTCTACATTCAAGAGCCAGTTGCAGAGTCTTTTATGACATCCATGTAGGTTTTTTATTTCTTTTGTGCCCTTTCAATTATCTTTTGCTGTCTTCATTTATGATAATCTTGATGTCATCTCAAAATTTGTCTTGTATTTGGTCATTAGTGTTTAATTCTTGAGATGATCTTTAAATTCAGGAGAGATACACTCAAGGTCAAAATTTTGCTTTCATGAACTTGTTTTAAATTTCTTCACATTCATCTTGAACTTGCATTTGAATAAGATTGTTTGGCAGTCGAGCCCCTGGCCTTTTTCTGACTGACAATATTGAGTTTCTTCATCATCTCTTTTCACAGATGTAGATGATTTAATTCCCATGTATGCCATCTAGAGAGGTCCATGTGTATAGTCACCATTTATATTGTTAAAAAATGATATTTGCAATGAGTAAGTCATTGGTCTTGCAAAATTCTATCCTATAAGCTCTGGGGTAATTTTTATCACCAAGGCCATATTTTCCAATTATTGATCCATCTTCTTGGTTTTCAACTTGCACATTCCAATCATCGGTAATTCTCAGTGCATCTTGATTGCATGTTTGATGAACTTCAGACTGCAAAAGTTGGTAAAACATCTTTAATTTCTTCATCTTTCGCATTAGGATCGGTGTGTAAATTTGAATCGTTGTTGTTGTTAGGTGCCGTTGAGTCAGCTCTGACTCAATGAGACCCTATATACAGCAGAAAGAATCACTGCCTGGTCCTGCACCAGGATCAAATCCTTGCTATACCTAAGCCCATTGTGGCAGCCATCTTGTTGAGGGTGTTCCCCTTTTTTGCTGACCTTCACTTTACCAAGCATGATATCCTTCTCCATGGGATGGTCCCTTCTGACAACATGACCAAAGTAAGTGAGATGAAGTCTGTAAATTAGAATAATAGTTATGTCAACTGGTCTTACAGCATTGAACTTTGGGATAGTTCTTGAAATGTTCTTTTTTGATAATGAATGTGATGCCATTCCTTTTCAATTTGTTATTCCCAGCATAGTAGACCACATGATTAACTGATTCAAATTGGCCAATACCAGTCCATTTCAGCTTACTAATGTGTAGATTTGTGATCTTTATGCATTCCATTTCATTTTTGATGACTTCCAATTTTTCTAGATTCATAGTTTGTATATTTCATGTTCCTGCTATCAATTGATGTTTGCAGCTGTTTCTTCTCATTTTGAGTCATGCCACATGAGCACTTAGAAGTCCTGAAAGCTTTACTCCATCCATGTCATTAACATTGGCTCAATTTTGAAAAGACAGCTCTTTCATAGTTATATTTTGAGTGCCTTCCAACCTGAGAGGCTAATATTCTGCCATTTTATCATATGATGTTCTGCTACTCTTCGTAAAGTTTACATTCGCCAATTTTTTTTCAGAAGTAGACCACTAGTTCCTTCTTCCTAATAAGTCTTAGTCTGGAAGCTCCTCTGAAACCTGTCCATCATGAGTGACCCAGCTGGTATTCAAAATATCATTGCCATAGCTTTCAGAATCACAGCAAC
Source organism: Orycteropus afer afer (assembly GCF_000298275.1). Taxonomy (NCBI): domain Eukaryota; kingdom Metazoa; phylum Chordata; class Mammalia; order Tubulidentata; family Orycteropodidae; genus Orycteropus; species Orycteropus afer. The sequence continues at coordinate 5,451,446 of NW_006921660.1, forward strand.
ATGCAAATCACAGTATGACAAATTGACAGAGGAGTGATAGTTTTATCTAGTCACCATTTATTAAGTGTCATCAACAATGTGTTGTGAACTGATCTAGGCATTTGACACCATTGATTACTTCCTCCTCCTTCAAGCACTCATTTCCCTTGAGTTGTATGACACCATGATCCTAGTTCTTCTTTCTGTCCTTTCCATCTGTGTATTCTTTAAATTTCTCCACACTAGCATGGCAATTGGTAACTCATCAGAGGTTCTCATTTATCTTATTTTCAATTTTATTTTACAAACCCTTGACTCAATGAATCTCTTTCACTTTACAGCTTCATTTACTATCTATTGTTGACCCCCAATTTATATCTTCTATTAGATTGCTCCCCAAGTCCCCAAGCCAAATATCAATCAGCATTAGTGGGAATTCAGGTAGGTTCTATCAACACTTGAGAATAATCACATCCCAAACTGATTTAATTAGTTGACTCAAAAATCTTACTTTTTTCCTATGCTATATTTTCTAACTCAGTCACACCATCTACATAGTAGTTTAAACCAAGAGGTTGAGGACTACCATGCACTTCCTATACTCTCTTAATACCTGTACTTAGCCACCAGGTCTGTTGATTTTGCATCTTTAAAATTTTTATTAATGCTCCTTTTACTCCATATCTACATAGGTTTAACTTCCATCATTCTGTGACTATGACACTACACCAATCCATCAAGATCTCACTCTAGCCACTGTATTTCTATATAAGTCAAGGCATTCCTCAGCCATCATAATAAGGTCTAAACTCCATGGCATGGCATTCTATAGTTATTTTCCACCTTTACTCTACCTATTTCCTCAACATCATCTTTGCTAACCTTACCTCCCAGCCTTACAGAGCTACAGTTGTTTTTTCTTACCTCTCTGCCTTTGTATGTAATGCACTATCCTCCTAGAATGACTCTTCCATCTTATCTTTTCATATTTATCTGTTATTCATCATTCATGAAATTAAGAGTTATTTCTTCAGAGACGCCTCCTCTACCTCGCCTATTATCACAATCTAGATTAGGCTCCACTCCTATGTGTTCCCATAGGCCCTGTTTGAACACCATTCTCTTGAAGTCTTATCAAACTCACTTCAAGATAATCCCACTGGAAAACTTGTTTCAATGATTTATCCATCACTAGTACTTTTCCAGGGGAGCTCTGGTAGCATAGTGCCTAAGCCACTTGACTGCTAACCAGAAGGCTGGCAGTTCAAACCCACCAGCCACTCCTCGGAAGGAAGATGGGGCAATCTACTTCCCTAGTGATACTGCCTCGGAAACCCAAGGAGGGGTCACTATGAGTCGGATCTGACTCGACGGCAAATAACAACAACAACAGTACTTTTCCAGAGAGATTTCCTTCAAAATTAGTTTATGAGTTACACAAGAAAACTTATCTTTATGGTTCTACTTTACTTTTGTTCATAAACAACATTGCCCAATGTGATTGCCAAAATTGTGTAACAGATTTGACATTGAATAACTTTTGGCTATTTCAAAAACATTCAAATGTACTTTCAAAGGATAAATATTTCCTCCCATTGAGAATATTCAGAAGACTGTTGTTAAATGTAAGAAATCTTGAAAATTTGTTTTTTAAAAAATCAAAGTACTTTAAAGTTATAGTTTAAATGTCCAAATTCTATAGAATACATATTTTCAATAAAACCATCAGATAAATAAAATTGTAATTTTTAAATGAAAACGTAAGCTAATTCTTAAATTTAGAACACTGATATACTATATGTACTATATAAATTTGTTTCAATGAGTGGATAAAGAAAAAAATGGTATAAAATTGCAGCATGAGACTAATTAGAATATGGTTCTGTTATATCAAGATAAACACATCAAGGAATGTTACAGAGTAATAAAATAATATCAGATATGAATATCTTGGGAAAAGATTATAATATAGGATTAGATTATTAATAGAAAAACTAAGGCAATATTACCATGAAAGTCTAACCCACTGTTTCTATGTTCATTCTTGGTATAATATAAAAAATATTTTGCATGATAGACATAAGTATGAAAGCCATTTGTTATTTATGTTTATTCATAACAAATAATATTTTGTTTGAGAACAAGAGAAAAGCAATAATGAAATACTGATCTGATTTAGAAATATCTGTTGCTTAATATTAAAATATTTAAATATAAATCTATATGATAAAACGTTATGAGATATATTTTCCAGCTTGAGTAAAGAACTGTTTAGTAAAGAAAGTATTCATCTAACACCTTAAAGTACTAAATTCTTTTGACAATATCACAAATGCAGACATTACATGAACATAAAACACATGATACTGAGCATACAATAGGCACTTAGTACATATGTGTGAAACTGAATGCAAACATGAGTCAAGGGAAGTGACTACAAATTAGAAAAGAGACTCAAAGATATTCACTAAGTCATTTCTTCCATAATTTTAGATTTTGTTTTAGTAAGTAGCAAGGTATCATTTAAAATTCTATATAAGTTGAATTAATTATATAGACTATTGTTTAAAGTACTTATCTTTTAACATTTGAAAATATTTACCTGTGTAAGCCTTTTTGTTGGGAGCTCTGGTAGCATAGTGCCTAAGGCACTTGACTGTTAACCAGAAGGCTGGTGGTTCAAACCCACCAGCCACTCTTCGTAAGAAAGATGGGGCAATCTACTTCCATAGTGATACTGCCTCAGAAACCTAAGGAGGGGTCGCTATGAATTGGGTCCAACTCAACGGCACATACCAACAACAACAACAAAGCCTTTTTGTTATGACTTTATGCTTTTATTTTTCAGTTTGGGCATGCACTTTTTTAAAAAAAAAAACAAAACAACTCATGCCTAAAGTCTATATTATACATTTATGGAACCAAATTTCTTTAGAATTGAGGGAGGATTTTTGTAGTATGGATATCATATTAAGTTTTGTACAGTAAAAGGATTCATAAAACTAGAATATGAATTCCATAAGAACAGTGATTTTTGACTATAATATTCACTAATATACCCATAGCATCTATAAGGGCACCATTTATATAGTATGGGTAGTCAATATATTTTACAGCCAGAATATTCCTTAGAAGCAAGGATGGCGAGACTGTCTCACACAGTTTGGACACATTATTAAGAAGGAGCTCTGGTGGCTCAGTAGATAAGTCATTTGGCTGCTAACCAGAAGGCTGGCAGTTCAAACCCACAGCTACTCCATAGGAGTAAGATGAGGTAAAATACTTCCATAAACATTTACTGTCTTAAAAACCCCATAGGGGTCACTATGAGTCAGAATCAACTCGATAGTAGTGGGTTTTAGTACTATCCAAAAGGAAGAGCCAGGAGTGGAGTATGTCCTTTGCACTTGGGCAGCCTGTGTTGAGAACCTCCTAGGTGCGGGAGGAGATTGATGGCAAGACATATGGTGATCTCCAGGGAATAGTGGACTCAAGATTCTAAAAGAAGACAAGGAGCTTTCTCATAAACTGTGAGCCAACAAAGAGAAAGGCTTCCACTATAGCTGGAACCCTGCATTCAGATTTCTAGCCTCCTAAACTGTGAGAGAGTAAGTGTCCACTTGTCAAAGCCATCCACTTGTATTCCTGTTATAGTAGCACTAGATAACAAAGAGGCAGTCTTATGCTTTCAAGGAACTCACAGTCTTAAGGAAGAAGAGAGCTATATGATGACATCATGTGCTAAAGGCTTTAACAGAAATATGTGCAGGGGCTAGTGGAGAAAAAGCAGGGTCCCTACGCTAAGTGAGGGAACGAAGGAAGATTTCACTGAGGCAGTGGCCTTGGTCTTTTATCTTTGAGTGTGGATAAGGATCAAGCAGGTGAAGAAGAGGAGTGAACAGATGGCATATATCAGGGAAGGAATGATAGGCTCTTGAGTTCAAAGAAAAGTTATTGAATCTAGACTAAAGTTATTTGTAGGCATTCCTACATTAAAATATATTTATTTTAAAAAATTAGGACCCAAAATATTATTTCTCAATTGGAGTGTATCATGAGGTTTTGGGGTTAGAACTATATGTGGATTATATCAGAATCATTTGGGAAGATTTTTTTAAAAACACACACACACACACACTCTCCTCCCACCCTCACACATATGTTAACACATGCTTCTAGAGATGCTGCCATATTCTCCAAAGAAGAAGACGAAGAATCTATTCTAATTTACACTAGATTAAAACCTTGAGAATTTCATGGGTGGAAAATGGAGTCCTACTAACAGACCGCATATCAGATCCCTCTTTCAGGAAGAATTTGAGAAACTCAGTGAAAAACACAAATAATGATCCTGGAATTATAAACATTTAATGGGAGCTCTGGTGGGCTAGTGCCTAAGGCATTTGGCTTCTAACCAGAAGGCTGTTGGTTCAAACCCACCAGACACTCCTCAGGAGGATGATTGGGCAATCTACTTCCATAAAGATACTGCCTTGGAAACCCAAGGAGGGGTCACTATGAGTTGGATCCTACTCAATGATACAATGATACTCAATGACAGTGAGTATTTATTTATTTATTTTTTTTAATGAGAAGATAAAGTGTTAGCAAAGGGAGCAATTTCAGTAACACTGAGTAGGGAACACACACACACACACACACACACACACAACAGCCAACTGAGCCAAAAAGAAGCCATTAGAAATACAAAGGAGTAGGAGGTCTAAGAGGAAAAAAAAACTTCATGGACCCTCTAGGCATTAATGACACAGAGCAGAGAGAATGGGAGGATTTCAAGGTAAGCTAAAGCCATGCATGAGGAAGAAGATTATATTGGGAAACAGATCGGACCTCCTGTATCTTAAGCTACTGCAGAGTCTGAGAGGGAGTAAGGGATAGGGAAGAAAAACTCCCCCTGAAAAACCAAACCCCAAATCAGACCAAAGGCAGTAGGCTCAAGTTCAACTCTTAGCAATGCTTTTAATCACAAAGTGGAACTGAGGCCTGGAGTTTTGGGACCTGTGGGTCCTTGAAGAGGAGGGCTGTACTTTCTCCTGCATGGTGGCTGGTGGGTTTGAACTACAGGGCTTTGATTGATGGCAGAACACCACCATCAGCAAGCTGTTCCAAACAGAATCAGGTGCTGCAGCTGTCCTTCTCCCATGCCTGCATCACTGGCTGATCTATTTCACACTAAGCACAAAAACAAAACAAAACAAACAAACAAACAAGCTTTAACCTTTTCTCCTGGAGATCACATCTTGCACCAATCTCCTTTCTCATACCCGAGTATGCACTTAGGTGAATGAGCAGATTCTGCCAGAACAGCTAGCTCCCAGAGCCACTGGCTGAACATAACTAGAAAAATTCTTCCTTAATTACATTATCCTCCCTTCATTTTTCTACTTTACTCTTCCTCAATTTTCCTTCCTTTCTATCTAGCATTTACCCCTCTAACTCTTCATCTTCTGTCATTTTTACCAAACTTTCATCCCTCTCACTCTGTACTTTTGTTTTCTCTCTTTTTCATACATTATTTTTCCTTTTTCCCTATTTCTTATCATTTATTTTCTTCCTTTTTCCCTATTTCTTATCATTTATTTTTATTTTATCCTTTCCTCTCTCCTTCTTCTCCTTGGCTTCCTTTTTTTTTTTTTTTTTCCTGCCTCATCCATTGGGAGGAACACATTAACCCTCCACTAGTCAGCCATATCTACTACACTGACCACCTCAACCAGCAGATGAGTAATACCCATAGCTCCTGTACCACAGGATCAATAACAGACAGTGGACAACACCTACTTGTCCCAACTGCAATTCCTCTTCATGAGAAAGAGACACCTGCACTCACATCCCCACAAGGCACTCCACCAACACAGAGAAGCTGGAGAGTGACTTAGTACAGCCAAGTTACCAACCAAAGAAGTACACCTCCTCCATACTTCCAAGTATATAAAAAAAGTAAAACATATTACCAGGGTGAAATGAATCAATTCATAATCAACAAATAAAGACAACAAGTTCAAAATGTCTAGGAAAAACAGACAACTTCAAATCAAACAAAAAACAGGACAAGATAGTAGAAAAAAGTGCCTAAACTAAAGAATTAGGAAATGTCCCTAAGAGATAACAAGTAATAAAGTAATAGAACTGTCTGATAAGGAATTCTCATAAATATATGAGTTTGGTTTTAGTTTGTGTGTGTGTGTGTGTGTATAACCTCCCAAGATCTCAAGGAAACCATAAACAGAAGCTAAGACAGACAATACCCTTAAAGAATTCAGGAAAATCATTCAAGAAAAAAAATGACAAAATAAATGTACAATCAGAAATCATACGAGAACGGCAATTAGAAATCCAGAAGATGAACACTAAAATTACAGATAGATACACATTGGAAGTAAAAAAGAGTAGACTAGAGCTGGCTGAAGAACACATCCTCCAACTAGAAGACAAATCACTTGACACCAGCTTTATGAGGAAAACTCAGAACAAAGAATGAAGAAAACCTAAGAGTTATATAGGATGACATGAAAAGAAGTAATATGTGCCTGAATCCCAGAACAAGTGTGTGTGTGTGTGGGGGGGACACAGAAAATTGTTGAAGACTTGTTAACAGAAAACTTCCCCTACATCATGACAGAGGAAAAGATATCTATTCAAGAAGCTCAGCAAACTCTATACAGGATAGACCCAAGAGAAAGTCACCACAACATATCATAATCAAACTTTCTAAAACCAAAGACAAAGAAAGAATCGTGAGAGCAGCTCAGGAAAACAATGTTACCTACAACAGGCAACCAATAAGACTAAGCCCTGATTTCTCAGCTGAAACCATGCAGACAGGAAAGAAATGGGATGCATATACAAAACCTTGAAGGAAAGTAACTGCCAACCAAGAATTATATATCCTCATATATAAGAGTGAAATTAAGACATTCCAAGGCAAGAGAAATTAAGTGAATTTGTGAAAACCAGAAAAACACTAAAAGAAATGGTAGAGTATTTCCAACAGAAAATCCACAACAGAGAAAAACAAATTAAAATCAAGACACTTGACACCACCACTTAGAATCCAACACAGAAAAAGAATCTCAAAATAAGTTGACAAAAAAGTGTAAATAGAGAAATAGAGAAGTCAATATGTAAACAACACCAATAACAAAGCAAATAGAGGGACAAATAATGTTATAATTATAAAACTTCTAAATGGAGAGGAAGTCAAGATGTTGTCAATATAGAACAGACTGTTCTGAACATAGGAAGAGAAGAATTTACTACTGAGTAATGACAAGAAAATTAACAAGCCTTCTAACCAGACTAAAAAGAAGAAAATCACAAGGGCTTAATAAATACAAAACCCACAATAATGAAGAAAAGAGAAAAACTACTTGATAATAAAATGAACTCAGCACAGAAAAATATTTGGAAGAAAGAAACCACCAACAATCAACAAAAAAACACAATTGAATAACAGCAATAAACTCATACCTATCATTAATTACACTGAATATGAGTGGACTAAAAGCATCCAGTCAAGAGAGAGAGTGGCAGATTAGGTAAGAAAAGAAAACTCATCAATATGCTGCCTACAAGAAACCCACCTTAGACACAAAGATAAAAATAAATTAAAAATCAAGGGATGGAAAACAATATATCAAGCTAATGGCAACAAAAAAGAGAGCAAGAGTGGAAATATTAATTTCTGATAAAACAGACTTCAAAGTGAAAACCAGCATATTTACAAAGGAGAGCCTTATTTGATGTTAACAGGGTCAAGTGGCCAAGAGGACATTAGCATAATAAATATCTATGAACCCAATGAAAGAGCTAAAATACATAAAGCAAACATTAACTGAATTGAAGGGAAAAATAGACAATTCTACGATAGTAGCAGGACACTAACATACCACTTTTGAGGAAGGACAGAACAACTGGAAAACAAAAAACTCAACAAAAGTAAAGAAGATCACAATGAAACAATCAACCAACTTGACCTTATAGACATATACAGAGCATTCCACCCAACAAAAGCACAATACACATTCTTCTCCAGTGCACAAGGATCATTCTCTAGTATAGACCATATATTAAGCCACAAAACAAGCCTCAGTAAATTAAATACACAGAAACTGAACAATACACTGCTCAGGAACTACTGAGTAACAGAAGAATTAAAGTGCATGGTGGGGGAAAAAAAAAAAAAAAAACCTTAGAAACAAATGAGAATGAAAATGCAAATTACCAAAACATCTGGGACACAGCAACAAACAGCACTCAGAGGTCAATTTATAGCAATAAATGCATACATCAAAAAAGAAGATAGAATCAAAATCAATACTTAACTCAAATACTCTACCAATTAGAAAAAGGGCGATAAAAGAAACTGACAATATCCATAAGAAAGGAAATAATAAAGATCAAAGCAGAAATAAATTAAGCAGAAAACAAAAAAAATACAGAAAATCAACAAGACTAGTAGCTGGTTCTTCAAGAAGATTAACAAAATTGACAAACCACTGCCAAATTTAACAAAGGAAAAGAAAGAGAAGATGTAAATAATATGAATAATAAATGAAATGGGAGAGATCACAACTGAAATAATAATATAATAACAATATTATATAAAACTGTACTTCAACAAATTTGAAAAACAAGAACAAATTTCTAGAAACACAAGACTTACTTAAATTAACACAGTCTGAGAAAGAATACTTGAACAGCCTCTTAACAAAGAAGAAATTGTGCAGGTCATTAAAAACAAAACAAAACTCCACCAAAAAAAAAAAAAAGTCCTGGCCCAGATGTCTGCCTCGGAGAATTCTATCAAACATTCATAGAAAAGCTGACACCTATACTACTCAAACTATTCGAGAACATGGAAAATGATCGCAGGATACAAGGTCAACATACAAAAATCGGTTGGATTCCTCTACATCAACAAAGAGATCCCTGAAAAGGAAATAAGGAAAACAACACCACTGTTGTTTTGGTTATCTAGAGCTGCTATAGCAGAAGTACCACAGATGATAGCTTTAACAAACAGGGTTTTATTCTCTTACAGTTTAGAAGGCTAGAAGTCTGAGTTCATAGTGCCAGCTGTAGGGGCAGAGTGAAGGTGTCTCAACCTGGGGCTTCAGCTCTGCCTCTTGCTCCTGGAGCACTGAAGCTGGAGGTGTCCCTTTACTTAGGCAGCTGCTGACTGTTGAGGATGACAAACTCACATTCAACAAATAAAATGTCATATCAAAGATTATCAAACAACACAGCAAGCCACTAGTTCAAATCCAGAAACAGTCCCAAGATCGGCAGACAACATGGCAGACCACTCAATGATGACTCGGCCAATTCAGGATCCAAATGTGCTAAAGAGCTCAAAGACCTTTCTCAAACTTCTTCTTATATACTGGAAGCAGCCCAGTATACTAAGGATACTCAGCTGCTCATGGCAAATACCATCATGGAGTTGATTACCAGTCTCATCATGAGAAATCACTGCATCCAGCTGCCCAGCTACTGAAAACTAGGCATAGCCAAGTTGACACAGCACCTTAACTACCAGAGTTACCAAAATGATAAAATTTTTAGGAATAAATCTTACCAGAGACACAAAAGACCTATACAAAGAAAACTAAAAAAACACTATTACAAGAACCTACAAGAAACCTACATAAATAGCAGAACATACCATGTTCATAGATAGGAAGATTGAATATTGTGAAAATGTCAATACCACCCAAAGCAATCTATACATTCAATGCAGTCTTGATCTAGATTACATCAACTTTCTTTAAAGGCATGAAAAAGCAATCACTAACTTTATATGGAAAGGAAAGAGACTTTGGATAAGCAAAGTATTAGTGAAGAAAAAAAACGAAGTAGGTTTCATACTCCCTGATCTCAAAACTTACTATACAGCTACAGTAGTCAAAACAGTGTGATATTGGTATGCTGATAGATAAATAGACCAGTGGAATGGAATTGAGAAATAGACTCATCCATCCATCTATGGACAGCTGATCTTTGCTAAAGGGGCAAAAACCAATAAATAGGGGATAGATAGCTTCTTTAACAATTAGTGCTGGTAAAATCAGATATCCACTTGCAGAAAAATAAACCAAGATCCATACCTCACACCATATGTAAAAACAAACTCAAGATGGATCAGACTTAAGTGTATAACCCAAAACCATGAATTTTATCAAATATGAAATAGAGGCAAACCTAGGGCCCTTAATTTATGTCATAAATGGACTATCAAGCGTAACCCAAAATCCACAAGCAGTAAAAGAGAAACTTGATGACTGGGACCTTTTTACAATTAAATTTTTATGTGCATTGAAAGACTTCTCCAAAACTTCTCCAAAAAGAATAAAAAGAGAACATATAGATTGGGAAAAAAAAAAAAAATTGACTATGACATATCTGACCAGGGACTTATCTCTAAAATTTGTAGAAAACTTCAACACCTTAACATTGAAAACACAAAAAATCTAACTCAAACATGGGCAAAGGACAGGGACAGATACTTCACTAAATAAGATACACAGGAGGCCAAAAAACATGAGGAAATTCTCACAATAATTAACTATTAGAGAAATGCAAATCAAAACAACAATGCTATATCATCTCATCCCAGCAATAATAGCAAAGTTCAACAAGGCAGAAAACAACAAATGTTGGTGAGGGTGTGGAGAGTTTGGACCCTTCATACACTGCTAGTGGGACTGTAAAATAGTACAGCCACTGTGGAAAACATTATGGCGTTTCCTTAAAAAGATGGAATTAGAAATACCATTTGATCCAACAATTCTACCACTGGGAATATATCCTAAAGAAGTGAGACATATGAATAGACATATGCACATCCATGTTCATCGCAGCACAATTCACCATAGCAAACAGATGGAAACAACCTAAGTGTCCATGAAAACATTAATGGATAGCCAAACTATGGTGTATTCACACAATGGAATACTATGCAACGTTAAAGAATAATGGAGAATCCATGAATCACCTCATGATGTGGATGTGGATGAATTTGGAGTACATTGTGCTGAGAGAAATAAGTCAGTCACATGAGGATAAATATTGTATGAGTCCATTATTTTAAAAAGTCAAGGGAAGGTTTACAAAGGGAACGGAATTTACTTTGTTGGTTACCAGGGATGGGAGGGAACTAGGCGAAAGCTTCTGAGTAGTTAAGAGTTGTGTGTTGATTTGTGTGAAGGGAAAGGCAATATAACAATAGTGTGTGACTGGCATAATAACAATAGAGAAAAGGAGGAATAAAAGCATGCACAGGAGATATAGACAATGAGGACAAATGCTATTATATACACAATACTGCATTACCAGTAACAACAAACGCTAGTCTACAGGTAAATTCATAGACAGGTGAGATCAGGTGTGGGTAGGTGAACAGGAATATACTCATGACAATAGGTAGATTTGGCTGATAATATTCTTACATGTGTATTTGTGCTACAAAATATCCATATATATTATAGAAGCAAAGGGGATAAGGTTGGAGTAGCTTCTTGGTGACAACCAAACACCTTGAGGGTGTGCTTAATGGGGCCTGTAGGCTTGGGACCATGGTCTTGGGGACATCAAGTTCAATTGGCACACTGGTGGAACCACTAAGACTATGGCCCCTAGCTGCCCTTCAGGTCTGGAATTGAACGCACACCTGTGGCTTCCAGCCAAGCAATAGACAGGCATACTAGTTGAGTATTTACCTGAGGTAGATACACTCCTTGGAGAGAACAAGCAAGAGAGAAAGAAGGGCTGCTCAGGCACAGAGAGACAGCTCAGGGGGTAGGAGTGCATGGAGGGATGGACACAGGGAAGAGGTAGCTATTGGGAGGAAGTGGGAGAGGAGATGTTGCATTGTGCTAAATTGTGGTCAATGTCATGAGATAAAGTGTATGTGATCTGCTATATGGAAAGTATATTTGCTCTGTAAATTTTCACCCAAATCACAATAAAAAAAAAATCCAACAAATTATTTTATTAAAAAAACATGTTATACATATGTATTTAAAAGTCTGATAGAATTACGGGTAATCTTTATTTTCTGCTTTATAGTGTCCTGTATTTCCTGGTATTTTGCAATGAGTGTTATCATAAACAAGAAAGCTTTAACATTTGATTGAAAAGCCTTATGGGAATTATTATTATTAAAGGGCATTTTATGAAATTAAATATCTTCTACTTCTATTTTCAAAGAGTCTGATATATGACTGGCTAAAATTCCCAGAAACAATAACAAAAAGGCTTGTTGACCATAAAAAAAAAAAAAAAAAAGTTCAATTGGCACAACATTGTACATATAAAAATCTTGTTCTACATCCCACTTTGGTGAGTAGAGACTGAGGTCTTAAAAGATTTTGAGGGGCCATCTAACATGCGACTATTGGTCTCCCCTCATCTGGAGCAAAGAAGAGTGAAGAAAATCAAAGTCATATGGAAACAATTACTCCAAGGCTATGATCACAAGACCTCAGCCTTCATAACTCTGAGACAAGATGAACAAGATGGTGCCCAGCTACCAATGCCAACCACCCAGAAAGGGATAAAAATTGGAGATCCTGGATAGAATGAGAGGAAAATTGTGGAAAAAAATTCAAAAGCACACACAAAAAAACAGAATTATTGGTCATATAGAGACTGGTGGAACTCCAAAGACTATGGCCCCGGGTTATCCTTTGGGCTTGGAATTGGACTCATTTCCATGGATTATCTCTCAGCCAAATGGTGGAAAGTCCTGCAGAAGAACACCTACTCCAGGAGATGAACCACCTACCCTAGAGAGATTCACCCCTTAGATTGATCAACCGTGAGACATCAGAAGGGCAGCACTCACATAGAGGGAAAGCTGGACAGACAGGAATGAATAGTTAAGAAGGACACAGGGAAGAGGAAGTTACAGGCAGGAGATGGGAGTAGAGCTTTTTATTGTTGGGATTGTAATTGGGCCAGGAAACTAGATGTGCATGAACTGCTGAGAGTAAAACACATCTCCTCCATGAACTTGCACCCAAATAATAATAAAAAACTAAAAGAAAAGAAAAAAAAAAAGGAAGTTATCTTTTTCCCTCTAAGGAGTAGTATAGGAGGCAAACCACACACACACACACACACACACACATGCACACACACATGGAAAAACTAGCTACATCATAAGGACTGTATATTTCACTGGATCTTTATGGAACACTTAAATTAAAGGCTATGGTTTCTTACTGATGAGTATACAAGAATGAAAAGGAAGACCTAATCCTTGCCTCCTTCAGGAGTGTCTAATAGGTCAGCTAAGCACATTATTGCAACTTAAGTACAATAAAAGTAAAAGTAGTAAAAGAAGATAAACAATGTGGGGTCACAGATTAGAAGCTGGTTCAAGTAAGCCTTGACTTTCTGGACTTAAATATGCAATTACTTTGGAGGACAAACACTAAGCGGGATTTGGATTCATTTTGAGTTAAAATACTGACTATATTACTTACTATTTGTGTGACTTTGTGGATACAGTAGGTGGTCAATAAACACTAATCTACAAAACACGATAGGAAGTGAAAGGATTTAGAAACATGAGCTATGGTAGCTTGAAAAGACTTGATGGATGAGATGGGACTCAAACAAGACTTCGATAATGTGTAGAAATTAGGTAGATTGAGTTTGTGAAAAGAGGAGGACATTTGGGGTAGAGGAATGAACAAAGTTTCATAGACGGGAATATGTTCCAGTCAGGAACAGCCATTTAATGCTAGGAAGATTGTGTTGTTGTTATACGCTGTTGAGTCGGACCCGACTCATAGCCACCCCGCCTTTGGTTTCTGAGGCAGTATACTACGAAAGTAGATTGTTCCATTTTCCTTCCGAGGAGTGGCTGGTGGATTTGAACTGCCAGGCTTCCGGTTAGCAGTCAAGTGCCTTAGCCACTATGCTACCAGAGCTCCCCGCCAGGAAGATAAGGATATCAAATTCCAAGATCACAGAAATTCATTGAATGTTATTTCATAAGAAATTGACATGATATTTTTCCAAGCTTCTACCCTTCCATTTTCTTACAGTCATCACTATTTTCTTTCAAATATACATTTATAAATACTTAATTGACTATAATATTTTGCCAGAATTTAGAGTAGTTACTTCCTTTTAATTCTTTTATTAAAGGATAACACAATTTTATACAGAATGCAAACCCCCGATTTTCTCAGCTAGCAGTATTATCTGATGTATTTTACAAAAAAAAAAAATCAGCATCCCTAAGAGTTATTATTCTGGTATAACAAGAGAACATAGATTTTTAAAGACACAGTCTTGCACTATTCACATCTCCTATGGTGAAGGTATAAAAAATAATTAATTGATCATATTCAAATTTATTATCTTCACTTCCTTCCTACACAGTCTTATTTTTTTCCATACAATCGAATTGGCTTTTGTGTCACATAGTTCAGTAAGTAGGAGTAGATACACATAGCCACATTCTAGACAAAGATATACCAGATGCAAACTACCTCTCTGCTAAGTTCACAAGAGATTTATCACAATAAAAGGGGCCAGAAGAATCTGGACGTTTCTGGGTTACTGTGCTATTCCCTACCGCTATTCTCTAACCATCTCAGACAGGCTGACAGAAACTATTGTTGTAACTTCTGCTAATGTTGTATTTATATACCATATTGGCTGCAAGACCTCAGGTAAAGCAGACACTATAATGTGCTCTTTCAATTTGCACACAGAAACTTTAAGAGCCTATTATCTGGTTTAGTTACAGTGCCTATTACCATTGCTAAAAAATAGAAAACGGCACCATCAGGTTGACAATGAAAGAATGTCTTTGTGTACAGAATAAAAGAACGTTTTTAAAAACCTCAGCTGGGACATTTCACACCCCATGACAATTTCCTGTAATTTTCTATCTGACATAAAAAAAGTTTGTCATAGGCAAAAAAAAAAAATAAGGACAGAACTCCTATTACATGGTGAACTGCTAATAATTGTGCATCCACAATCAACTTCTAAATCATTCACACGTATCTAATGTGTGATTCAGCAAGGGGGCCAATGATGAAATAATTATGGGAAGATGTTGCTTGCATAAATTCCTATTTACTTAGAAGTCAGCAGGCAACCTCTAGATTCAAATCTAAGCATCCCTTAACACGTGATATGTGCTGAGGGATCAAAATCAAATCAAAGCTCTAAGACTCAGCATCAGGAATGGCTAAAAGACTAGTACATTCTGTGCCTCTGTTTATCCACCAACACTGGCAAGAATATGTGCTGATAATCCCAAACTGAAAGAAATATTATGAGAAACAGTTTTTATTTGTGAGGTACGTGGGGGAGAGTGGAGAAGGGACATTTGTTAAGTATCATCATTCCCACTGATGACATTGTGTTTTGTTTCTATGCCAGCATTTTATATTTCACTTACATTTTTATGTATTCTAGATTAAACTAAATCTTTATAATTAGAATTACCCTTCATTTAGGGTATTTTATTTCAGTTCTAAGGACTTTACATATATTAACTCATTTAATTCCTACAAAGGCATTTGATGTCGATTCTATTTTTATGATCCCTATTTTACAGAAGATGAAATGAGACACATGAAGAGTAAGTAAATGGTCCAACATCACATAGTGGAGGATCCGGGATTTAAACCCAGGATGACTGATTTAACACTTTCATGATCCATGGGGCATCTATCGCCCACCAAAATTTTCAGCCACTCAGGTTTTTTTGGAAGCTGCTATCCTAGTTGTTGTACATGCTATTGCAAAAGAAGGACCTGTATACCTGTGTGAATCTGAAGAAATGGGGTCACAGCACCAATCCTACAACTAGCATCCACATGGGACATATGTGTCCCACATAATACAAGTATATCAAAATTTGTATCACCTTAAAAAAAAATTACCCCTCGATAATTCTGCATGCTTTCATTACTGAAAACATATGACATCAACACAATAATTCAAAGCAGAAAATAATTTAGTATGAAAGGTTAACTGTCATGAGACTTGGTGCTCACCAATATTGTAGTCTCAGCCACACAGGGCTACTGAACAACTAAAGTATCATTAATTTTAATTGAGATATGCTGGAAGTATAAAATATATACAAAATTTTGAACACTTAGAAAGAAAAAATATATAACTCATTGAAACTTGTATATTGATTACATGTTGAAATGCTATTTTGGATATATTGGGTTAAATAAAATACATTATTAAAATTAATTTCAGATGATTCTTTTACTTTTCTAATGTGGCTACTAGAAAATTTAAAATTATATTTTTTCCTAACATGTTATGTTGAATAATATGTCAAGACTCTAAATCACTCTGGAGGACTGACCAGCAAGATGGTGGACTAGGCAGAACAACTGCACAGACCCTGTTCAACAAAGAAAAGGGAAACTAATTAACACAGATACAGAAGATAATCCTGGACCCCTGAGCCTTAAAGGGGAGGATACAGAAGTGGACTATACCCCAACTAGAAGAAGAATTTGCATGAAAATACCAAAAAAGGAGACATATGGAGGAGCTGTAGTCCGGCAGCGATCCTGAGCAATTCTGATGGCACAGACAGCTTGGAGATTCCCAAGTGGTGGTAGGACCTAAGAATTAACCAAAAAATCAGCTCTGCTAGCCAGGGACTGCACGGAGGACTGCTCTTGTGGCTGGTGAATAAATGGAGAAGATGAAGAGAAAGGCGGGCTGAGCTGTGGAATTTTGCCGGTCAGGTGGGTGCCACCATTTTGAGGGATTAAAAGCAGCTTGACTATTTTGGATATTTAAAGAGACAGTGCTCTTGCAGATTCGTGGGGCTTGAGAACACGTTCTGCTTTCCAGCAACCCCAAGGACACCCTGGACCCGCAAGACTGAAAAGGTACAACGTTCCTCTTGTTACTCTTATGCTCCACACCCACTTGGTGAATGGAGGTACAGCCATACCCCACTCCCACCTACCTTCTGGGCCCACAGGAACTCCATCACGGTCTGTGTGCTCAGACGGAGCCTGGGTGACCTGCCCTGTCCTCCACCAATTCTTTTTTTTTTCTCTCTTTTTTTAATTTTAATTTTAATTGTTTTCTTTTTCACTTTCTTTTTTCTGGTGATTAGTCTGCTAGTATTTGTCTATTTTAAAACAACTATTATTATTAATACTTTTGTCCTTTTTATTATTATTCTTACTCTTCCCCTCCCAGGTCCTAGTTTTCAGCATTATTTTTTTCCCTCCTGGCAGAAATTTTTTTCTCCCCCTTTTCTTTCATGGTTAACTCTGTTCTTTGCTTTTCTTTTTGCATTTTATCATTTTTTTTTCACTTCATTATTTACCTTCCCCACATTTTTTCTCTTAGTGCCCTATCACCAGATATTGCAGATTTTCTTGTTTTTTTCCTCCTTTTTCTTTTATCTTTTTGGTTACTGTTCCTGTGTGATTACATGGTGTGTTTTTTATCCATG
>NW_006921660.1:5474322-5476870 GCF_000298275.1 Orycteropus afer afer
CTGACAAGGGGCAAGGTTGTGGTCACTGCTTGGTCACAGCCAGCTACCCAGAGGGACCGAGTAGTTGAACCTGCGGGCTTGGGGCCATAGTCACAGGGGACATCAAGCTCAATTGGCATAACATACTATATAAAATATTGTTCCACCTCCTACTTTGGCGAATAGCGACTGGAATCTTAAAAGCTATCAAGCTGCCATCTAGATGCAACGATGGGTCTCTCCTCGTCCAGAGCAAAGAAGAATGAAGAAAACAAAAAATTCATGGAAACAATTTGTCCTAGGGACTGGTACACCGTCTGATCTGTAGTCTATACGACTATGAGACCAGAAAAACTAGATGGTGCCTGGCTACCACTGTCATCCATTTGAAAGGGGATCTATGTAGGAGATCCCTGATGGAGAGGGAGAACAAAGTGGAACAAAACTCAAAATCATTTGGAGAAAAAAAAAAGGGGGGGACCTGGTTTGCTGATCTGATAGAGCCTGGTGGAACCACTGAGACTATGACCCCTAACTGCCCTTCAGGTCTGGAATTGAACCCACACCTGTGGTTTCCAGCCAAACAAAATACAGGCATATGAGTTGAACACTTACCTGAGGTAGATACACTCCTTGGAGAGAACAATCATGAGAGAAAGAAGGGCTGCTTATGCACAGGAAGACAGCTCAGGGGGCAGGAGTGCATGCAGGGATGGACACTGGGATGAAGTAACTATCAGGAGGAAGTGGGAGGGAGCTGTTGCATTGTGGTAAACTGTGGTCAATATCATGAGACAAAGTATATGTGAACTGCTGTATGGAAAGTGAATTTGCTTTGGAAATCTTCACCCAAATCACAATAATAATAATAATAAAAGACTCTTAATCACTCTGAAGAACTTCTTTTAAAATCAGAGTGAAAGTTATTCCAAAAAAATGGGATTTTATTTAAACATAATTAATGTAATTATTACAGATGAATAGCAGAATAATTTATTCAAACATAAACACTGAATCTTTATATAAAATCACCCAATGAACTAACTATAGAGACCTTAGCTATTTTCATAGATTTTTGAAGAGCTTATGACTAATGAACAATGATCTACTTAGTCATTAGCAGGAGGAATAAATGAGATTCTATTAGTATTTGAAAAAAAAAAAAACTAAACTAAACCCAGTGTTTTTGAGTTGGACTCATCATGGCGACCCTTCCTTGGGTTTCTGAGGCAGTATCACTATGGAAGTAGATTGCCCAACCTTCCTTCCCAGCAGGAAGGAAGGTTTGAACCACCAGCCTTCTGATTAGTAGTCAAGTTGCCTTAGGCACTATGCCACCAGAACTCCCATTAGTATCTGAAGAGGTGCTAATTAAAATGATAATTGTCATATTGCTGATATCTATTAAACAGTTGCAATATATCAGGCATTGGGCTAAACTAGTGTCATCAATAAGGTTGGCACTGCTTACTAGGGGGCATTTTGGAAATTTGTGGGTACATTTTTGATTATCCCAATGATTGAGGAGTATTCCTGGCATTTAATAGAAAGGGCTACTTATACAAGAAGTCTTGGTTCATTCTACCCAATGAATAATCCCACCAAATATTCATCTAGATGAAACACCATTTTATAAATATCTCAGCCTAAAACTTCAAATAAAAACACACACACACATTTAAAAAAATTGTACAGTTTTAATATGCACTGCACTTTCTAGGGATTCAACTACCACATAAATCAAGAGAAAACTGTAGTTTGGTGAAAACTTTACCAAGAGTTGTCCATCATTTATTTTAAAAAATTACATCACTGATCTTAATGTCACTAGGTACCAAAATTGTGATCAGCACACTTGCACTCATAGAACTGTAGCTGCCAATTCAAGATGACATTACATATGTCATTTAGGTTTGCCCTATATGATCATTTACATATCAAAGTACATATGGTTTAATTATAAATTGCTTCTATTTTTTATTTTAAATTGTAGTTGGAATATTATATTCATTTTTTAAAGCATATAGGTAGTTAAGTTTTATTCTGTACAAATTATTTCACACAGAGTAAAGGGGGCATTTGAGCCCTTGGATGGTGGAAATTGTTAATGTATTAAACTCTATTAACCATAGGTTGGAGGTTCAAAGCCAGGCAGAGGTCCTCAGTAAAACGATCTGGATGTCTACTTCTGAACAATCAGCCACTGAAAACCCTATGCAGCGGAGTTCTACTTCAACACACATGGGGTCACCATAAATTGCAGTCAATTCAATGACAACTGATTTCAAAGGGGGAATTACATAGTATCAATTTAAGTAAGGACTATTGTTCCTAGGAGCTCTGGTAGTGTAGTGCCTAAGGCACTTGTGATAGTTGGAGCTGTGTGTCAACTTGGCTGGACCCCAGTTATGTGTGATTGTTCCCATGATGGGATCAGATGACTGTGTTCTGAGTGGCCAGTCTGCCCAAGGGGAGTTTCCCTAGGGGTGTGGCCTGCTTCCAATATATCCAGGGACATCCTGGGAAGAGCCACATTCTTTGAGGGATTGGAATCCTGGTGTGCGGACTA
>NW_006921660.1:5476970-5478737 GCF_000298275.1 Orycteropus afer afer
GATTCGCCTTTTGTTGCAGCCAACAACTAGCACACTTCCTGCCAGCTTTGAATCTCTTGGGCCCCCTGCTCATGGAAGCTAAGGCTGTCGCCAGCCCATTTTCCTCCAGAGACTTGGACTTGTCGGCTTCTATACGCTTGTGAGCTATTTTCCTAAGATAAATTTCTCTCTCTCTCTCTCTCTCTCTCTCTCTCTCTCTATATATATATATATACATATATATACTTGCTGGTTTTTGTGTTTCTCTGGAGAACCCAATCTACCACAAGTCTGGCGGTTCAAACCCACCAGACACTCCTCAGAAAGAAGATTGGGCAATCTACTTCCATAGTGATACTGCCTTGAAAACCCAAGGAGGGATTGCTATGAGTGGGGTCTCACTTGACAGCACATTACAACAACAACAACATTGTTCTGGTAATGTTGAAACCCACTAAACTAAATTCTTTACATTTTATCTTCAAAAATATCAAAACCCAGGAAAGGGACATTATTTTTTGTTATCTCTGTTTCACAGATTGAGAAATTGAGGCTTTGAGAAATTCAATAGTTTAATTTTTCATCGTCAACATTTGAGATTCAAAGAAAGAAAATCATGAATTAATCTATGTTCTCACCACATACTGTTTCTCATATTTAATGTAAATTAACTCTAATTTTTAAAAATACATTTTAAATATCTAAATTTGAAAATATTTTTATAATTTTTTTACTATGACTTATAGCTGTTTTAAAATATATTTTACTCCAAATTAGTGTCTTCAATATTCTCCACTGAAAACATAGGAAAGTATTCATTATATACTTAGGGATAGGATCTTACTGCCTTAAAATTATGAATTCATATCATTAAGAAAAATAAATTTAGCAATTAGGAAACTATTTGATGAAATGTATAGATGAGCTATTTTGAATCACAAGTGAATAAGAAGCTAACAAAATTTACATATCCATTTATCCTGTGTCTTAGCACTTTCTAAGAATGTATCCCCATGATACTACATCTGGCAAAAATATTAAAAGGATGCGCAAAGCTATTCATTGTAGTACTACTTATAATACCAAAACATAGGAAACAGCTCAAATGTGCGTCATTAGCAAACTGGTGGAATGAACTGTGGTGCATAATTATAGTAGAATACTATGTAGTTAGAAAAGAAAAAAAGATTTTTTTTTTTTCCTATATTGCTAGAGTGAGCTCAAGAATATTACGCTAAGTGGGAAAAGCTAAGTAGAGAATACCATTAGCACTACTTCTCAAAGTGTGGCCTCCAATTAGCACTAGCAGCAGCACCTCCAGAAAACTTGTTAGAAAAGCAAATTATAGGATCCCACCCTAGACCTAAGGAATCAGAAACCCAGGGTGTGGTCCAAAAATCTAACAAGCTCTCCAGGTGATTCCAATGCAGCTGAATTTGAAAGCCATAGCTATACAGTATGATAAATCATAGCTATACAGATTATCTAAGAAGGAGAGAGAATATACATATAAACAGACACATATAATTATACTATATGTTGTTGTTGTTGTTGTTATGTGCCGTTGAGTCGGACCTGACTCATGGCAACCCCTCCTTGGGTTTCTGAGGTGGTATCACTACTGAAGTAGATTGCCCCATCTTCCTTCAGAGGAGTGGCTGGTGGATTTGAACCCCAGCCTTCTGACTATACTATATACTTGTGTTTTATTGACTATGCAAAGGCATTTGATTGTGTGGATCATGACAAATTGTGGATAACATTGAGAAGAATGGGAATTCCCGAGCA
>NW_006921660.1:5480224-5500226 GCF_000298275.1 Orycteropus afer afer
TTTATAAAGATGGAAGAATAAACCATTGAGTAAGTAATCCATTGCCATGAGGCAAATTCTGACTCAGAAACTATTGGACAAAGTAGAACTTCCCCATAAGGTTTCCAAAGCTATAATCTTCATTGAAGCAGATTGCCACTTTGTGGATTAAAACCACCGATCTTTCTATTAGCAGCCACATGCTTTAACTACTGTGCCATCAGGGTTTCTATTAAATAAGAGTTAATAAAAGTATACAATTTTTTTTTTGGTGGATGAAGAAAGAATCAGCGTTGAAGGGACATGAATAGAAGCTAAATCTTACTAAACATTTTGATCTGTAGATTTGAATTCAAAACTATGAATAGTTACATATTTATAAGACACATTAAAATACCCCTGGAGAAGGACATCACACTTGGTAAAGCAGAGGTTTAGCAAAAAAGGGGAAGACCCTCAAGGAGATAGAACTGACACAGTGTCTAAATTATGCCTAAATTATTCCTTAGTAACTGCTTCAATTTATCTTCCCTTTCAGCAAGCAAGGTTGTGTCATCTGCATATCGCAAACTGTTAATAAGTCTTCCTCCAATCCTGGTTCTGCGTTCTCCATATAGTGCCATTTCTCGGATTATTTGCTTAATATACAGATTGAATAAGTATGTTGAAAGATACAACACAGATGTACTCCCTTCTTGATTTTAAACCACGCATTATCCCTTGGTTCTGTTTGAATGATAGTCTCTGGTCTATGTACAAATTCCTCGTGGGCACAATTAAGTGCACTGGATACCAAAATTTTTGCAATGTTATCCATAAGTGGTTATGATCCAGAGTCAAATGCTTTTGCAAAGTCAATAAAATACAAGTAAATATCCTTCTGGTATTCTTTGCTTTGAGCCAAGATCCATCGGACATCACCAATGTTATCTTTTCTTCTATGTCCTGTTCTGAATTCAGTTTGAATTTCCTGAAGTTCCCAATCAATATACTGCTGCAACAATTTTTGAATTGTCTTCAGCAAGATTTTACTTGCATGTGATTTTAATGACATTGTTTGAAAATTTCCACATTCTGTAGGGTCACCTTTCTTTGGAATAGGTACAAATATAGATTTCTTCCAGTCAGTTGGCCAGGTAGCTATTTTCCAAATTTCTTGGCATAGACAAGTAAGTGCCTCCACCGCAGCATCCATTTGTTGAAACATCTTGTCTACTTTTGTATGTATTTGAAAAGTTTTATATTAAAAAATAAATAGGAGGCTAACAATGGAGTCTCTTAGGATTTCTGGAAAATGATTTATATATAAATTATGGTGAATTAACTTGAGCAGATAAGAATTCATGTAAGCAAAGATAATAAGACTTGCTCTCTAGTTATCTTTATATCCTCTATAGGCTCTATCACTGTACTTTGCACATACTAGGTACTTAATATGTTATTATATAATAAATTACCTTTTACCCTTAAGGCTACTAATGTTCAAAATAATTAAATAGAATAAATATAATGTAGGCATGATTAAAATAGTTACTGACAAATAGGTTAAGTAATATAACTTTCCATGACATTCTTTATTTTTAAAAATGTATTACCCAAAAAAACCGAAACTCACTGCCATTGAGTCAGATCTGACTCATAGCGACCCCTCCTTGGGTTTCCGAGGGAGTATCTCAATGGAAGTAGATTACCCAGTCTTCCTTCCGAGGAGTAGCTGGAGGATTTGAACCGCCAGCCTTCTGGTTAGCAGTCAAATGCCTGAGGCACTACACCACTGTTGTTGTTGTTGTTATTTGCCGTCGAGTTGGCCCCAACTCATAGCGACCCCTCCTTGGGTTTCCGAGGCAGTATCACTACGGAAGTAGGATTGCCCAACCTTCCTTCCAAGGAGTGGCTGGTGGGTTTGAACCGCCAGCCTTCTGGTTACTACACCACTAGAGCTCCTAAAATATAATATAAAAATATCTTTCTGTAAAGACAATTAATAACACTGGATTAGGCTAGGAATCGTGTTTTAAAAAATGTAATACAGTCCATTAAAATAGCTTTGATATCCAAGACACCTGGATATATATATATATATTTTTTTTCAAGAGCAGATATTTTAAATT
Source organism: Orycteropus afer afer (assembly GCF_000298275.1). Taxonomy (NCBI): domain Eukaryota; kingdom Metazoa; phylum Chordata; class Mammalia; order Tubulidentata; family Orycteropodidae; genus Orycteropus; species Orycteropus afer. Next base: position 5,482,315 of record NW_006921660.1, read on the forward strand.
CTATTCTTATTGTCCTAAATAACTTCTTATTTGGTTAATAAAATATGAAATATGTATTTTATTCATGCATGTCATTTCAAAATTATGTAGGAAAAAATCAACAAGAAAGAAAGAATCTTTTAAAGTCTTTTATGAAATGTTTTTTCTTTTATTTTCCTAAACTTTTCTTTCTTCTTATAAACAATAAACATATTACATTTTAATAAGAATAATGTAAAGCTCATTCTAATCATTCTATCTGTTGTTGTTATGTGCTGTTGACTCGGACCCAACTCATAGCAACCCCTCCTTGGGTTTTCAAGGCAGTATCACTAAAGAAGTAGATTGCCCAAACTTCCTTCCGAGGAATGGCTGGTGGGTTTGAATCACCAGCCTTCTGGTTAGCAGTCGAGTACCTTAGGCACTATGCTACCAGAGCTCCTACATTCTAACTAGTATAAGTTATTTATACATCTCATTTTGCAGAAATCAATGTCAGCCAAACTGTATTCTATAGAATTGTGTTCCTTGGAATGCTTTTTAAGCATTCCATGGTAAATAAATTTGGGAGATATCATACATTATATTCCCTCTATAAATTCAGAGCACAAAGTCATACAGAAAAGGCTCCAACAGGTCTTAAACCCACCAAAAATTCCACTGCCATTGAGTTGATTCCAACTCACAGTGACCCTATAGGACAAAGTACATAACTGCCCTTATAGGGTTTCTAAGACTGTAAATCTTTTTGTGGAAGCAGACTGACTCATCTTTGTTCTGTGGAGTGGCTGCTAGGTTAGAAATGCTGATGTTTTGATTAGCAGCTGAATATTTTAACCACTGCACCACCAGATCTCCTGACAGGTCTTATAGGAGGAAAATTCCCCATAAATTGTTTAATCACATATTTCTCAAACTAAATTGACCAAGAAACTTTTTTTTTTTGGTATTATATCCTCCAATATTCTAGAGAATAAATTTGGAAATATTGGTATAAAATCAATTGCCATTTTCTAAGCATTTTTACATACATATTTACTTACAGTGAACAGATCATATAGGTCTATAGAGTAGATGTTTCTCCTTAACCTCTTTTTTTACAACTGTGAATGGAAAGAGTCTGGCATTTAAAGGGAAAATTCCACAAAAATTAGTGACTTATTAAATATTGTTGTTGTTGTTGTTATGTGCCGTCGAGTCGGCCCCGACTCATAGCGACCCCTCCTTGGGTTTCCGAGGCAGTATCACTACGGAAGTAGGATTGCCCAACCTTCCTTCCGAGGAGTGGCTGGTGGGTTTGAACCGCCAGCCGTCTGGTTAGCAGGCAAGTGTCTTAGCCACTATGCTACCAGAGCTCCCTATTAAATATTAGATGGAAGGTATTACTAGAATTCAAGAAAGGAAATAATATTCCTTGATTCATAGACAGGTACATTTATTTTGTTTTAAAAACTAAAATACATTTTTTCACATTTCAGAATGGCATAATTAAGTGGTTATGAAATGTAGTTAACATAGTATATATTATAACAGGAATTGTGTACCTTTGTAAGTTGGAATATTTACTGTTACAATAGATAAATGATAGATGGATAGATGATGGATATATGATCGATAGATAGATAGATAGATAGATAGATAGATGGCTGCCATCTAGTTGATTCTGACACCTGGTGATCTTCATGTACAACAGAATGAAATGTTGTCTGCTCTGCCCCATCTTCATGATTAACAGCATGTTCCAGTTCCATTGTCAGCTATTGTGCCAATCTTTCCAATCAAGAGCCTCCCTTGCCCTCCTTGGCTCTCTACTTCAGCATATATGATATCCTCCTCTGGTGTCCAAAGCAAGGGAGTCAGACAACATTTTATGCTGATCCATAAGGTTTTCATTGGCTAAGTTTTGGAAATAGATCACCAAGGTTTTCTTTCTACTTGGTCTTACTCTGGAATCTCCGCTGAAACACACCCATGGATAATCCTGATGATATTTAATATATTAGTGAGATAGCTTCCAGTAATATGCAAGGCCCCACAGTGTGACAAACTGACAGATGGGAGGTAGACTCTCTACTAAACTATATTTGTTTTCCTAAAATACAGAGGAGAGATTCAATGATAGTCTAACGCTGCAATATTCCTTTCTTTAACTAATATAAAAAAATTAAACAATAAAATAATTTTGCACTAACACTGCAAATGGAACCAAAACATTAATAAATCAGAAACACCAAGAAATTCAGCATTTTATGGCTTGAGGAAATTATTTACAAGAAAGCTGGTGCTGTCCATTCTTAAGAGATATAAAAGACCTGAGTCAGTTAACTTCAACTTGCAAGATAAACTATAGCATCCCACCTAATCACATCCAACGTTAAAATAGACAAAGTAATATGTAAGTATTTTAATACTGTTTTGGATTTTTCTATTGACTAACAATTGTCAATAGACACCATTCATCTGCCAGTTTGTTGTACTGTGGTGGCCTGTGTGTTGCAGTGATGCTGTTATGCCACTGGTATTTCAAATACCAGCAGGGTCAGTCATGGTGGACAGGTTTCAGCAGAGCTTCCAGACTAACACAGACCTGGAAGAAGGATGAGACCATCCACTTTGGAAAAAAACGGACGCTGAAAACCTTATGAATAGCAGTGAAACACTGTCTGTTCTGATATAATACTGGAAAATTTTATTAATACAGTGTAATGTCTCATATAGTACCAGAAGATGAGCCCCTCAGGTTGGAAGGCCCGTAAAATACAATGGGGAAGAATTGCCTCCTCAAAGTAGAGTTAACATTAATTATGTGGATGGGTAAAAGTTTGGGGAACTTCATTTACTAATGATACACAGCTCAAAATGGGAAGAAACAGCTGCAAACTTTCATTAATAATTGTAACATGGAATGTGCAGAGTATGAATCTAGGAAAATTGGAAAATGTCAAATATAAAATGGAACACATAAAGAAGATATCCTAGGCATTAGTGAGCTGAAATGTAGTGGAATTGGCCATTTTGCATCAGACAATCATGTGGTCTACTATGCCGGGAATAACAAATTGAAGAGGAATGGGGTCACATTCATTGTTCAAAAAGAACATTCAAGATTTATCCTGTCAGTGATAGGATAATATCTACACGCCTATCTAGGAAGATCAGTTAATACTATCATTATTCAAATTTATGTACCAAACACCAAAGTCAAAGATGAGAAAATTGAAGATTTTTACCAGCTTCTACAGTCTGAAATTATCTAAACATGCAATCAGGATGTATTAAAAATTACTGGTAATTGGAATGCAAAAGTTGGAAACAAAGAAGCATTGGTAGTTAGAAAATACAGCAATGTTGAAAGAAATGATGGCAGAGATTGGATGATAGAATTTTGCAAAAACAATGACTCATTCATTACAAATACATTTTGCAACAATATAAATGGTGATTATATTCCTGGACCTCACCAGATGGAATACATAGGAATCAAAATGACTACATCAGTGGAAAGAGGTGATGGAGAAGCTCAATGTCATCTCTCAAAACAAGGCCAGGAGCTGACTGTGGAACAGACCAATTGGTCATATGCAAGTTCAGGTTGAAACTGGAAAAAATTAAAACAACTCCAAGGGAGTGAAAATACAATCATGATTATATCCCACCGGAATGTAGGGACCATCAGAAGAATAGATTTGATTCATAGAACACCAGTGACTGAAGACCAGACAAGTTGTGGGATGACACTGAGAACATCCTACATGAGGGAAGCAAAAGATCATTACAAAGACAAGAAAGGAAGGAAAGACCAAAATAATGTGAGAAGAAACTCTAAATCTCACTCTTGAGCTCAATAGAAGATTTAAAAGGCAGCTTGAGAAATCAAAGTAAACTATTATAATGAAATGTACAAATGCCTGGAATTCGAAAAGGGAAGTACACACTTGGCATTTCTCAAACTGAAAGAACTGAAGAAACAAGTCAAGCCTCAAATTGCAATATTGAAGGATTCTGTGGGAATATTGAAAGATGCAGGAAACATACTAGAAGAGGGAAGGAATACAGTCATTGTACCAAAAGAATTGGTCAAAATTCAAACATTTCAGGAGGTAGCATATGATCAAGAACAACTGGTATTGAAGGAAGAAGTCCAAGCTGCACTAGAACAAAACAAAACAAAACTCACAGCCCTTGAGTTGATCCCAACCCATAGTGATCCCCATTAGTTTTCCGAGGCAGTAAATCTTTATGGAAGTAGATTGCCTAGTCTTCCTGCCACAGAATGGCTGGTGGGTTTGAACTGCTCACCTTCAGGTCAGTAGTCAGAAGCCACAGGCACTGTGTTACCATAGCTCCTCTAACAGAATTGGGCAAAAAAAAAAAAAAAAAAAAAAACGGCTCTTAGAAATGACAGATATCCATTGAGATGTTTCAACTAATGGATGATGCAGCACTGGAAGTGCTCACTCATTCATGCCAAGAAATTTGGAAGACAGCTATCTGGCCAACTGATTGGAAAATAACAATATTTGTGCCCATTCCAAAGAAAGGTGATCCAACAGAATGTGGAAATATTGAACAAAATCATTAATATCATACACAAGTAAAATTTTGCTGAAGATAATTCAAAAAAGGTTGCAGCAGTATATGGGCAGGGAACTTCCAGAAATTAAAGCTTGTTTCAGAAGTGGATGTTTAACTAAGGATATCATTGGTGATGTGTTATGGATCTTAGCTGAAAGCAAAGAATACCAGAAAGATGTTTACCTGTGTTTTATTGACTATGCAAAGGCATTTCACTGTGTGGATCATAACTAATTATGGATAATATTGTAAAGAATAGTAATTCCAGAAGAGTTAATTGTGCTCCCGAGGAAACTATACATAGACCAGGAGACTGTCATTCAAAGAGAACAAGGGAACACTGCATGGCTTAAAATTAGGAAGGACATGAGCCAAGATTGTTTGCTTTCACCATGCTTACTCAATCTGTATGCTGAACAAATAATCCAAAGAACCTAACTATATGAAGAAGGACGCAGAACCAGGTTTGGAGGAAGACTCATTAGCAATCTACAATCTGCAGATGACAGAACCTTCCTTGCAGAAAGTGACCATGACTTGAAGCACTTACTGATGAAGATCAAAGACTACAGACCAGTATGGGTTAAACCTCAACAGAAAGAAAACAATCCTCACAACAGGACAAATAAGCAACATCACATTAAATAGAAAAAAGAATTGTCAAAAATTTCATTTTACTTAGATTCACAATCAAGACCTATGGAGGTAGCAGTCAAAATTTAGATGTAGTACTACATTGGTCAAATCTGCTACAAGGAATTTTTAAAATGTTAAAGAGCAAAATTTTCACTTTGAAGACGAAGGGGCACCTAACCCAAACCATGGTATTTTGAATAGCCACGTATGCATGTGAAAGCTAGGCAATGAATAAGGAAGAAATGATGTCTTTGAAGTGTGGTGTAGGCAAAGAATACTGAAAATTTCATGGACTGTCAGAAGAAGGAAAAAAATCTGTTCTGGAGGAAGTACAGCCAGCATACTCCTTAGAAGCAAGAATGGTCAGATTTTGTCTTGTGGCATAGTGCCTAAGGCATTTGACTGCTAACCAGAAGGCTGGCAGTTCAAACCCACCAGCCACTCCTCAGAAAGAAGGTTGGGCAATCTACTTCTGTAGTGATATCCCCTTGGAAACCCAAGGAAGGATTGTTATGAGTTGGATCCTACTCAACAACAGTGAGTTTGGTTTTTTTTTGTTACTTTGGTTATGTGGTCAGAGGAACCAGTCTCTAGAGAAGGATATCATGCTTGGTAGAGTGTCAGGGAAAAAGAGGAAGACCCTCAATGAGATGGATTGACACAGTGGCTGCAACGTAGGGCTCAAGCATAGCAAGGATTGTGAGGATGGTGCAAGACTGGGCAGTTATTTCTGTTTCGTTCTGTTTTACAAAGGGTCCTTAAGAGTAGGAATTGATTCCACAGTACCTAACAATGATAACAACATAAATTGATAGGATTCTATTGACTGTGTCTGATCATCATGATGGTGAAGGAACATGTTTGTTGTTGTTATGTGCCATTGAGTCGGACCTGACTCATAGTGACCCCTCCTTGGGTTTCCGAGGCAGTATCACTATGGAAGTAGATTGTCCCAACTTCCTTCTGAGGAAGGAACATGTTAGGGGGACAAGAAATATTTTCTCATTTGACCTATTGATTATTAAGAAGCTCTGGTGGCACAGTGCCAAAGGCATTTGATTGCTAACCAAAAGGTTGGTAGTTCAAACCCACCAGCCACTCCATGGAAGAAAGATGGAGCAATTTACTTCCATCAAGATTTACCTCCTTGGAAACCCTATGGGATATGAGTTGAAATCAATTCGACGCCAATGAGTTTGGTTTTTTGGTTTTTGACCTATTAATGCAAAATAAAAATGGGTGATTTGACTGGTGATGACTTGCTTTGTGCTTATATCATAATTTAATTTTGAACACATCAAAATTAAAATAAGTGATTGCTATAAATAATTTTGTAGGGCTTACCATGTGCCAGACCCAGTTATAAGTGCTGCACAGTATTAAATAATGGAATCCTCACAACAATCCTGAGGAACAGGTACTACCACCACACACATTGTTGTTGTTGTTGTTGTTATTTGCCATCGAGTCGGCCCTGACTCATAGCTACCCCTCCTTGGGTTTCAGAGGCAGTATCACTACGGGAGTAGGAATGCCCAACCTTCCTTCTGAGGAGTGGCTGGTGGGTTTGAACCGCCAGCCTTCTGGTTAGCAGTCAAGTGCCTTAGGCACTATGCTACCAGAGCTGGTCAAACAGAGGCACAGAGAGGAAAGTAGATGACCCAAGGGCACTCAGTCAACAAGCAGCCAAAGTGGGAATGAACCAGGAAAAACTGGCTCCTAATTTCTGTGCTGGTAGCAACCACATAGCAGTGATTTCCAATGAAACACTTGCTTTAAAGAGAACAGTAGGGTTAGAATATATCTGGCACATAGTAGGCGTTCAAGTATTTGATGAAAGAAGGAACTAGGAAAATTTGATAATTTGGGTTGACAGGCATATTTCCTAAAAATATTATTAGAAACGTGTCTTTTATTTTGCACATTTTTTTTTAATCTTCCCCTGTGTCCCTGCCTCCACGCTGTTCGAGAGTATTATTATAAACAAAGGAATTTTATAAATTCAACTTAATCTGATTGATTACTTGTTTTCTGTTTGATACTCAAATTGCACTGATTTAGATGTTCTTGTAAGTTGACTTCTTTTGACATTTTAGCACTATCCTGGGTAGTTTCTAAACCATCCTTGCTTTTTGGCAACACAAGATGCTCTAGTTCTATCTTGGTGTTGTGGACTATAAGCATGGCACCAGCTATCCTCCTAGATCCCTGATTTCCTTTAGGCAGTGGTTCTCAAGCATGACTGTACATTAGAATCATCTGAAGAATTTCTAAAAACCCAATGCTCAGGCTGCCTCTGAGACCAATTAAATCTCTGGCAATGGGATTCACTTATCAGTATTTATTAGAAGTATAGCCAAGATTGAGAAAACTCAGGTTACTAAAGAGAACACGTTAGATTTTCATAAGCACATTGATTATACCAACGATGACACCAGGAGCTCCTTTCATTACTTTAGAGACAGAAAACACAATCTTTGTGTCTGAGGGTTGAATTCATGTTCATGTTTTTAAAATAACTTATTCAACTAAGTCCTTTCTTATCTTGTTCTGATAGAAAAAAAAAATGTAAAACTTATATCCTCTTCTAAAGGTACCAGCTTTTCTTATCTGACATAGGCAATGCCATGCTATATATTGTCATGCCAAATTATGCCTATAACTTACAATATTATTTAAAAGATTGAAAACGCTCAATTTTCTCACACACAATTGAATCTTATCTGAGCATATTAAAAGCATATCCACAATTCACTATTTTTTAAAAAATTATTCCATTTAGGGCTTAAGAACAAAGAACTTACACTATAATTAGGCAATAATATTTAAGAATTATGTATATGGTATTACTACATGACATATTAGATCTTGACCCAATATCTTAAAAATAGTTCTACCATACATAAGTGTGCTTCACTCACTCTAATATACTGTCTGGAATGGAAGGAAAAGTAAAATTACAGCTTGCATGTTGGGAATTTTAAATAGCTCTGAAGATGCCAGTAATATATTAGACAGTGTTTCACTGCTATTCATAAGGTTTTCACTGGCCAATTCTTTGATAAGTGGATGTCCCCTTTCTTCTGACACCACAAGGAACATGTTGTACTAATGAATCATTTGTCACAAACAGACAAAAAAGACTAAGAACTGTAATTTATTTGCCCACTTTCACAAAACCCCATACATTTTTCTATAATTAACTTTTCATATGAGTCACCTACTAGATTCTATTGAAAACCATGAGGCACTACAACAAACTGTACATATTAATTGAGGGTTTGTACTTAAGAATGGTCAAATTGATAAACCTTTAGTAATAGTGATCAGAAGGATTTAAGACAGGTAGATGGTATGTGACCTATAACTATTGATACTTAGAGCAGGAAAAAGAACATTATAGAAATTTGAGGTCATCTGGTTCAGATATATCTTAGCCACTTTTGGTTGATGACTCTTGGTAATCTGAGAAAATTTATGGGCTATCTATCCAGAAAAATTAATTATGTATGGCAATATACAAACTTTTCACATCATTGTGGGAAGTTAAGCCATGGATTTCTCAAAAACTTATTTTGTAGATAAGAAAAACCAAGATCTAGAAAGTAAATGTAAGTTTACCAAGAATCTTTGTTCATTGTACTGGTATTTCATTTATTATACTTGTGAACTTCAGACTAGTCTCCAAAGATGATGTTTCCATGCATTTTTAACATGTTCAACGCCTGTTTGTCTGTAAAATGCCAGATTATTTTCAATATGGAAAGAAAAATTGGTCCAGCAGTATATTCAAATTTGTCACAAAATAGAAACAACAAAGTACTCCTTCCCTTTGAAATTTATTAAAGTGTTGGCAGCCAGAAAGGAAGAAAAGCTCAGGTCCCACTCTATAGTGGAAGAACCTAACAATTTGCCTGCAAAGTACTTTCTAGTGCATCTTCTGGAGAACAAAATAAAATGGCCTGAAATCAACCACTTCAATCAGATTCTCACTGGCAGGAGAACAAGTAGTAAAACCCATTTAACGTCCTTATCTGTAAAGCTTCAGGACAATGAAGATGGCAACTTCACTGGTAGCTAAGTCTGCCAATATTTCGTAGTCAGATGAAATGGTCACAAATGAAAGAATAGCTAAGAAGTATCAGGACATTTAAAAAGCTGGAAGAAGGAGAAAATGAAGTCAGAAACCTGAGTTTATTCATTTCTTCATCTATAACCAAACCCACTGCTAACAAGTCAGTTCTGACTCACAGCAACCCATAGGACAGATTAGAACTGCCTCATAGAGTTTCAAGGCTATAAATCTTTATGGCTATACATCTTTCTCCTATGCACTGGCTGATGGGTTTGAACTGCCTACACTTTGGTTAGCAGCCAAGCACTCTAAGAGCTGAGCCACAGGGACTCCTTCAGTATCTTCCATAATTCAGGTCTTATCTCTGTATCAAATGGCCACATATCAGATCATGAAGTGGAGACACTTCTCTGTCTTTCATACTGCAGTGACGTTAACAAAGCAGAATGACCTTACCGTGTCCGATTCCTTTTTACTCCTACAGTTTATTACATTTAATTTAGATAATTTTTTTAAAACACTTTAATATTCATTCTAGGCATCCCTGGATGACTCAAATGGTTAAGTGCTTGACTACTAGCCAAAAGGTTGGCAGTTTGAATCCACACAGAAGTGCCTTTAAAGAAAGGCTTAGTGACCTGCTTCTGAAAGGTCACAGACTTGAAAACGGAATGCAGTGGCTTTACTCTGCACACATAGGTCATCATGAACTTGCTGGTAACTAATACCAAAAACAAGATTCATTCTACTTCAGTGAAGAGGAATACTTATCTCTTACCGGGACAGAATTCTATTCACACTATTGTATATTTCTAAAGCCTTGTTGATAACTTTACTGTCCTTGCTCTTAATCTTCTGAAAAGTGGAACTATCCTGTGCTCCTTTAGTTACAACCAGTCCAAAAAAACTAGGAAGAAAGATGACTTAAATATTTCAGTTTTGAAAAAAAAAAATTAACTTTTTAATTGTGATTTTGTTGAAAGTTTACAGAGCAAATTTTTACACATTTTGTCTTGTGACATTAATTGCAATCCCCACAGTATAACAGCACTCTTCCCACTTCCTTCCTATGGTTACCATTTCCCTTTTTCTGTCTTTCCTATCCATTCCTGCCTTCTGACTTTAATCCCTTGGGAAATGCTGGCCTTTTTATCTCTTATGCTTGATTGTTCTAAGGAGTGAATACCTCCGGTGTTATTTATCACCTTATAGGCTTGCTTATTGTTTGACTGAAAGCTGAGCCACAGGACTAAAACCAGTTGCAGGCTTGAAAGGTGACTAAGGGCCATAGTCTGGGGGGGGGGTGTTCCACCAGTCTCCATCAGACCACTAAGCCTGGACTTTGTAATTATTTTGGGTTTTGTTTCACTTTTTTCTCCCACTCTGAGATCTCCTATTGTGATCCCTTTTAGAGTGCTCAGCAGTGGTAGCGGGGCATCATCTACTTCTTCTGGTCGCAGGGTCATGGAGGCTGAGGTTTACATTGCCCACTAGTCTCTTGTACTAATTGTTTCCATACATCTTTGATTTTCTTCACTCTTCTTTGTTCTGGATGAGGAAAGACCAATAATTGCAACATAGATGGCCACTCACAAGCTTTTAAGACCCTAGTCAGTATTAGCGGAGTAGGATGTAGAACATTATCTTCATGCATTGTTATGCCAATTGACCTTGATGTCCTTCATGACTATAGTTCTGATGCTGCAGTCTCAGTGACTCATTCCCACAAGGTGTTTGGTTATAGCTAATAAGTTTTCATAATTTTACCCCATTAGCTCTACTATGGAAGCTCTGGTGGTGTAGTGCCTAAGGCATTTGACTGCTAACCAGAAGGCTGGTGGTTCAAGCCCACCAGCCACTCCTTGGAAGGAAGGTTGGACAATCTACTTCTGTAGTGATACTGCCTCAGAAACCCAAAGTGAGGTTGCTATGAGTTGGATCCAACTCAACGGCAGTGAGTTTTTGGTTTTTTAGCTCTACTATAAACCAGGCTTTTTTTACTACTATGGCACATACAAATACATATGCAGAAATGTTGTGTGCCAAATCTATATATGGTTGTAGGTATAATCTAATTCACCTACCCATACCTGATCACCTGTCCTAGCTACCTATGTATCCACTCACAGACTAATGTTTATTATTACTGATAATGCTAGATTGTGTATCTAATAGTGTTCATTTTTGTTATCTGTAACTCTTCTGTAGCTTTCTGTGTCTTCCTTTTCCTTAGTGATATTGCACTTGTTATTCACTTTTTGTATATTGCCTTCACTTCATCCAAATTAATATGTATCTCCTTACCTACTCAGTAATTTTTCCTTCCCCTCCAATCTCTGGTAACCATGAAATAATGTTTCTTTCTCTGTATAAACATTTCCTTGACTTTTCATAATACGTCCTTTGTGATTGATTTTTTTTCACTCAGCATAATGTCCTCTAAGTTCATCTGTGTTACTGTATTTAATGGTTTCTTCATTATTCTTTAATGTTGCGTAGTATTAGGTTGGTGTATGTACCATAGTTTGTTTATCCATTTATCTGTTGATAGACATTGAGGTTGTTTCCATATTTTGCCATTGTGAATAGTGTTGTGATGAACATGGGTGTGCTTATATTCGTGTCCTGGCTCTCAAAACCTTTTTTTAAAAAATTGGATTAAAAGAAGTGTATCGGATTTGCATTACTAAATAAAAACGTGAAATTGTTTTTAAAAAGCCATAATATTTACAACTTCAAATACAGAAAAGCCCAAACAAGTGTGTACAAAAACAGTCCAAAGCAGCCTTCTATGCTTTTCCAGCAGGCAACAAGGCAACAGACACATTGTTCCATATCCTCCTAAAGGAAGCTGCTGGATCAAATAGTATTTCTATTTCCAAAAGTTTAAGTACCACACCATTTTCTACAGTTGTTGCACCATTTTCTTGTCTCACCAGGAGTGTATGAGAATTCCAATCTCTCCTCATCCTTGCCAACATTTGTTTTCTATCTTGTTGAACATTGGTATTATTGCTGGGTTGAGATGATATCTGATTTTTGGTTGATTTGAATATCCCTAATGGCTAATGATTGCAAGCATTTCTTCATGTGTTTGTTGGCTGCCTGAATATCTTCTTTGGTGAAGTGACTGTTCATGTCCTTTGTCCATTTTTAATTTGTATTATTGTCCTTTGTTGTTGCTGTTTTCATTGAGATGTTGAAGTTTTCTATAAATTTAAGATTAAATCCTTGTTGGATACGTCATTGCCAAATATTTTTCCTAATCTGCAGGTTCTATTTTCAGCCTTTTGCAGAAGTCTTTTGGTGTACACATGAATTTAATTTTTAGAAGGTCCCAGTAATCTAGTTTATCTTCTGCTGTTTGTCCATTTTTGGTTATGTTTGACAGTCTATTTATACCATAAATCAGGGCCCCTAAGTTTGCTTCTAGATATTCTTTTGTGATCTTTATAATTTTCAGTTTTACATTAAGTCTTTGATCCATCTTGAGTTAGGTTTTATGTATAGTGTGAGGTATGGATCTTGTATGAAATGGATTTTTCTGCAAATGGATACTCAATTTTACCAGGGTCATGTGTTAAAGAGACTGTCTTTTCCCCATCTCAAGAATTCTTTTCTTAATCAAAGATCAGCAGTCCATAGGGGGATTGATCTACTTCTGGATTCTAAATTCTGTTCCATTGGTCTATGTGTCTGTCACTGTATCAATACCAGGCTTTTCGACTACTGTGGCTGTATAGTGCATTTTGAGTTTGGGAAGTGTAAGACCTTCTACTCAGTTCTTTTTCTTCATAGTGTTAGGCTTCTTCAGCTGCACTGAAGGAACTGGCAAAGAACAAGGCTCCAGGAATTGATGGAATACCCATTGAGATGTTTCAACAAACAGCTATTGCACTGGAGGCACTCACTTGGCTATGCCAAGAGATTTGGAAGAAAGCTACCTGGCCAACAGACTGGAAGAGATCCATATTTGTTTCCATTCCAAAGAAAGGTGATCCCACAGAGTGTGCAAAATATTGAACAATATCAATAATATCACATGCAAGTAAAATATTACTGAAGATAATTAAAAAACGGTTGCAGCATGTATACCCTTAATTATGATGACAGAGAGCTTCTAGAAATGCAAGCTGGATTCAGAAGAGGACATGGAACAAGAGATATCATAGCTGATGTTAGATGGTTGTTGGCTAAAAGCAAAGAATACCAGAAAGATGTTTACTTATGTTTTATTGACTATGTAAAAGCATTTGATTGTGTGGATCATAACAAATTATGGATAACATTGAGAAGAATGGGAATTCCAGAACACTTGATAGTATTCATGAGGAACCTGTACCTAGATCAAGAGGCTATCATTTGAACAGAACAAGGGAATGCTGTATGGTTTAAAATCATGAAGGGAGTGTGTCAGGGTTGCATTCTTTCACCATACTTATTCAATTTGTATGCTGAGCAAATAACCTGAGAAGCTGGATTATATGAAGAAGACATCCAGATTGGAAAAAACTGATTAACAATCCATGGTACACAGATGACACAATTTTGCTTGCTGAAAGTGAGCATGATTTGAAGCACTTACTGATGAAGATTAGAGCCTATGGTCTGCAATATGGATTACAGCTCAACATTAAGAGAACAAAAATCCTCACAACTGGTCCAATAAGCAGCTTCATGATGGATGGAGAAAAGATTGAAGTTGTCAAGGACTTCATATTACTTGGTTCTACAATCAACACCAATGGAAGCAGCAGTCAAGACATCAGACAATGTATTGCATTGGGCAAATCTGCTGCAAAAGACCTCTTTCAAGTGCTGAAGAGCAAAGATGTCTCCTTGAAGCCTAAGGTGCGCCTAACCCAAGCTGTGCATGGTATTTTCAATTGCCTCTTATGCATGTGAGAGTTGGACAATGAATAAGGAAGAATGAAGAAGAGTTGATGCTTTTGATTTGTGGTATTGGAGAAGAATGCTAAGAGTACCATGGTCTGCTAAAAGGACTAACAAATCTGTCCCGGAGAAAGTGCAGACAGAATGCTTCTTGGAAGTAAGAATGGTCAGATTTCATCTTACCTTTGGTCATATTGTCAGAAGGAACCATTCCTTGGAGAGGAATATTATGCTTGGTAAAATGGAGGCTCAACGAAAAAGAGGAAGGCCCTCAAGGAGATGGATTGACACAGTCGCTGCAGTGTTGGGCTCAGGTATAGCAAGGATCATGGGGCTGGCACAGGACCAGGCAGTGTTTTGTTCTGCTGTGCACAGGGTCACTGAATTGGAGCTGACTCAACAGCACCTAACAGGTGTTAGGGTTATGTCAGGTCTCTTTCTTTCCATATAGAATTAGTGATTATTTTTTCCAACTCCTTAAAGAATGTTGATGGAATTTTGGTTGGTATTGTACTATATCTATAGGTTTATTTGAATACGTTCTTCCACTTATATAGGTCTTATTTAATTTCTTTTAATACATTTTTGTAGTTTTCTTTGTATGAGTTTTTTTGTATGTCTGGTTCAATTTATTCCTAAGTATTTTATCTTTTTTGGTATCTATTTAAATGGTATTGTTTTCCTTATTTTCTTTTTAGAGATATCTTTGTTGCTGTAGGGGAATCCACCTGATTTTTGTATGTTGATCTTGTATCCTGCCATTTTGCTGAATCTTTCAGCTAGTTCCAGTAGTTTTCTTGCTGAGTCGCTGGGATTTTCTATATATGGGATTACATCATCTGCAAATAGGGATCATTTTACTTCTTCCTTACCAATTTATATGCCTTTTATTCTTTTTCTTGCCCTATTGCCCTGGCTAGGATATCCAATACAGTCCTGAATAGCAGTGGTGATAAAGGGCATCCTTGTCTTTCACAAGGAAAATGCTTTAAGTCTCTCTCCATTGAGAATAATGCTGGCCATTGGTTTAGCATATATACTCTTAATTATGATGAGGAATTTCCATTCTATTCCTATTTTGCTGGGAATTTTTATCAGAATTAGGTGTTGGATTTTACCAGATGCCTTTTCTGCATCAATTGACATGATCATGTGGTGCTTTTGTTTTATTTATGTAGTGGGTTACATTGATTATTTTCCTAATGTTTAACCATAGATGGTATAAATCCCACTTGGTCATGATGTATTATTTTTTGATATGCTGTTGTATTCTGTTGGCTAGAATGTTGCTGAAAATTTTGCATTGATATTCATAAGGGATATTGATATATAATTTTAGTTTTTAGTTATAACTTTGCCTGGTTTTGGTATCCAAGTTATGGTTACTTTGTGAATTGAGTTTAGTAATATTCCATCCTTTTCTATGTTCTGGAATAATTTGAGTAGAATTGATATCAGCTCTTCTCTGAATGTTTGTAGAATTCTCCAGTGAAGCCATCTAAGCTAGATCTTTTCTCATGCTCTCTCTCTCTCTCTCTCTCTTTTTTAATATCCTGTTCAATTTCTTCTTTTGTGTTGTCTGTTTTCAAATTTTCTATCAAGTTTGTCTTAGCTTGGTTAGGTATTTTCTTTCTAGAAATGTATCCATTTCTTCTAGGTTTTCAAGTTTGTTGGAGTACTGTTCATAGTATTGTTATTTATCCTTTTTAATTCAGTTGGTTCTGTTGTGATATTGCCAATTTTATTTCTTAGTCATGTTATTTACATCTTCTATTTCTTTTCCATAGTTAAATTGCCCCGTGGCTTGTCCATTTTGTAAATCATTTAGAAGAATCACCTTCTAATCTTGGTGATTCATTCTATAGTTTTTCTATTTATTTCTGCTCTGATCTTTATTATTTCCTTTCTTCTGGAGTCTGTATGCTTTTTTTCCTTTTCTTATTGTTAGAGTTTTTGGGCTAAGGCATTGATTTTGTTTCCTTTTTTGATGTGCACATTTATCACTATAAATTGACCTCTGAGTACTGCTTTCACTGTATTCTAAAGGTTTTGGTATGTTTTGTTTTCATTTTCATTTGCTTTATCTGTTACTTGGTAGTTTTTGAGCAGGGTGTCATTCAGTTTCCACATTTTTAAATTTTTTCCTCTCGATCTTCCTATTATTGATTTCTAATTTTATGGTGCTATAATCTGATAAAACGTTTTGTAGTATTTCAGTGTTTTCAAATTTATGATGCTTGCTTTCTGGTCTAACATATGGTCGATTCTGGAGAATGATCCATGTGCACTGGCAAAAAATATGTATGTCATTTTTGTTCAGTAGTGTTCAAATTGGTTGACTGTGTTTTGAGATCTCTGTATCTTTGTCAACCTTCTCTCTACTGGTTCAGTCCTTTATTGAAAGTGGTGTATTAAAATGTACTACTACTATTGTTGAGCTGTCTATTTTTCTTTTCAATTTTGTTAATATTTGTTTTATGTATTTTGGGGCTCTTGCATCAGGTTCATAGATAGTTATGACGGCTATATCACTATTTCCTCTTTCTGGATTGACCATTTTATCATTATATAATGCCCTTTCTTGTCCTTTATACTGGTTGTGCCACGAATTTTATTTTATCAGAAATTAAAGTTGCTACTTCTAATCTTTTTTGGTTGCCATTATCTTGATATATATTTTTGCATTCTTTGAGGTTTAATTTATTTTTGTCTTTGTGCAGAAGATGAGTCTCTTGTAGAAAGCATATTGATGGGTCCTCTTTTCTTATCCTTTCTGCCACTCACTTTCTCTTGTCTGTGCATTTAAGTCATTCATATTCAGTGTAATTAATGATGGGTATGAATTTGCTGCTGTCATTCTTTTGTATTTTTCATTGTGGTCTTGATGATTGCTTTGTTATAAATATTTTTCTGTGCTGAATTCATTTTGTTATCAGCTTTTCTTTTCATTTTCTTCATTGTATTGATTTTGTGGTTACTCAATTCTTATGATTGTATTCTTTCTTCTTTTGATTAGCAGACTTATTACTTTTCTTTGTGGTTACCCTGTAATTAATGTTTCTCCTTCTAAGTTAGAAACAATCTGTTCTATATTGATATTGTCCTGACTGTCTCTCCATTTGGAAGTTCTGTAATTATACTGCTTATTCCTTTTTTGTTTTCTAGTCATTGTTATTTACAGATTGATGTCTCCGGTTCTCTATTTTCAGTCTTTTAAATTTGTTATTTTTCAGAAGTCTTTTTCTGGGTTGGCTTCCAGGTATTGTTGTCATGTGTATTAATCTCAGGTTGCTGTCTGTCAATGCTAGTTCTCTGTTCACAGGAATCTCTTTAGTATTTCTCATAATAGTGGTCTGTTTTTTACAAATTCTTTTAATTTCTGTATATCTGGAAATAACCTAGTTTTACCATTGTGTCTGAGGGACAGTTTTGCTGGATATACAATTTTTGATTGGCAGGTTTTTTTTTTTTTTTTTTCTTCAGGGTCTTATATATGCCATTTAGTTCCTTCTTGCCTGAATAGTTTCTACTGAGAAATCAGAGCTTAGTCTTATTGATTTTCCTTTATAGGTAATAGATTTTATTTACTCAAATTACTTTCAAGATTCTTTCTTTGTCGTTGGTTTTAGAAAGTTTAATTATAATATGTCTTGGTTATTTTTCTTTTGGGGGGGTCTAACATTTGTAGGGTTCATTGATCTTTTTGGATGGATATCTTTTCACCTTTCATGTTATTAGAGAGTTTCTTCTAGCT
>NW_006921660.1:5500887-5527614 GCF_000298275.1 Orycteropus afer afer
CTTGTGGTGGTTATGTTTTTGTGTCAACTTGGCTAGGTCTTGTTGAGTGGCTGGGCAGCTGGATGTAGTATTCCCCATGATGAGATTGGAAATCAGCTCCATAGTGGGATCTACCACAAGCAGCTGAGTAGCTGCCTTTGGGATATGGTCTGTTTCCCGTATATAAGAAACAGCTTTGGGAATGGTCTCTAGCCTATGGCATGCTTGGACCCTGTATGTAGCTGTGTCATTGCTCAGCAGCCTGCTATGCTCTGCTGACCTTGGGACTTACAATGGACTTAAGTTAATGGCCTGCCGTGTGGTTTGGTAACATCAGAACTGTGCCTTTTTACTTGTCAATCTTGGGACTTCTCAGCCTCAGCAGCCAGCAACTGAGTGAAGAAATGCCTGTAGCTCCAGTGGGCCAGGAGCAGGAGGCAGAGCTGGACCCCAAGTTTGAGGGGCTTTCACCCAGCCCCTAGAGCCTGGCACTTTGAACTTGGACTTAAAGCCTCCAAATTGTAAAAATAAACTGCTGTTTGTTAAGGCCATCCCATTTGTGGTATATTCTTGTCAGAGTGGCACTAGGTAACCAGAACAGTTCTATTATCTGTTCTTCCTTAGGGAAGTTTCCTAGATCTTTATTTTGGTTACTTGCTGGTGCCATCCTGTTTTTTCTTTTGAACTGAAGTTGTCTATTGTCTGCAAGATATTTTGCAGTTGTTGTTTTGATTTTGTGTTGGTTTATTTCACCATGATTTTTTGTTTTGCTTTGTTTTGACATATGCTGGCAGGTGGAGCAGATGTGCTTCTTGGGTTGCTAGTTTGGTAGCACTGGGATGCTTTCCACATGTCTCTGGGTGAGTGAGGTAACTGGTAGGAATGTGGGTGCAAGTCTCTTTCTGTTGGTTGTAAAGAGGAGCTCTGGGTGGGATAAACAGGGTTTCTTCACTGTCTTTCATAGATCCATTGGTACAGGACTGAATGGTGGTAAGGTAGTAGATGGTAGGTATAGTAGTTATAGCTGACTATTGGAGACTTAATATCTGCCTCCTATTAGATGGGGTGAGAGCTCTGGTGGCACAGTGCCTAAGGCATTTGACTGCTAACTAGAAGGCTGCCAGTTCAAACATACCAGCCACTCCTTGGAAGGAAGGTTGAGCGATCTACTTCTATAGTGATACCACCTCAGAAAGCCAAGGAGGGGTCGCTAAAAAATGAGGGGTATATGAAAAGAAAGATAGGTAAGAATAAAAGAAGAAGAGGGGGAGGGATAAACAAACAAACAAACAAAAAAGTATAAAAAAGACAAGGAAAAAAAAAAGGTGGGGGCTGGTGCCGCTATGGTCAGGAAGCAGTTGTTATAGCACGTAGCTGTGGTATGATCCATGGGACCACGTGTCCATGGATGGGGCAGGAGCCTGGTGCACATGTGCACCTCCAACAGAGGAGGACATGGGAATAGCCATCTTGTGTTCTGTGTCAATGACACAGCTGCAGGCAGGCCGAGCTCAGGCACTGGCTCTGCCTACTTGGGCATGATGCAGTGAGTGGCTACTGGTGGCCAAAGAACTGAGCAGATGGGAGATGGCAGATGGGTGTTCTAGCTACTGGGTTGGTGGGGGTGGGAAGAGGGCTCACACTTGATCATCTGAAAGGTCATAATTCACTGGTCTGGGCCTGGTGCATTTCAGGTTGCATGCAGCTGATTATACAGTTCCTACCACTCTCAGTCAAGTGGAGAGCTACGTGAAGTTCCAGCATCTCCAACAGTCACAAAACAGGCCTTCCCCTTTCCATGGGCCCCAACCCAAAAGACTAGTGTTCACTAGTAGTGAGCTTTTTTATCTGCCTTCACTCACTCTGTCATTACTCTATGGTAGCCTGCACCCCTGGAAATCTCACCATTTCCCTGCATTTTATTCTCCTAGTTCTAGCTTGTTCACCTTGATTCACTCTGGATCTGGACAAAGTATGCATCTGACCCAATGTGTATTCTGTGAAGTTGATTTTCTCCTTGCCCATGTATGATATATTCTCTGTCTCAAAATGGCCATGCTTTACTGGGCCCTTACTTCTTTCCTCCAGTCACTGTCCTTGCTCCTTCTTCCTTTCCAATTGGTGCTTGACCTAATTCTTTATCCTTTCCTTTGATGCTCAGAGTCCCAGGATCATCATCTGTATCTGTTTTGCTTTGTTTTTCTGGGTCTGTATTGTAGAGGGAATGGGCAGAGTGTGTCACAGGGATGGCATCTTGTCTCCAGCCTCAAGATGATTTAAATATATATTAAACAAACCAGTTTGGGATATTATAGGATTCAGAACCCAGAGTGGCTCTGCTCTGTGATTTCGAGCCAATTTACTCAACCTCTCTCTCTAAACTCAATGTCTTCATCTGTGAGATGGAGATGATAATAGGTATCTGTGAAGGTAATCAACAATCAACAACAAAAACCAAACTGTGCCATTGAATCAATTTCAACTCATAGTAACCCCATTGGGTTTCCAAGGCTATAAATCTTTACAGAAGATCTTTATGGAAGCTGACTGTCTCATCTTTCTTCCATAGAGTGGCTGGTGGGTTCGAATTGTCAGTCTTCTGGTTACCAGCCAAATACCTTAACTACACCACCAGAGCTAGTGTTAAATAGCCATACATAAAGGTGGTCCTTGCCCATTCTGATGACTGTTGTAAGTTGAATATCTGATTTTGTAAAGTTTTCATTATTATTGTCTTTTATTATCAGTATCTTTATAAATCGGATCTTTATTTGTCTTTGGGTATTGGAAGCATTACATGTAAATTTACAGATATATTTTAATACCTATATACATGAAAATGCACAAATCAAAAAATAGAATGGTTATAGGTATAATTGATGGTAATGTGAATACATCGTATGTAGGGGACTACCAGTGTAAAGCTCTTAGCACTGAGTGTGTTATATAGTAAGGGCTCAGAAAATAATAAAAAGCTTAAAAAGAAAATTAAGACCTGAAGATCTTAATGTAGTAACATTGATTTTACTTATTAACCAAAGTGAAAGTAATGAAAAAAGCACTAAGTTATTTCTCCTCAATGAAAATGATGGTTTAAACAGCAGGAAGCTGAACTATAGATATGATTCATCGTGGAATACAGATTTACAAGCTTTCTCAATAGTGTTCTATAATGTATGCAAGGGATCAAAGAAAGAACAGAGAAAAGATATTTCAGATTTACCAATAAATTGGAATTTGCAGAAGCCTTGTATGTTACATTTGAATGTGTAGATTCATATATTTATTAAAGTTTAGCAAGTGCTAGCCACTCCTCCCCTCTTTTATTGTAGCTTTCATGACAGATTGTACTTTTTCTGTGTTGTTCTTAGGTAAATCAAATAAAATTATTTCTATGTCAATTTATTTTAAGACTATTCTCCAACACCATCCCTAACTTTTTTATTATTAACTTCCCATCATCTAGTGTCGCATGTAGGAACACATAGTAAAAACTCAAATCAGCTGCTGAATATTACAGGATAGAAAATCATTTGAAAAAATGAACAATTACCAAAGTTGAAGAATTCCTATACGGGATTATCCATTGCAATTTCAGTTCTTGTATATAAACTCATTTGTCTACCAGAAGAAAAGAAGTTGATTCTTTATTCAGTTTTATTTCAACAAGATTGGCTGGGAGTTATAGTGAGGAGAGGAAGAATGAAGAGAGAAATGGTAACATACTTGTGAAAGAGAGAATGTATTAACATATGAGAATTCATAACTTTTGTCTTTCCCCAACCTACTAAAGAGGGTTCCTGTTTCTCTCTTAATCTTCTACCCTAGCCATTCCTGCCACTGACAGGATACCTCCTGGGCCAGGCTTAGTTCACTGACTTTGCAGAGCAAAATCAAGAGGAAAAGGGAGGAAAAGAAATGGACTGGAGCCTAAGGTTGAGGAGGTTTTCTTGTTTGGGGAGGGGTAAGCAGAGTGAGTGAGTGGGAGGGGAATAAATGAGACAGTGAATGGGAGAATATAAAAAGAGGTTGCGTAAAAGGAGTGGCCTATTGGACAACTTTCAGCCTCAGGAAACAGCATAGAAACACCTGAATCATTTTAAAGTTATTTTAGTTGTTAAACTAAGTTCTTTATAGTGCTGAATGACCATATCTACTACCTATTGCGGAAGTTGGTATTGGTAATGACCAAGGAGTGCTGTCTTGCTGTCTTCATGTGTCATTCCAACTCTGGACAAGTATTCCTGAGACAAGGCTTTGTACACATCTCTGTATTCTGTCAGCTTTCACACTAAAGCAGTCACTGAACCATTCGGTCATTTTTCAAGGGTGAAATGCAATTTAATAAAGGTAAAAAAAAACATTACACTGCATTTTTGTATACTTACACAGAGAAAAAAAAAAAAAAAAAAACCTCCCTAAAGAAACTAGTATCCATTAAAGAGGAAGGAAAGTAAGTCCTGGATGCCGACAGGAAAAGAAAAATTAGCTTAGCAAGGCAGACAAGACATTGCTTCCACCTGCTTCATACAGGAAATAAGAAATTAGCCAACTCAGCTATTATGAAGAGGAAACAATCTCACAAGAGCATAACATAGAGAAGCCCTAGTAGGGTTTCTGTGTCTAGGGGAGAAAACTCACGGTGGGAAGAGCAAGAAAATTTTGATGAATTAAAATAGCAACTTGTTAAAGACAAAATCTATCATCAGCTTATTAGTTCTTATCTATTTCCTCTCTTAGATCTATATGCACCCATTGATGTCAAAACTATGCAATCTTACTTTAGGTATATTAGAAATAATATTTAACACTGTAAGAAAGAAAGAAAGCCTGAGGCTAAGTTATTCAAATCCCCAAGCACTTGGCAGAGAAAAGAAGACTCTCTAGCAGTAGATATGTACAATGTATTCAAAGGAATTTTGATGTTTCTATGGTATGTACAACAATCACATCTGAAATCAAGAGACTCAGTTGTATATGGCATCTTAACTTTGAAAGTATTACTATACTTGGAGGCAGTGCCATTTAGTTACTAAGAGGGTAGCACTGGCTGGTGTGCCTTGGTTTAAATGCTTTTGGACTAGTGTGTGATCCTAGCCAAAATATTTAATCTCTTTGCACCTCTGCTTTCTCATCTATATTATGGTGATAACATTGTCTATGCCATTTATTGGAGCTCTGGTGGTACAGTGCTTAAGGCATTTCACTGCTAACCAGAAGGTTGACAGTTCAAACCCACTGGCCATTCCATGGAAGGAAGATGGGGCAAACTACTTTAGTAAAAATTTGTTGTCTTGAAAACCCAAAAGGTTTCCAGTTGACTCGATGGCAGTGAGTTTTTTTGATGTCATGTATTGCAATGATTGAAGAAGGTAATATGTTTAGAGCACTTAGAGTAAAGTAAGTTCTTAGGAAATGTTAGCTAATATTTTTATTTTCAATACTGGTTGGGGATGGTTCACACTTATATAAAGTGCTAGTTTCATTAAATGGTAAAATAATAAATGTCTAAAAATTAAATATGATAAGGATTAAAGATCACAGGTTACCATAATAAGAAATTGAACACAAGATAAATTTAGATGCATAAAATAACGTATGATACTTGCTTTTGCAAGGAGGAATCTCTAACTCATTTTAGCAGCGAGTGTAATGTGTTTTTATAAGTTTATATTATGCTTTATTACTGGTTGTATTTTTTTTAACTTTAATTTGCATTGTGAAAACAGTTTCTCAGAATGAATAACCTATTAGAAAATAGATTTTATATACAAAAATACTCAAATTATTTAGAAATAAGATGTCTGTATATACTTGATCAAACTATATTTTTCCCTCTACTGAAATATGATTTTCCCCCTTTACTGAATATCATGGTTTTGACAAGCATATTATCCACTGAGAAAACTTGGAAAAGTTACATATGATAAAAGGTCTTGCTTTTTTTTTTTTTTTTTTAATAAATGAAATTGTCTTTTCAATTTTAATTCATATTCTCCTGGAAATCCTCTTGGCAATTTGTACATATAGTAAATGTTGAATTCTTCAATTTTATTTATATATTTTAATACTAAGTCATGCACAATAGAATGAACATCAAATGTCAATGACTTAAAAGGGAGAAGATGAATTGAATGACAACAAGGAGAAGTCTGAAAACATAGACCACAATCCCAGTCCCCTTGTTTCATACTGTGTCTGTCTTTATACCTGGTTCTCATTTATTTTGGCCTATATAATTTATCCACAGTATTGGGCTAATGGGATAATTGCATGGGGATAGAAATACTGCACTATTCACTTGCTTCCTCACTTGTTTTGTAACTTTTCATAGTACAAGTTTATTGATGGCTGCACATACATATTCAGTATTTAAGACTATTTTCTGGGCATCTCCCAATCCAGGTAGATGGCCCAGAAGTAAGCTGCTTGAGGGAATGGATCCTATGCTAAAGGTGAGCTGTAAGACCACAAGCTCTCATATAGCTGAATCTACCAGCATACTCACAAGCAGTGTTATAAGCACTTTAAAGATCCATGGTGGCACAGACCAAAAGGTCAGTGGCCTTAATGTACCAGCTGCTCTGTGGAAAAAATGATAAGGCAGTCTGCTTCCATAAAGATTTACAGCCTTGGAAACCCAATGGAGGCCACTCTGAGTCAGAATTGACTTGATGGCAGTGATTTGGTTTTTTGGTGTTTTGGGTGGTGCAGTGGTTAAAGTCCTAGGCTATTAACCAAAAAGTTGTTGGTTCTAACCCACCAGCCACTCTGCATGAGAAAGATGTGGCAGTCTCCTTCCATAAAGATTTGACTCACTGCTATGGAGTCGGATCTGACTCATAGAGATGCATCCTTTGGTTTTGGAGGCGATATCACTACTGAAGTAGATTGCCCAATCTTCCTTCTGAGGAGTGACTGGTGGGTTTGAACCACCAGCCATCTGGTTAGCAGTCAAATGCCTTAGGCACTATGCCACCATAAAGATTTACAGCCTTGGAAATCCTACGGGGCAGTTCTACTATCTACTGTAGGGTCACTATGAGTCGGAATCGACGTTATAGCAGTGGATTTGGTTTCTTTTGGTGTACATCATTTTAAAGATTTGAAAATTTGAAACCTTGATAAGAAAAAGAAAAGTTCTCTTAGTTGTACATAAATGTACCTGTTTGTTAAAGAAAGCTGGAACCCTAAATAGATTTAAATGAATCTTTAATTTCCAAATTATGTGTAGCAGCTTGGACTTAATGAAATATTTATTCAAAATCAACAAACTGCCCTGTAGGAGTCTTTTACCATACAGTCAAGCATTTTATTTAGTTCACTTGGTTCTCACCTATGGCAATTTTGCAGCAGCCTAACATTAGAGAAACTGATTTATTTCAGATCAGGCAATTTAAATAGAATGTAATCTTGCCATACAGGTAAAAGTGCTTGCCCTTGGCTATTACTTAGCCTGACCACAGGGCTTTCTGGAAAAAGCAAGAGCTTTGTAAGTGTCAGCTCATGGCTAAATCAATGTTTATGCATGATGTACCTCTGAATAGCAAACACTTGCTGCCTGTGAGCTAAACAATGTTTTTATCTGTTTGCCTGTTTCTGGTTCTTGAACCACTACAGAGACTGTTGCAAATCTCATTTAGTAACAATTATCTGATGGTATTTCAGAAAAGGAAAGTAGTATGATTAATGAAAATGACACACACCGATTACTTTGTCATGCCAGTTTCCTTGGCAAGAGAGTGCCTCTGTTGAACCCAAGTCTGACCTTTGTTACCTTTAACAAGGTCAAAGGGAATGCTAAGTGCCTGAAAGATTAGCACCTACAAATGCTCCAGTATGTCTTAACTGTGCTGCCTCCTCTAATGAACTGCATGTAGCCAATTAAATAGAATGACACTGCTTTCACCTCTGTAGCAAAGGTGGAATTAAAAACAAAAGATGACATGTTTTCCATTGAAATGTGGTAAGTATAAAAATTGGAAGTTTGACGTGACATTATTCTCTATTCAAAAAAGAAAATAGTAAAAAATGGAAAATCTAAGTCCAAACTGATTAGGTGACTTGCTTCAGAATTCTCCTTTTCTAGTTCACAGCCACAATGTTACTCCATCCTGTTCCACTGAGGTGCCATGCTAATATTTTCATTTTCATTCCAGTGTGACCATGCATAATACCAATTTGACAAAATAATAGTGACTGCTACTATTAAACCAACTATACATTTAAAAATACTTTTGTAACCATGAAGAGATCTTTTTTTTTTTTTTTTTTCGGTAATCAAATAGTATAAATAAGCAAGAAAGAATAAAAGAAAAGAGATGATAATTTATGATGAGATTAAATATTTCATAAAGATGTCTAGGATTCTCCTCCTCAGTTTCTCAGTTTCAACCGGCAAACACTCAAGAACAAGTAGCAATGAAATGAGACCCAAAATTGAGTGACTTGTATTAGCTATGAAAAAATGTCAGAACTGAAGTCAGTGCTTAATGATGAAATCACTTCTTTTATCCTCCCCTCCACACCCATCTATTATAGCAGACTGCTGCTTTTTTTGGATCAGTAGTATTTACAATTTCATTTAAAAGCAATGGATCTTTTTAACTTGATTAAAATTAAGAAATATGTGCATAACTACGAAGACAAAAATTACATATAATTTCATCAGTAATTTCTATTAAGAATGCTTTCTCACAGAAAAAAAATGAAATAAAATAAAAATAAAAATTAGAAACGTTGACATCCAATTTAAGGAGGCAATTTTCATGAGCATTTTATTTTCTCCCATGCCATGTGCATAATCCACCAACATTGTTTCATGTGGTCAATGACTCCTTTATTGGAAATTCTAACTGATACTGAATGTGAATGACAGAACAGTATGCTAGAGGGTCACTTTTAAACTTTTCAGGAGAACTTTTTTTTTTTTGCATAGAAGTTTCCAAGAGGATAGAGCAAAACAAAACAGATCTCGTTTATTAGGATTATACTATATGCATTTGTCAATGATTTTTTTTTTTTTTCTATAAGAAAAAAAAAAAATCCTCTTCTGAGGACTGGATTGTTAATCTTCATCTGAATTTAAGTACACATTAGTTAAGCAGGCATTCATTAATTGTGGAAGTTAGACTAGAGGTGCTAATTGTCTCATAGATAATATGCAAAGCTCCTCCTGCAGTCATTAGACTTCAAATAGTTTCTATAAAGATTTGTTTTATTACAAAAGAAAAAAATAGTATTTATGTGAGATGACTGCAGGTATATCTCTGATTGATTCAAAGATTTGAAATAAAACTGCATAAATGAATATACTCAGAATACTTGACCTAAATTCCCTTCTCAGTTTTAAAGGAAATTATAGTTTGTACCTATCTCAACTGTCAGAAAATCCTCAGCTGATTATTTTCTGTAATTGTATAATGATGTACTAAAAATACAGCTATAGTGTTTTCTTAGCCCCCTTCCCTACATACCTGATTCCTGGATGGAGGAATAGGTAGGGCACTGAGTGGACACAGCAAATCCCTTTAGCACCTCATATGGTCACAGATTGACACTAAACTTTATCTCTAAAATGTTCCTTTGTTCTTCAATTAAGAACAACTTTTTTTTTCTCTAACACGTAGTCTCCAGCAATCTCACCTAAAGTCTGTTTCTAAAGAAAACAAGTTAAAATAAATAAAAGTAATTTTCATTTAGACTCTTCAATTAGGTTAGCATCAGTAAATTACCAGAGGGAACACAAAAAATAGATTCATATTCTTCAGGTTGTTTTTTTTTTTCTAAAGCAAGGCACAATTGTGCTTTGAACAAATAATTGAAAATCATGCGTTTTTTTTTTTTTTTTTTAAACAACAGAGAGTAAAATATATAACTTCTAGGACTGGAAGGCACCTTAAAGATCATCTTGATTGTACTGGAATGGAAATTGAGGTCCAAAGAAGTTAGGTGATTTGCCAAGATCTTACTTCTAGTGTTGGCAGTTTTAAGATCAGCATCTTGATCTGCTAGTTTATATTACAGTATTAGATTTTCTATTCCACAGTGCTTCTCAGTGCATAATCTCGACACCAAAAATATAATTTTATTAAAGCCTTGACTTTTCTAAATAAGATGACTGGTATTCAGGAGTATAGTTATTTATTTGGAGAATATTGGAATGATTTTATTAAATAAAACCTCTAAATGCATGGGTTATTTGGTAATATAATGTAGAGAAAAGATTTTTGGGATCAAAATACGTAAGTAGAAATATCTTTAAGAATTAGAGTAGAACATGGAAGGAATCTTCAGAATTAGGTTTCAACTGTTTTTCCTAGATTTTGACCTTGGGTGCTTGTACATCTCTGAGGCTCAGCTTCCTTACTCACAAAGGAAGATGTAATAAATTTTATCTTAAGTGCGTTTTGTTTTTGTTCTTTTTGGGAGACCATAACTGAAAAATACAGCTAACACAGTAGGCATTTAGTACATTTTAGTTCCTCCCCCTTTGCTCTTAGAAATTAATATTAAAGGGAACACAGTCTGGTGGAAAACCTGATTATTTTGCATATTTCACTTGTGTTTTATAAAACAAATGAAGTAGAAGCAAGAACTTTGGAGAAATCTACTTTAAATATAGGCTGATAATTTCAAACAAACAAACAAACAAAAACCCTCCTCATTTGGCTTAATTTGAATATATATTACAGGAAGATTAGATTCTCTGTCCTCCTCCAATAAACTCCCTGGTCTCCTTGAAACAGCAGTAGGATGACTGCAATAGTCAGTCCACTCCTGAACAAAAGACCTTGCCTACTTTGGCCTTATCACTAGTTGCTGTCAAGTCAATTCTGACTCATGGTGACCCTACATACACAAACTGGAACTGCACTCTAGAGTTTTCAATGACTGATTTTTCTAAAGTAGTTTGTGAGAACATTCTTCCCAGAAGCCTCTGGGTGGACTGGCCCAACTTTTCAATTAGCAGGCATCACCCAGGGATTCCACCATAAGCCTAGACATAATTTTATTTGAAGATTCTGAGGCCATAGTTCTGCTTTGATAATTTTCAGTATCAGGAGGGATGGGAGCTGATGTATAAGACATAAAGAGAGAAGTTAGTTGATTATAATTTTTTTTTTTAATTTTTATAAAAAATTGTTTAAAAAATGAAATCTGGCTTAAAAAACTGCCCTTGTTCTTCCTTTGTTTCAGGCATTCTGCCTTTGTTTGCTGGCATCCTTAGGGTTATATTGTCTGACTTGCACTCTCCCCTCTGTGTTCTTAAGGGGTCAGAGTGCTGAAATACAGTTTGAAGTGCTAGAATCTAAAGTTCTGGGTTCAATCCTTGCTCTTTTAACTCACTAGCTGTCACCCTGAACACTTACACTCTAGAGACTCAGTCTCCTCATCCATGAAATGAGACTCATATTAACTCAGTGTGTATAACTGCTTATTGACTGTGTAGAGAATGTTGAGCCAGGCCCTGTGCTCATCAATAGATACATCAAATTTTGTTCTTTATTTGAAAGTCTACATTAGACGTTTATTAGGAGTACATGAAAAAGACAAAGAAAAGTACTCCATATGAGTTATTGTGATATATTAGTAAACTAAAAAAACAAAAACAAACTTACTGTCCTTGAGTGGACCCAACTCACAGAGACCCCTCCTTGGATTTCTGAGGTGGAATCACTAGGGAAGTAGATTGCCCAACCTTCCTTCCGAGGAGTGACTGGTGGGTTTGAACTCCCAGCCTTTTGGTTAGCAGTCAAGTGCCTTAGGCACTACACCACCAGAGTTCCTGATATATAAATACATGTTTATAAATCTATGATGTTTGGACAAAACATTTCACATTGATGTTTACTGACAAGATTAGAAGACATTCTTGATACATTTTTCATGCATTCAGTATATCGCTATGGCTTTCTGGAGACAATTTTCCCTTGGTTCAATACACTGGTGAATATATATCAGGTAATAAAGGAAGTATTGATGAGCAAAGCCAGTAGGAGGAAGGGCAGCACCACAGCCAAGGAAAGAAGTTTTGCCTTCTCTTGACTGTGAGCTATTACTCTAAAAGCAATGTACTTTATCATTACAACATTTCTATTACACATCTTATAAAACCCTGACTCTGTTAGCTAAAATGCCTTATTCTATTAGTTCTTAATGTACATTGATACCTGTAATGTAATTCCACCAGTCTTATAATTCACCACACTATGTTGTCATGAGATGTAAAAATAACAGTCTTTGAAAATACAAACACAATCTAGCTTTAATGGCTCATTTACACATGGCTATATTTTGAATTCTTATTCTAAATTAAATATTCAGAATAGCAAAATTATAGTCATACTTGTAGTAAATGTTCTTTTAACCTACTACATTGAAAAAAAGAAAGTCCTCTACTAAGTTCTTGCTGTATTAATATAATATTATCAGCATTACTATTTCCCTGGCATAAATGGTTCATTCTCTTTGGGCGTAGTGGCATTTGACTGTAGTCAAGTTCCCATTACCTGGCAGATTAGCAGTTTAAAATTTTTCTTTTTCTTTTTTAATCTATAATGTTACCCTCATGAAGTACTTACCCAAAACCAAAGTCACTGCCATCAAATTGGATCCAATTCATAGTGACCTCTCCCTGATTTTCTGAGGTGGTACCACTATGGAAGTAAATTGCCCAATCTTCCTTCTGATGAGGGGCTGGTGGGTTTGAACCACTAGACTTCTGGTTTGCAGTCAAATGCCTTAGACACTACATCACCAGAGCTTGGTTGACATAAAAGGATATTTGTCTATTCTGGTTCACAATTTGGAAGTATTTCAGTAATCTCTCTGCTCTAGAGAAGATATGAACAAGTAAACATGTATAGGAGCTCCATGTTCAGCACCAGTATGGAAAATGAGATGATCAACTCTCAAAACACAGTAAAAAGTAAGATAGGATATGCCAGGAAGAGAAAAGAATGAGAAGTGGAATAAGCAAACCAAATTCCATTTATTTGCTTGCTCTTCTGTGAAGTCCCAACATACTAGAAATATTATGTTTAAAAGCTCTGGTAGCATAGTGCCTAAGGCCCTGTGCTCACCAGAAGACTGGCGGTTCAAACCCACTAGCCACTCCTCAGAAGGAGGATGGGGCAATGTACTTCCATAGTGATATTGCCTTGGAAACCCAAGGAGGGGTTGCTATGGGTCAGGGCCGACTCGACGGCGCATAACAACAACAGGATACTTAAAAAATAATTATAATGAACAGACTGATAAGAAACAATCATTTTTTTATACTTTATATTTCCTTGGAGGTATGGATGAAGAGATTTCATGTCATGTACTTTGGACATGTTTTCAGGAGGGACCAGTACCTGGAAAAGAACATCATACTTGGTAAAGTGGAGAAAGGGTCAGTGAAAAAGAGGAAATCTCTTAACAACATGGATTGACTGTGGCTTAAACAATGGGATCCAACATGACAACGATTGTGAGGATGGTACGGGACCAGGCAGTGTTTCATTCTGTGGTACATAGTCAGAACTGACTCGATGGAACCTAACAACAACAGAAGATATCTTCTATGCTTTCTGAAGCAATCAAAGAGCCGCAATGGAACCAAAATGAAAACAGTCTACCTACATCTTAATGATGGGCTGATTTGAAGAGAACAGAGATACAAATACTGTGAAGTAGTTTGGCTTTGAAATTAAGGTGACAGAGAAGCAGTTGGAAAGATATTGAAGTTGAGGGAGAATTTTCTTCTTTCTAGAATGTCAGAGTGTTAAATAATAATAATAACAATAAACAGTCATTGATAAATATATTTTTTCTCTATATACAGATGAAAGCAACAAATAAGAGCAAAAGTTAAATTGAACAAATTGACTGATGTCAAAATAAAGCTGTCTATTCTCTTCCAGAGAGCCTTCTCCAAGGTGTTCCTACTCCCTGGTTGGGTCACAAGTGTTTTTCTATGGTGTTCTAAACTTATCTCTACTTCAACACTTTTTGAAAAAAGGATTATGTCTTATTCGTCCCTGTATCCTTAGATCTAAGGAGTTCTGGTGGTGTAGTGCCTAAGGCATTAGACTGCTAACCAGAAGGTTGGCAGTTCAAACCCACGAGACACCCTGCAGAAGGAAGACTGGGTAATCTACTTCCATAGAGATTTACTCCATCAGAAACCTAAAGGGGGTCACTATGAGTTGGAATTGACTTGTTGGCAGTGAGTTTGGTGAGTTTTTGGTATCCTTAGATCTAACACAGAGTAGGTACCCAGTAAATGTTTGTGTTTGTATACATTTAAAAAAAAAAGAACTTAATTGAAGTGAGAATTTATTTTTTGTTTTATACAGTGATAGCTTTAGTCAGCAGCAGATCTTGAATCAAATCCTGGGTTTCCTAGGTCATTAAGTTGTAGGCTCTTGCTGTCTCACTCCCTCTGTGTGTGTGTGTAGATCAGAAACCAAGTTATTTCCAATTTTCCCACTACCCTTCATAATAACAGCTGACATTTCCTGAAACCTTACTATTCTAAGGACTTGACACAATAGAATGTTGTTGTTGTTGCTGTTTTGCCATCGAGTCGGCCCCGACTCATAGCGACCCCTCTTTGGGTTTCCGAGGCAGTATCACTACGGAAGTAGGAATGCCCAACCTTCCTTCCGAGGAGTGGCTGGTGGGTTTGAACCGCCAGCCTTCTGGTTAGCAGTCAGTGCCTTAGCCACTATGCTACCAGAGCTCCTAACAATAGACACAATAGAATAATCTCATGTAATTCTCTAAACATTACTTTAAAATGGGTATTATCACAGTATCCTCATTTTAGATAGTGAAGTGAAGGCTTGGAGGAACTAAGTAACTTGTCCAAGTCTTCAAACATTTTGGCTAAAGAGTTTGTGCTGTTAATTATTATGATCTGATCATTCAAGAATATCACCATGTTTTGAAATAAAATACAAATTAATAAAACAGCTTTGTATATTATAGGCCTATCCAAGAAGATCTAGTCAATCAAATCTCTACTGATGACTATCACATTAAAGGCATTAGTAGATGCTCATTCTATGCTACATGCAGAGGGAAGAACATCACCTAAGTTCCTCTGCCTGAAGTTAGGATCTCCAGAGGGGGGATGCCAATGCTTAACTGGATACTATGATGAGCTCTCACAAGGAACACTACAGATTTCTTTCTGTCCAGACCCTCATGTAGAGTTCTAGTCAAGTTCCCAAGCTCTGAGTTTCTGGAGCTTAAAAATGAAGACTCCTGAAGCTTTCTTTTCTTTCCTTGAGAACAACAATAATTCACCTTCAAAGTGAGGATACCATTTAACTGTCCTCTTCCTGGATGGCTACACGTTTCAGTCATGTATGCTGAGATCACATCAGGCACTCTGGGCTATCTCTACTAGGTGTCTAAGGAATGTACTGTCAGTGGTAATTAACACAGAAAAATAAAAATCATGGATGATAGATCTGATTAAAAACAAATAAACCTGACAGGTCACCTCTGAAATCCTGTGAAGTTTCTAAGACAAGTCATAGAGAAAGGAACATTTTGGTTTTTAACCCCATAGACACACCCTATAAATGTGTGATGGGATATTTAAAATGAATATTTCATTCTTAACTACAGTGTACTTCTTTATAGATCACATTCAGTTTAAATAATTATAAAGGATGGATATTGTACAACACCAAATGTAAAACTTGACATTTTTGGAACTGACAGATCTGGTGAAATTGGTATGTTACACATTGTCTATATAATAGGGAATGGCAGAGAACAGGAACTTCTCTGATTTCCCAGATACTCATCCTGTCTTCCTATCCCTTCTAGAAAGTTCTAGTGCTTCTTCTAGAACTATTCTTCTCAATATTAGTCATGTCCCATCTTCCCAGCTTCTATGATAAATGTACCACTCTTCAACTCATCTGAAGTCAGCTAGCTGTTGTAAGGTTGATATTTTACCTTGACGTTTTAATTATATTATTATGCAAAAAAGATAGATGAATTACTAATAACAAAATTTCAATAGCAGTGAAGACCCTCTGAGGCATCTCACATCACTGCATGCATGCTGGCTCTCCTTCCAACCACAGGACCACACCTCCGCAGAGTCTTTGGTCTTGTAATAATAAGGAGCCTGGGTAGTGTAACAGTTACACACTTGATGATACTGAAAAGTCGGTGGCTCAAAACCACCAGTAGCTCCATGAGAGAGCAATCTAGGAATCTGCTCCTATAAAAACTATAGTCTAGAAAACCTATGGAGTAGTTGTACTCTGTCACATGTGATCAGTACGTGTCAAAAAAAGAAAAAAAAAAAAAAGAAATGAATCTACAGTACAAAATAACAACAACATTGCAATAGTAGATCTTAATGTTTCCCATTTAAATTAACTGTCTATCATGGATTGTATTGTTTCCACCAAAAATATGTGTTAAATTTGCTTGGCCATGATTCTCAATATTGTGGGCTTATCCTCCATTTTGTGATCTGCATCCATTTGATGATGTGCTGTATATCCTAACCTCTATAAGTCAATGAGAATGAATCAGTGTGAGGTATGTTCTGAGTCTCATACTTACAAGAGGGTATGACTGAGCTCATGTCCTTACCAAAGTCACACCCTTGCTTGGGTCACATATTTTATCTTATAGGAGCTAAAAGGAGAGAGAAGTGATCAGAGAGAGAGGGGACTCGCTATTACCATAAAGAATAAGAGCCAGGTGGGCACAGAGAGAGTGTCCTTTGGACCCAGGGTCCCTGTACTGAGAACCTCCCAGACCCAGGGGAAGATTGACATCAAAACATATGGAAATCTCCAAGGACTGCTAGATCCATGGATGCTGAAAAGAGAGAAGGACCTTCCCCTAGAGCAAGTGCCCTGAACTCATACTTCTAGCCTCCTAAACTGTGAAAAAATAAATTTGTTTGTCAAGGCCACTCACTTGTGATATTTCTGTTGTAACAGCACTAGATAACAAAAACACCATCTATGTACACAAAGGCAGAAATTTTCACAAATATTCTAATACCAAACTAAATCCTAAATAAACAAATGCTCACTGCCATTGAGTCAGATTTCACCCATAGTAACCCCTCCTTGGTTTGTCCAGGCGGTGTTTAGATTGCCCAATATTCCTTCCAAGGAGTGGCTTGTGGGTTTGAACCACCAGCCTTCGTTGGCAGTCAAATGCCTTAGGCACTATGCCAGCCGAGCTCCCAAAATAGTACTAAATAAAGTATGCACTAAGAATAATAATGTAAATATCCATACACTCAAGACTTCCATCAGAGAATATGTGATGAATCTTTTGTTTTGCAGTAAAATGCTCAGTTGCATGCATCTTATTAGAACTTTGAACTGGTAATTACCTTGAACATTAGACTACAACCTAAAACCCTAAACCATGACACAATGCAATGTTACACAATTATTTTGAAGCCTCTGACATCTTATACATTAGCCTCTTAGACTTGTAAATGATGAAGTGTAAGACAACACAGCGAAAATTAATTGTGTATGCCAAACACTTATTCAACAGTGACTCTTTTGCAGAATGCTTGAATATCTTTACTTGAGCAAAATTTGCCAAGTTGATTATAAATGTGATATCTTACCTCTTAATACATTTTACAATTTGCACATAATGGTTCCAAGGGAACTTGTACACCATAGTAAATCATAAAATTCATTTTGCTTTGCATCAATTCATTCATCCATGCTCCAACTAATCACCTCATTTCAAAATTCAATAAACCTAAATACCTGGATTTATGATGCTTTGTCAGAATTAACAAGGGAATATCAACAATGTGGAATTAGAAGTCTATTGCAACTTAAAGACAAGCACCTAGTTGAAAACAATTAAAAAGACTCGGCAGCAATAATTATATCCACAGTGTTAGCAAATAAAATAAATTAAAACTGATTTAATTTCTGCTCTGGGAGATGGGGGGAAACACAGAAAAGCCTTAATTTAGTCAGTTAAAACACTGAAGTTGTTTTGAAGTAAAACTTTAAAGTGACTGTGAATTGCGCTTGTAATAGTAACTGTTTTTAATTGCAAATAAAAATGCATACACTGGTGTATTTTTAAGAATGTATTGGTTGGTCACATTGTAAAATGGTCACAATAGTTCTTGAAGCTTTTATTTTCCTTACACATTCTGATGGTAAAGACCTTTTTGCAAGATTTATTTATATAAATCACGCAATTACAATACACAGTCTAAAAAGAAAACGTCTTGTTTAGGCAAGTTAAAGCACAGCTCATATGAAGGGGCCCCTTGTGTTAAAACTGCATTTTCATACTCATTTTGTAAAGACGTCATTCATCTTCCACATTAAATATTTTGATTATATAATCCTGCTATGAAATAATGTCTGTAATGCCGCTATAAAAAGTACGATTTTATTGTGTGTGTGTGTGTGTGTGTGTGTGTATACATACACGTATACAAGCTTATATTCACTACTGTGAGTTGGGAAGCCAGAGAGAAAATGTACAACTATATTTACTTCCTATCTCAAAGTAAAACCTAAAGACATCAAGTTCAGCAGCTATTCTTATTCATTGTCTCTCAGTATGTATTTAAATTGAAATAATTTCTCTGCTAATAATAAGGGGTGTCTTTGCATTTTATTTTTAGTGTTGTCTTCATATTGTAATTGCAATTGTAAAATGACATAAAGAAGAAATGTAACGGGCAGGAAGATACATAGCGAGTTTAGTAAAAAGAAAGTGAAACGAGAAAGCAGTCATATATTTTGTTTTAAAAAAAACGTTCAAATAGCTATCTGATTGTTAGAGTCACAAAAGGTCTGTACGGTTCTGTTGCCCCTTTAATTAAATTCTTAGAAGTAATCAGATGCAAAATGACAAATGTCAAGAAGAGAACATACCACTGCTGAATAATTTTATCATTTATACCTATAACTGTCAATCCACGAAGGGCTATTTTTTATATGTCACCTAAATCATAAGAGCTGGTACCTTTTTCTGTGATTCATGTTAGCCCTGTTCTATGATTTACTGCTGAATTATTTCCTTTCTCTTTCAGGGAATTTTTTTATTATTTATTTATTTATTTTATTTTATTTCTGTGATTAATCTCTCTGGTTTGAATGAGCAAAGCTTTTCAGCTGAGTGAGTGTCACAAATTCGTTGAGTATATATATATTTTCTGTATGCTTTATATATATATATATATATATATATATATGTTTTTTAATGTGCTCAGAAAAGACAATTATTTATTTAAAGGCTTACATTTCTATTAAAAAAAAATCCTTGCTTAGCTGAGTTATGTATTCCAGGCTTTTCTTCTAGAAACAAATGGTCTTTGCTTTGACAAGATGTGGTGACAATGGTTATTGGCAGTGATACCACACAATAACAGAGCTTTTTCATAAAGTCAATGGCCCTGGTTTGAGTGATTTAAGACAGCAGAACATCTTGATGTCTTCTTTCCTTGTGTGAGAGAGTGGTTAATAGACCTTTTCTGTGTGCATGTGTGCTTTCCTGCTGATTCTTGGATACTCACATGCCTGCCCTCTCTGTGAATGACTTACAGCCTCATGCCTGAATTTTAGTCCTTTGAACAGGGAAAACAGATGTTTCAAACTACTTTAAGGAGCCCCATCAACTAGATTCTGCTGCCATATTGGGTTCCTGGGAATCACATTTTATTTCAGATTGACATGTCCAATATGCACAAGGAAATCCCTCAGAAAACAATTGAAATCCCCCTCCCTCAACCACTTCCACACTTTTTCCCCCTGCTTCTCTTACTAACAAATTACTTCTACTTTTCACATTTATATATCTAATGCTTAAGCTTACTACCTATGTATTGTGGACTGAATTGTGCCTCCCAAAAAAGGGCTGTAACTTGTAACTGTATAGTGGTTATAATGCCATTTGGGAAAGATTTTGTTATGTTAATGATACAATATTAGTGTAGGGTGTGTTTTAATTCAATCTCTTTTGAGAGATAAAAGAGATTAAACAAGCAAGTGAGCAAACAGAGATGGGGAAGAGAGATGTCAAGCCGCATGAAGACCATTCAGAAGCAGAAGCTCAAAAGAGACGCTGATCTTCCTCTAGAGCCTACAGAGAGAAAAAGGCTTTCCCTAGTGCTGGCACTCTGAATATGGACTTCTAGCCTCTTAATTGTGAGAAAATAAATTTCTGTTTATTAAAGCCATCCACTTGTGGTATTTCTGTTCGAAAAGCACTAAAATCAAAAGATTGAAGCTGTTACGGATTTAATTGTGTGTGGAATCACAATCATTGCCCATCAAAGCAGCAGTCAAAAAATCAGGTGACCTATTGCATTGGGCAAATCTACTACAAAAGACCTTTTGAAAGTGTTAAGAAGCAAAATGTCACTTTGAAGACTAAGGTCTGCCTGACCCAAGCCATGGCATTTTCAGTAGCCTCATATGCATGTAAGGACTGGACAATGAATAAAGAAGACTTCAGATGAATTGATGCATTTGTATTGTGGCCTTGGTGACAAATATGGAATATACCATGGACTGCTAGAAGAATGAACAAATTTGTCTTTGAAGAAGTATAGCCAGAGTGTTCCAAAGCAAGAATGGCAAGAATTCATCTGTCGTACTTGGGTCATGTATCAGGAGGGGTAAAATTTTGTGAGATAAAGGATTTTTTAACAGTTGTGTTATAATTTTCAGATGATTTTTGCTGTATCTAAAATGCTGGCATGTAATAGGCATTTGTCACCCATAGAAAGAATAAGGCCTGTGGGCCAGCACACTCTCCTGCATTGTTCACTTCTTCATGTATTCCCTTGATTATTCCCTTGATCCATTCCTTCAATAAGAACCTACTGTTGTACACATAAGGTGATAAATTCAGACTTATAGATAAATAGGGAGCCCTGGTAGCATAGTGGCTAAGGCACTTAACTGCTAACCATAAGGCTGGTGGTTCAAACCCACCAGCCACTCCTCAGAAGGAAGATGGGGCAATCTACTTCTGTAGTGATAGATACTGCCTTGGAAACCCAAGGAGGGGTCGCTATGAGTCGGGTCCGACTAGATGGCACACAACAATAACAACAATAGACAAATAATCTTTATGTGTCTCAAGTAGGGGAAAGAGAAAGCAGCAGAGAAAATTTGATAGATTCCCCATTCTGAGGCAAAGTGTTAAGCTAGAGACTGAAGGTAAACAAGATGAAATGCAATCCTGTGAAATGGAGAAGTGAAATGGAAACAGAAACGAAAATCTGTTTTTTTTTCTTTTTTTTTTTCAAAAATTAGTTCAGAAACTTTGTTGTCTAATATTATTTTGATCAATAGTTGAAGTCATGCATTTAAACCCTGAATGCTGCAGTTTCTGCTGTTTGGGCTACATATATTCATGGACATGTACAGTTATGCATTCAGTCACAGGCCCCTTTTCAAGAAACAAAAAATATTGCTACCCACTGTTCATTTTACAACAGGAAATGTTGAAGTAGACAGTCAGGGGACTGCAATGACATTTATAGGTCAGGATGCACATTCAAATGTAAGTTGATTTTCACTATAGGGGATGTTAGACACAATGGGAGCTGCTTGCAAAACTCTAAGGGCTGGCTTTGAACAAGAACAGAAACACTACTTATTTATTTTTTAACCATAGACTACCTGTTGCCTTGGAATCAATTCTGACTCTAGATGACTCTATAAGACAGGGCGGAACTGTCCCACAGGGTTTCCAAGGCTATACATTTTTATGGAAGCAGACTGCCACATCTTTCTCTGGTGGAGTCGTTGCTAGGCTCACAATGCTGACCTTTTGCTTAGCATCCAAGCGTTTTTACCACTGAGCCACCAGGACTTCATAACCACAGACTACAACATATGAGTTGGTTTCTATCAAATGAAAAACTTAACTTTGTTCAGTTTGAAGACCTGGCTTCCACAAAAATACTGACTGTTCATTTCCCCTCTGGTCATTATCAATCTGATAATATTGAATTTACTTTGTAAAGTAAGTACAGATAAGATGGAAAGTTTAAGAAAGGTTTTGACTTAGGTGAAGAAATTCACCCAAGAGAAGAGATTAACAATCATGCTAAATTTTAGTTTAGACAGTATCTTTACTCTGGTTATCAGATTTTGACAGTCTTATGAGTAGCATATGAGGGTGATTTCAATAGTCCCTATATGCTA
This sequence comes from Orycteropus afer afer, assembly GCF_000298275.1. Taxonomy (NCBI): domain Eukaryota; kingdom Metazoa; phylum Chordata; class Mammalia; order Tubulidentata; family Orycteropodidae; genus Orycteropus; species Orycteropus afer. Next base: position 5,523,057 of record NW_006921660.1, read on the forward strand.
TTGAGTTCATGTGTCAGAAATTTAGGGAATTTAATTCACAGCTTCTGAAGGTGTGTGGACAGAGAACAATGATATTGCTGGATTTTCTGCACCATGTAAATTATTAATTTATGTAAATCACTTATAACAATGCCTTGCAAATAGTAAGCACTCAATAAATGTTTGCTAATATTATTATTTATAGAATATAATTAATGTTTCATTCAAAGATTGAATGTATGTATGTATTAGAAAGGTGTTAATTTGAATGAAATGCAAAGTGTCTGCACTTGTGCAGGTCTGGGTGAAGTTATCATAATCTTGGATGGGCCTGTCTTTGCAGGAGTCTCAGACTGATCAGATGTTAATGCTGCGGCAGGAATTAGAGTAGAAGCAAGTCCCAAGCCCACCCTGAAGAGGTGCTGGTCCCATGGGAATTTCTGATGTAAAATGCAAGAGGGTTGGGTCTCTGAGTACAGCTATGAGCAAATTGTGCTCCCAGGATTTTATCCAAGCAGAGCCTATAATGGCCTCCATGAGCAAGTGGCCAAAGTCATCACAATTGCCCACACGTGGGTGTCTTTCTTGCAGCATGGAAAAAAAGATGAAAACAAGTCTTCATGGGGAATTCTGAAAGTTTTGTTCGAAATATCTTTTTCAAGAATAATAGAAAAGCAAGTTTTTAGTAAGACTATGCAGCTGTAAAAGAGAGAACAAAGGAAAACAACCAGTCTTAGTTTCTAAAAAAGTTTGTGCAATCTTCATGGCAAAGCTAATTTTGATGAAATGGAAATCATTATATACCCCCACAGATTAGTCATTAGAGTGTAGGACTAAATAGTTTCATTACAATGCAAAAAAGGAACAAAATAACCACTAAATAATAGTCATTTTCTGTAACAGCTGGCATAATGTCTTTGTACTAACACATGTAATGGTCAGCCTTAGTTAAATTGGTATCCTTCTTCCATTATATGCCTATTAAATGGTTTAATAAAATTTTATTTTGAAGGTCTATAAAATTAGTAATTTGTTTGACAAGGGCATATTTCTAAAACTCATTCTATATGTAAACTCCATGCTTTTCTCTCTTTTAATAAGAAGAACGAGGGTAGCAGCATATAAGCAATTATACAGTAAAGCAGAAATCACTTTTTTATAGAAAACAACTATTCATTTAATGAACAGAACAATGTGAAACGAAAATTAAAGTCCAAAAAAGAGGAAGGAAAAAAGAAGAAACCTTGCTTTTTCTAGATGAAAAATGAGGAAGCACTTTCCGAAAAGTAAATTGTGGACTATATTAAAATGTGTAGAAATGATAACCTAACATCAGACTTTGTTTTAATTTTAAAAATTACAGAAGTTTTAAAAATGAAAAGGGGACTTACTCCTAAATCATTTCCATTAAGGCAGATAATAAATGAATTAAATGAAAACAATGACTTCAAAAATGTAGACACATTAATTCTATAAAATTCTCTTTTCCTTTTTTTTTTAAGTACAAGCATATTCGGTCTCCCTTGCTAAACTGTAAATCTCTTAAAACCAGAAGCCATGTCTTAGTTATCTGTGAATTTCTATAGCATCTATCTAGTACAGTGCTTTCCACATAATTGGGCTTAATAAATGTTTATTGAAAAAATAAAGAAGGCTATGGGGAACTTTTGTCCTTTAAATTATGTTAAAAACAGACAGCCTGAAATATAAAGTTCTATCTGAGGTAAAGTAATTTTAGTAGTTGTTACTGAGGGAAAAGAAGAAAAATATTTTAATTCAACAGCAGTTAAGTGACACTGCTTAAATCACAAACTAAAAAGATTTGTAAAGTACTTTTTGAAATAAAAGAACTATCACGAGGAAAATGTATGACTAAGAAGTGTAGAATGATCCTAAACCTATTTAACAGGAAAACCTTGTTCCCTATTATTTATGCTGCCAGGATGTCTGGGTAACACATGTTGGAATTTGAGTCATTCTACTATCTGGAGCTGCTGACTTCTAAACCGTAGATATTACAGTCATTGTTTACTGTGCTTTGCCCACAAAGATGAGTAAAACTTGTCTACCCAAGCTCTGCAAAGGGCACAATGACTCAGAATAATATGCATGCTGATTCAACTTGGTTGATTTTCACTTGTATCCTGAACTTTTGTTTTCTTTTTAGGCAGAAAGATCTTCCATCCCTAAAATATCAGAACAACGCAGACAACCAAACCCAACCCACTATCATTGAGTGGATTCCAACTCACAATAACTCTATAGGACAAAATAGAACTGCCCCAGAGGATTTCCAAGACTGTAAATTTTTACAAAAAACATTTTGTCTCATTTTTTCCCCCAAAGAGTGACTGGTGGATTTGAATCACTGACCTTTTAGTTAGCCACTGATGTCTTAACCACTTGGCCACCAGAGATCCTCTCAATACAGAGAAGTAGTACTGACAACCTGAGAATAATATTTCACAACTCTCAATTAAACGTACTTCCCAGTAACACTCACCAATGGAGATGTGCAGGGGTTTCAGAGTGACTTCTGAAACTGGCAACTCTGAAAAACCTCTACAAATTTTAGGAAACAACTCTACTAACCATTATTTCTATTTTGCCTTCCTAGCAATACAGCACACATGGTCACATCTACAATGTCAAAAACTCATTCCTGGGATGGTTGGAGAAAGGATGGGAATTAATCCTTTGAGATGTTGCATATGGCTTGTTCTTTAAGTATTATTTGGTTTGGATTAGCCTTGCACTTTTGGAGATCTCCAAATTTACATCTTCTGTATGAACATGAATATGAAAACTCCTAACTAAGTTGTTACAAGATTACATCTAAAATATATCTGATAAACTTTAAAAAAAAAAAAAAAAAAGATTTATTTGCCTACAAAAATTGGAAGTTGATTTAACTGAACTTTACAAAGACAATGAGGGTAATGAAATAATATCAACATTTTGTTTGTACTGTAACATAATGTCAACTAACTGAGATGATATATCATGCTCCTGTGGATATAATTTTTAGCAGCACATTAGAAGTCTTAAGTTTGACTTAAAACTGTGCCTTTAGAAATATGAAATTAATGAAATTTAATTGTAATTAGCTGACCAAAACATCCTATTTAAATAAGTGACAATCTTTACTAGAAGAGAATGTGAATTCTACAAAACATTGAACACTAGAAGAAATAATTTTAACAATATTTTATGCATTTAATTGCTTTTTGGTATCTTTTCAGATGAGTGTATTAAAAATAAACAAACAAGTATTAGTTTATACCCTTAATTTGCCCAAGAAAAATGACTATAGCATATATCATTTTTTATTTCTTCTGTCTTAGTCTTGAAATATCACTGAAATCAGTTCTTAGAGAATAATGGTGGCCCCATCAGGGCTGGATTATCCAAAATACAATCTACACCTTGATGCATAGTGCATATTTTAATGCATTTAGGGATTGCCTAAGAAATCTAATGTGTGTCACTTACATCGTCATAGTCATTTCATTTAAAAACACATTCCTCATTTTTACATGAACAGATTCTCAAGAGAAAATGTAAATGAATAAAATGTGAAAACATGAGATTAAAAGTCACAGGATTTATTTTCTTTATATATTGAGAAGTATGAGAAATGGGATACTAGAAAGAAAACAAGAAAAGAGGGGTTTCTATATATCACTTTGAAAATAATGGACTTTTAAACCTAACTTCTCTAACTGTAAAATGTTTGGAAAAAGATTGGGTTACTGGCTCCCAGTTTGCTCCCAGTTCATATTCAGTTCCTGCCATTTTCCCTTACCCTCCCACATACACCCTTGCATAATACTGAATAGGAATTTGGGGCAGGGGTTAGGATGGGAGTAGGGGTATGAAGATAGGCTGGGCTGCATGGAATGCTGGGAACAGCAAAAACAAAAATCTAGAAGTATAAATTTGCAGTGTACTGGGAAATCTAATCCACTCAGGCTTTTAAGTCAGAAACCCTTTGAAGGCTACCCATCCTCCTCCTCCTACCTCCGATAACAATAATATTAACCACTTCTCTGTGTCAGGCAACATGCTTACTTCTTTGCCCAGTTTAACCCATTTAATTCTCACAAAAACCTTATGAAGAAGGCATTAATGATAACTTCAGTTTCAGTGTAGGAAGAATCTTTCTAATGGTGTGCTCAGAGATTATTCAGGGAGTTCCTTGCCTTCCTAACTCAGGCTCTTGGTCACCAGATTATATCACCTGCCCCAGCCAGAGCTGGTTCTATCAGGTTGTATATATTCTGCCTTCCCACTCTGGTTGCAAAGTCCCTTACTACTATCATGGCCTTAAATTATAACTTCCTAAACCACGGTGTCAAATTTGAGTGAATACTTCATATGACTTCATCTCAACTTTTGATTGAATCACTTCAACTGCTTCTGATTTTCAAGGGCAGAATTTCTTAAGGGATGGTCCCAGGAGCAGCAGCATCAGATCAACTTGTTGTTGTTGTTGTTATGTGCCGTCGAGTCAAACCTGACTCATAGCGACCCCTCCTTGGGTTTCCGAGGCAGTATCACTATGGAAGTAGGATTGCCC
>NW_006921660.1:5527714-5574003 GCF_000298275.1 Orycteropus afer afer
GGGTTTGAACCGCCAGCCGTCTGGTTAGCAGGCAAGTGTCTTAGCCACTATGCTACCAGAGCTCCCTCAGATCAACTAGGAACTTGTTAAAACCAATTGCCATAGATTTTACTCAGACTTATGGTGACCACATGTGTGTCAGAGTAGAATTACAGTTTTTTCAATGGCTGGTTTTTCAGAAGAAGATCATGAGGTTTTTCTTCAGGGAAGGAAAAAAAAAATTCACTACCGTCAAGTTGATACCCACTCATAGCGGCCCTTCCTTGTGTTTTCAAAGCTGTATCACCACAGAAGTAGATTGTCCGAGGAGTGGCTGGTGGGTTTGAACAGCCAGCCTTCTGGTTAGCAGTCAAATGCCTTAGGCACTATGCGACCAGAGCTTCAAGTGGACTCTAACTGCCACATTTTCAATTAGCAGGTGAGAGCACTTTAACCCTTTGAACCACCCAGGGACTCCAGAAACTTGTTAGAAATACTAATTCTCAGCAACCTCCCCCACTCCACCCAGACCAACTAAATAAGAAAACCTGGGATCACCCCCAGCAATCTATACAAGCTTTTGAAGTGATTCCAGTGTATGCTAAAATTTGAGAAACATGGGTGTAGAATAAAACCTAAGATCTTAAACAAGGCATTTGAGGCTCATTATTCTCTACAAGCACCACTCATCTGTCAGGTTGTCATACTGTGGTGACATGCATGTTGCTATGAGGCTGGAATCTATGTCACCGGTAGGTATTTCAAATACCAGCAGAGTCACCCATGGTGGACAGGTATCAGTGAGCTTCCCGACTAAGACAAACTTGGAAGAAGAAAAGGGCCATACATTTCTGAAACAATTGGCCACAAATCCTTATGAATAGCAGTGAAACACTGTCTGATATTGAATAGGGCAGTGTTTTGTTCTGTTGCACATAGGGTTGCTATAAGTAGGAATCAACTTGACAGCACCTAAAAACAACAACATATTTTAGGACCAGCAAAGACTAGTAGTAGTGGACATTTACTTCTAAAAAAATTAGTCTGTCAAACACTATGACTAGCAGTAGTACATTATCTGGACATAGTACCAGAAGATGAACCACTCAGGTTGGAAGGCATTTAAAATATGACTATGGAAGAGATGTCCTCAAAGTAGTTGATGTTAATGATGTGGACAGAGTAGAGCTTCCAGGACCTTCATCTGCTTATGTGCCATGATTCAAAATGAGGAGAAACAGCTGCAAATTGTTTAATAATCAAAACATGCAATGTACAAAATATAAATCTAGGAAAATTGGAAATAGCCAAAAATAAAATGGGATGCATGAAGTCAATATCCTATGCATTAATGAGCTGAAATAGACTGTATTGGCCATTTTGAATTAGACAATGATATGCTCTACTATGCTGGGGATGAGAAATTGATGAGGAATGATGTCACATTCATCATCAGAAAGAATATTTCCATCCTGAAGGACAATGCTGTCAGTGATAGAACAATATCCGTATGCCTGCCTACAAGACAAAAAGGAAACCAAACTCACTGCCATCAAGTCAGATCTGACTCATAGCAACCCCTCCTTGGGTTTCCCAGGTGATATCACTATGGAAGTAGATTATCCAACCTTCCTTCTGAGGAGTGGCTGGTGGATCTGAACCTCCAGCTTTCTGGTTAGCAGTCAAATACCTTAGGCACTGTGCTACCAGAGCTACAAGGAAGATCTGTTAATATGACTATTATTCAAGTTGACACTCTGTGGTAGTTAAGTTTGTGTGTCAACTTGGCTGGGCCTGGTTGAGTGACTGGGCAGCTGGATGTAATAATCCCCATGAGGAGATAGTATCAACTCCATGGTGGAATCTACTGTGAGCAGCTGAGTAGCTGCTTTAGGGATGTAGTCTGCTTCCCATATAAAAGAAGCGGCTTTGGGAATGGTCTCTATTTTATGGCAAACTTGAACTCTATGTGTAGGCATGTCATTGTTCAGCAGCCTGCCATGCTCTACCAACCTTGGAACTTTCAATGGACTTCAATTATTGGTCTGCTGTGTGGTCTGGTAACATCCAACTCAAACCCAAACTCACTGCCGTTGAGTCATATCTGACTCATGGCAACCCCTCCTTGGGTTTCTGAGGTGGTATCACTATGGAACTAGATTGCTCAACCTTCCTTCCGAGGAGTGGCTGGTGGGTTTGAACCACCAATCTTCTGATTACAAGTCAAATGCCTTAGGAACTATGCTACCAGAGTGCCTTTTTACTTGTCAGCCTTGGACTTGTCAGTTTCAGCAGCCAGCAGCTGCTTGAGTGAAGTAAAGCCTCTAGCTTCAGTGGGCCGGGGAGCAGGAGGCAGAGCTGAAGCTCAAGGTTGAGGGGATTTCACCCATCCCCTAGAGCCTGGCACTTTAAACTCGGACTTCTAGCCTCCAAACTGTAAGAGAATAAACTCCTGTTTGTTCAAGGCATCCTATTTGTGGTATATTCCTGTCAGAAAGGCACTAGGTAACAAGAACACACACCAACCACCAATGCCAAAGATGCAGAAACTAATGATTTTTATCAACTTCTATACTCTGAAATTGATCAAACATGCAATCAAGATGCATTTATAATTACTGGTAATTGCAATGCAAAAGTTGGAAGCAAAACATGACCAGTAGCTGAAAAATATGGCCTTTGTGACAAAAATGACACCAGAAATCACATGATAGAATTTTGTAAAACCAATCGCTTATCATTGAAATGCTTTTTTTTTTCTTACAATATAAGGGATAACTTTCATGTGTACCTTGCCAGATGGAATACACAGGAATCAAACAGACTACATCCATAGAAAGAAACAATGAAGAAGCTGGATAGTACCAGTCAGAACAAGGTCAGTGGCCAACTGCTGAACAGATTATCAATTGCTCATATGGAAGTTCAAGGTGAAGCAGAAGAATATTAAAACAAATCCATGAGAGCCAAAGTAGGACCTTGAGTGTATCCTGACTGAATTTAGAAACCATCTCAAGAATAGATTTGAGGTATTGAACACTAATGACCAAAGACCAGATGGGTTGTGGAATGACATCAAGGACATCACACATGAGAAAAGTAAAAGGTCATTACAAAGACAGGAAAGAAAGAATAGGCAAAAGGATGTCAGAAGAGACTCTGAAACTTGCTCTTGAACACAGTAGAAACAGTAAATGGAAGAAATGACGAAATAGAACAGCTGAATGGAAGATTTCAAAGGGCACCTTGAGAAGAAAAGTAAAATATAATGAAATGTGCAAAGACCCGGAATTAGAAAACCAAAAGGGAAGAACACACTCAGCATTTCTCAAGCTGAAAGAACTGTAGAAAAATGTCAAGCCTTGAGTTACAGTATTGAAGGATTTCTGTGGACAAAATGATGAAGCAGGAGACATCAAAAGAAGACGGAAGGAAAACACAGAGTCACTGTACCAGAAAGAATTGATTGATGTTCAGCCATTTCAGGAAGTAGCATGTGATGAAGAACTGATGATATTAGGAAGAAGTCCAAGCTGCCCTGAAAGAAAATCAGTCTGCTGCAAAGGATCTTTTTGATTTGTTAAAAAGCGAAGATGCCACTTAGAGGTGTAAAGTATGCCTGGCCCAAGCATGGTCTTTTCTCTTGCCTCCTATGTATGCGAAAACCAGACAAAGAATAATGAAGACCAAAGAAGAATTAATGCCTTTGAATTACGTTATTTGTGAAGAATATTAAGTATAGCATGGACTGCTAGAAGAACAAATCTGTCTTGGTAGAAGTACAACTAAAATACTCCTTAGAAATTAGGATGGTAAAATTTTGTCTTTTGTACTTTGGAGATGTTATCATCAGGGACCAGTTCCTGGAGAAGGAGGACATCATGACTGAAAAAGTGGAATGTCAGCAAAATAGAGGAAGACTCTCAAAGAGATGATTGACAGAGTGGCTGCAACAATGGGCTCAAATACAGCAATGATTGTGAAAATGGCACTGGACCGGGCAGTGTTTCTTTCTGTTGTACATAGAGCCTCTTTGAGTTGCAATGTACCCCACAACACCTAAAAAAGACAACATAATGTAGGAGTCCATATGGTAAGGTGGTTAGAAGTGTATGTATTGAAGTCAGACTGTTTGATTTGAATCCTTTTTCCACCAATGACTGACTATGACCTTGGCTGAGTCACAATTAACTTTCAGTTTTCTCATCAGTAAACTAGGGATGAGCTGTTTTATAGGTTTGATGGGAAAATAATATAATCACTCTGGGAAGTACTGTGCCTGGTACATAATGGACATTCAATGTATTTCAGTGATTATCATTATTATTAATTCTGTAACCTTATTTCCTCTCACACCCTACTTCTAACTTTATACTTCAACTGTCAATGTTCATTGTCATTGTCAATGTTCTGTATTCCCGTAAACATACCACATTATTTCAAACATCCAGTCTATGTTGCTGCTTCTCTATCTGGAAGGCCACACAGCTGGAAGAGAGAAAACCTGAATACAGGAGAGTAATGACCTCATCTAATGACTTAACAGAGCCTCTGCACCCCAATGGCCTTGGTTGGGAAAGCCACCTAACCTCTGTGAACTTCAGGGGACCCATCAATAAAAAGGGAATCAATAATTTTATCTGTTTTGCCCTCCTAAAGAATATGCATGAGGCTCAAAGGAAATAACATGGCCTTTGTTTAAGAGGGTTTAAGGGCCATACTCTGTTCTCTAGTAAACAACCTAGTGTATTTGATGTTCCCTCTTATATTCTATTGTGAAAATCTCTACGAGTCTCCTGTGAGGTCTCAGAATTCTCCACTGCCCTCTCATCTGTGAGTGCACAGGAGCAGCATGCTGTGGGGTATACCTTATCCAAACATGAATTTCAGTAACACCTTCCTCTTTACCCATCTTAGAGCTGGCACTTAATTATGTTTGGTTAATATTTGTGGCCATTTTTACTCTTCCAAACACTCAAGTGAATTGCCCCTTTAAATTTTTTTTTTTTTCTTTCTTATTTTTAACTTCTCTCTATTTATGTCTTGTTAGCCCTTCCATCTACTCAAGGTATTTAAAGTCCAATCATATTACTAATGTTACAGGTCAATCTCATCTATGAATGCATATAACTTTTTTTTCTCTCTTTCTACTTTGACAATGTTATTTTGAGTCAGACCCATAACAAAGTCCAGCTGCTTTATTTGAAATAACAGAAACCATGTCTACTGTTTACACAGAAGTCAGTGTCTACACATGAAGGGGCTCTGGAATCAACCGTTTTAACAAGCAACCAGTCAATTTGGGGAAAAAATGGCTTTGACTCATTTTTCACTGAAATGATTGGTGAGCTGCCTAGAGATGCAAACTTAAAGAGAAAAACAAATGGGGAAAAGTCTGGATGAAACTGGTGTCACTGAACAGAATATCTTCACAAACAGGGAAATACAAAGTGAAGGCTATAGCTGGCTTAGTGAGTTTTTGCTTCAATGGTATAAACTGCATCTGTGGCTGTAGCACAGTTCTCACAAGGGCTTCCACTTTGGGGGTCCTAGTACTATTAATATTTAAGTGTTTGAGAATTCATATCTAGTAGTTCTCAAGACCTAAGCAACACTGTTCCCATATTTTCCCCCTAAAATCAAGTAAACTGGATTATTGGTGCTTTATGAATAACATGTATAAAAGTTAAGCTTTACTAAGTGGGGTTAGAATACAATGTGTTAGAGTGTATCTCATCTGTGCAGGTAATTTAGGAAATTTTATCACCCTATTGCCATGTTTTCAAGTAAATTATTTAAGATATTTAGAAACATTTAGAAAAATAATTTGCTTCACGTTTTGTCTAAAGGAGACAATTTCCTTCTAAAGGAAAATATGGTAGACCAGTAAGGAAAGCTGAGTCTGCCTAAAACCAAATTTTGTATGTTTCTTTCTCACAGAAAGTATTTACTTGATGTATAGCTATGAGTTAATAATTCCTTGAATCATTATCACCCTAAAGGTTGAAGTAATATTTTTGGTAGAGGGAAGAAAAATTCTAGACTAGACAGAGTAAGCATTGGCTAACTTTATTGTAAAGTTATTTATACAGAAAGGATATTGCATCTAGGCAATAAAGAAAAATACCTTCTGGTTGTGGATAGCAAAAACAGTACTCATACAATAATGGCCAACTGGAACCCTGAGGCATTTCATAATTGAACAATTTTAGTGATAAATGCCTTCAGAAAAAAGGAGGGAAAAAAAAAAAGATCTGGTGTGGTTTATACCCACATATGACCACTGAAGTGGTCTTTTACAGAGGAAAGAAATGGCAGTCCACTTAAACGTTAGCTATTTCTATTATTTTTATTTTTTAAAAAATGTAGTAGACCAATATTCTCTATTTCTAATTAGGCTACTTCTCAATCTCACCAAACAGTGGAATTTGACTTTCAAAGTGTTTTTCAAGTGCATTTGCTCCTTTGCTCCTCTCTTTTCTGTTCTGTCTGGCTTGGAAATTTCACATATGACCTGTTTCAACTTAATAATAATATGCTTTTAATTCTTATCTAGGAGCTGTGGTAGCATAGTACCTAAACCATTTGACTGCTAACCAGAAGGCTGGAGGTTCAAACCCACCAGCCATTCCTCAGAAGGAAGGTTGGCCAATCTACTTCCGTAGCAATACTGCTTGGAAACCTAAGGAGGGGTTGCTATGAGTGGGGTCTGACTCCACGGCACATAACAAAAACAACAACAATTCTTATCTGGGCCACAGTCTATGCTAGTTCTCCAATGAGCTCAAAGATGAATAAATATACTATAATAACATTTAGTAACTCCCATATGTACAAATATCTATGAAAAAAATTAAAAAGGACAGAGAGATAAAATTCAGTGTATCTTCTAGCTCATATTTTAACTTTTAAAATGCACCATTTTCCATAGATCCTCTGTACATGATTCAGTATTAATCCATCTCTTCTGGTGACATAATTTTTTGGATGTTTGAGGTGAAAATCCCTTTTTGGAAAACATAAAGTCAATGGGAAACTTATAATGTCGAGAATAAGGATGCAACTACAAAACTTGGCAATTAGGATGTACTTGAAGGGTAGCAATTCCTCATATCTGTCTAGCACTTTACAGTTTAGAGAGCACCTTGTTTCCTCATGACAGTCCTTTGTAGTGAGAACAAACTAGAAAAACTTAAAAGATTTTCACAATCTAGAGTTATTTTATTTTTCTGACTCACTGACTTATTATTTAAACTACAAAGTAGAAAGAATCATAGTAAAGATATCAAAGATACAGACAAGACACAGAAGTATTTTGGCAGATTAAAAACAAGAAAGAGATCAACAAACATTATCCAAAAATTTTATAGGATGTAGGTGGCAATGATATACTAGGTTCTACCTTTTTTGTTGTTTCTAACCATCATCATTTCATCTTTTTCTTTATAAGAATACATTCCCATCAGAATACTCTGATGGATTGTCAATAAAGGACCTGTGGTCAAGTTCACAGGCATAAATTGTAGCTATTACTCATTTATCTTACATTTGAATTGTCTTTAATGTTGTTTCAAAGACAAAGTCAGTATAAAACTTTGGATACTTAAAGATAAACCATATACTTAATTTTGTAAAAAAGAAAAAAATACCATGGCCAAACCAACAAATGGCAAAAAGCATCCGATAGTTAATGGTTGTGACCAGCATGGGTCTACTACCTTGCTTTGTCAAACACATCTTTCATGAAGTCTTTCCTCTCTCTAAAGACCCGTAGTTTGGTTTGTTCTAATATATTTACATAACAAATATATTGGCAAGTTAAAAATGATTCAAAGTATATCTTTAAAAGGATGAGTTATATATTGGATTTTATTTGGGACAACTGTTACAAAAACTTAGGAGAAGACCCCATAGAAATTACTGCATTAAATATATTATTATTCATAGTCTACATATTTTATATAGAGAGGGAGTATGTATGTTAAAGCAATTAGTCTATAGATCATAGAGTTCAGATAAGTTTCTGGAGGATACTAGCACAAAAAGTAAGTTTTAAAGAGGAAAGGGTTTAATTTCACAGATGTAAAATAGAATGTTTAAATGTATGATATACTGTGACAGCAAGCTGTAGGCAGGGGCTGCTGAGAGCTACATCTGGCACTTTTTTATAGAGATAAGTATTTACAACCAACAGAACCCACTGCTGTCCAGTGATTCTGACACATAGCAACACTGTAGGACAGAATAGAACTGCTCAGTAGGGTTTCCAAGCCCATAAATCTTTACAGAAGCAGACTGTCACATTTTGCTCCTGCAGAGCAAGGAGTGAGTTCAAACTGCCAATCTTTTGGTTAGGAGCCAAGTGCTTTAACCACTGTGCTACCAGTGCTTCTTGGTGTTTACAATGCAGTACAACTTTGAGAAGGATATTGATTAGACATGATCATAATGTGCATGTGCAATAATCCAGGTAAAACCTGTTGTCCTAGTCAAAGCAACTGGGAAATTCAGAAAATGATTTGTGTATCAAGTCTCATCCTGCCTAAACCTGACTTTGAACTAATTACATAAATAATACAGAAGTGAATGATTAAATTATCAAAACAACCTCTCATTTTATTTTGAACATAGTTTTATGTGTTATATGCATTACTATAACATATGTGTTATTTAGTATAATTTAGTCCCAATAATATACTTGATCAAATGTTTTAATTTGTCATAATTTGTGAAGACTTTAAAATGAATTAAATCAGTGTCTTATCTATATTCCTTCAGAAAGAAAGTGAGCTGTTTTTGGAATGATGTAGCCTAGATTAAAATAATTTAATAGCTTAAAAAACTATCTTTTTAATTGAATTTCTATCTAGGACAGTGAATCAAATCATGGAAATATTTCAAATGCTGTAAAATATATATTTTACTTGTTTGTAATCATCTGATTTGGGAGATTTCCTTTTTTTAAGGATCTGTGTCAGAATAAACATGAATGTTGTTTTAAAGTGACTGTGGTAAGGTTTATAATTTACTAATGAGAAATATTGGAATAGATTTAAGCCAAAATACAAAAATATATTAATATTATTTCATTACTGTTATTTATGGTCTTATTAGTACATAATACTAATCCAAAATCATATTTTCTCTCTTTTTTTCTTTACCTAAAACCAGAAGTCTCTGAGACATTTTCCGTTCAACTAGGGTAAGAGAGATGTTATGGCTAGATGGATACAGACAAAACGTGGTGGCAGACATAGATAGTTTTAAAAGATTAAGGAAACATATTCTTTAAGGTTATGTGTGTATAACAAGTTAACACAGATTTTGTTAAGGAGTGTTTATCTTAATGAATTATTAAATAAGTATTAAATTATATCTTAATTTTAAAACTCACACATTTTGTTTTAGGATCAAGTCGTTTTGTAAAGTGAGTTATGTCTGTGTATCTATTTTCTTTTAGTATAAACCATACAATGAGTTGTCACTAAGGTTTCAGTAGTGGCAAAATAGACATGTTGACTCCTGAAGGTTCATAGTCTAAGAATGACAGATACAAAATGTCCTCCTTTTGGGTCTTTAAAGAAAACAAAACCAGTTGCCTTCAAGTAAATTTTTACTCATGGTGACCCCATGTGTGTTAGAGTTGTTGTTATGTGCCATCTAGTCAGACCCGACTCATACCGACCCCTCCTTGGGTTTCTGAGGCAGTATCACTATGGAAGGAGCTTGCCCCATCTTCCTTCCGAGGAGTGGCTGGTGGGTTTGAACCGTCAGCCTTCTGGTTAGCAGTTAAGTGTTTTAGGCACTATGTTACCAGAGCTCCTATGTGTTAGAGTAGTGCTCCATAAGGTTTTCAATGGTGGATTTTTCAGAAGTAGATCGCCACATCAACATTTTAGCTAGCCAAATGAGTTAACTGTTTGCACACTATATTCTTTCCTGCCTTAAGACATTCTACGATATTCTTAACTTGTCCAGAAATGCATTTTCCCTTCAATACACACCAGTTCATCACATTTTCAAGTCTCGACCTTAAATTACTTTCTCAGAGAGGACTTTCCTAAATCCCTAATGCAGACTTTCTCACAAAAATCTTACTCCCTTTTGCTGCACTCTGTTTTCTTCAAAGCAGTTATTAAAATTCAAAATTACATACATTTTTGTTGGGATATTAGTCTGTTTTCTGTCTTCTCTACTAGATTATAAGCTCTGTAAGAGAAGAGAAGTAGTCTGGCCTATTCACCATTGTTTACTATTAGCTTGCACTGTGCCAGGCACACAGTAGGTATTCAATAAATATTTGTGGAAAGATTATAGGAAATAATTGCTAAAATAATTATAAGTGTTGACTGAGATAAATTCTATAAAATAAATACTTATAGTACTATGAAGTCATATAAAAGGAGGAATGGATTTAGGGAATCTGGGAATCTTTTCCAGAGAAATGAAGTTGGGAGAAGGTAGGGATGAAGAAGAAACAGTTCCTTTGTGAAAAGAAATAGCTTATTCAAGAAACTGAATTAAATTGGGAGCTCAAAAAAAGAGAAGAGTGTAAAATGAGAATCAAGCACTAAACAAATGCCTGACTGTGAAATGCCTAGTGGTCATTTTAGGAGTCTTGATCCAAGAAAAATGAAGAGACATTTAATATATCTCAGCAAGATATTTGAATTTTTAGAGAAGTAATCTAAAAGAAAAACACTAAAAAAAAAAAAAAAAGGAGGCATTGATAATTATTTAATCCATCAGATTAAATTCAGAATAAATTCTGAGACCTTAGAAATCCTAGATGGTAAATGGAACAATTTTTGTTTAACTAGGTGAAAGGAGAAGCTTGGGCATTTGGACTATGGAAGAAGCATTGGAGATGAGTATAACTGCACATATTTAAAAGAGAAGAGTACTTGATAACAGATTAACTAATGGAAGATAAAGGAGGAAACATTTCAGAAATGAGTTCCAAGTCTCTCTCTTATATAGTTGGATGATAGCTATCCAATTCTTTGAGAGGATTAGGGAAGAGGACTGGAAAAAGATTGGGCTTGGGGGAAGACCAAGAACTTGATTGAAACATGGTAGGTTTGTGAGCCTATGAGAAACCCAAATAGAGACAGCAAGTAAATATTATAATATATGAATCAGAAAGTCACACATCAGAACCAGAGATGAGTCATGGGAATGCAGGTGGTAAAGAAAGCAGTGTGCATTGATAAAGTCACCTAGGGAAAGAATATAAAGTAACTACAGAAGAAGTACTAGGACCAAGCAAGTATTTATGATATATAAGCTTCAAGGAGCTTGTGATAGAGACTAAGAAGAAGTAGTCAGAGAAGTTAAAAAAGAAAGAGATAAAAATCAGGAGAGTAGGTTTTATTGTTGAAAAACAAGGAAACAAACAAACAAACAAAAAACAGATGCCATTGAGTTTGTTGCAACTCATACCAACCCCTCATGTGTGTCAGAGTAGAACTGCTCCATATGGTTTCCACGGCTGTGACCTTTCATAGACAGAGTGCCAGGACTTTCCTCCAAGCTGTCTCTAGGTGTGCTTGAATCAACAAACTTTTGTTTAGTAGCTGAGCACTTAACTATTGACACCACCAGGAATTCCTTTGTGTTACTGAGCTAAAGTAAGAAAGTGTTTCAAGAAGAAAGAAGTGATCAGTAGGGTTGGTCATATATAATGATGACTGAAACATGTCCCTCAAATTTAATGCCCTTCAAATTTACTGGTTGCCTTAGGGAGAGCTATCATGGTGGATTGTTGGGATTTAAATCAGATGGTGTGTGTCGAGGACTGTTTTGACTTCCTTATTTATGACTAATATAACCAAATGAAACTGTTTCTAACATATTTGTGATCTATATCGATGGGAGCTACATACTTAGAAATCCATTCAATTTTAGTGATCAAAGAGATGATCTGAGTCAAATGACTATTTTTTGGAAGAGGAAAACAAGGTTAAGAAAATTCTAGACACCTTTCCAAAGGCTATAGTCTTCTATAGAGTCCAAAGAGAGCCCCAAACCAAACTCACTGCCATCGGGTCGAGTCTGACTCATAGCAACTCCCACTGGGTTTCCAAGGCTGTAAGTCTTTATGGAAGTAGATTGCCCTATCTTCCTTCTGCAGAGAAGCTGATGGGTTTGAACCACTGACCTTCTGGTTAGCAGTCAAATGCTTTCTCCACTACACCACCAGAGCTTCTTAATACAGCCCAAGTTTCCCAGTTTTCACTCATGTTTATTTTTTGTCCACTATTGCTTATTTTCCATGACATACACAGTTTAGGTGAATTTGTCTTATATGTATAAAACATAAACATATATAAAATATGAAGATTAAAATTATATATGTAAATATGTATAAAATATAAAGATTATAATTATATCACAATTATTATTTACGCCAGTATGCATTTCATTGTAATTTTCTTTAATTCAGAATTGTAAGTTCAATCTACAACACACTTTGCAGATCAAAACTGCCCTGGAAAAATGATGTCTATCAATTAAAACACAGAAAAGGAAAAGGGACCCCAACATGTCACATAACATTTGAAGAGACTTCATTATATAATGGGTCTATCAGAAAATATATTGAAAATAGGTCAGTGAATGAGGAAGAAACTTGATTTATGACGCAACATTTCTGTTGTCTATGTACTCTCTTCTAAGAAATTTTCTGCACAAGACATTTCAATATTTCCCTAAGGGACTTTTATTATCAAACCTACCAATTTATCCCAACACAAACTGTAACAGTTAATATGGAATCCGAAGTAATTGAATCGGAGAAGTTCAACTATATTTGTTCACCAATTCCACCTTCATTTTGCATGCAAAAAAAACCATTTTCAGAGAAAAATGTTTACTCCTTATGCTGCGACTGCAAAGAAACGATAACAATTTTCATGTGGTATATGAAAATCAGGCTTGCTACTCGAGGGTCACACACAAGAGAAATGCTATCGTGATGGCCTTAAAAGATGTAGATCATGTCTCAGTTCTATCTTTTTTCTGCAGTTGCCCATCATAGAACCTGGCACAATGAGCACTTAATGCATGTCTGTTAAAAAGATAATGAAATATGTTGCCACATTTGAAATTTCATGCATATTTTTATTCCATTTTGTCTCTCTTCAAGTTAATGTTTATTTTCTAAATGGTGAAAGGGAGGACTAATGATTATTTAAAAAATTGTCAATCATTAGTGAAAAAAAAATTTAAGTATATTGCTAAAACCCAAAAGAATAGAAAAGGCCACATAAAACATTCATATTTATTACTACCTAGAAGCCACAATTCATCCAATATAACTCATTTTCCAAACTGCAAGGGAATGGTTCACATTATAAAATATGAATGATTACTTTAAAACAGTCTGTCTTCCACATAAAGCACAAGGCTTATATCTTATGATTTTGAAAGAGTATTCTATCTGTTCTTTCATTTGACAATATTTCTGGGAAATATCTTCAAATAAACTTGGGTTCAGACTAGTGTATCAGGACTCGCTAACCCAGGCTTGCTGTTTAGTTAGTCGTCCACATGAGAAGTATTTAAGTCATTATCATCACATATATTTTATTTGAGTTCCTTCTGGGTCCACAACACTGAAGTAGGTGTTGGAGTGATTTACAGGGCAGTGTTAAAGATATAGTATCTGTTTAGAATTCAACTTTTGAGTGAAAAAATATGTAACAGCAATTTGGGAAAACTTGATGACTGTGCAATACATGTAGAATTTCTATTGTAAATTTCAATATACTTTCTGGTAACCACAGTTTAACAAAAGCAAGAAATTTGGGAAACAGGGTGCTTTTCTCAACATTCAACACTAATAAACTGTGCATATTGACCTGCTGAAGACAGTACTGTCTACTCAGTATAACTCTAGTCCAACAAATTCATCAGTGGCCTCAAATGTCCATTTTTCCACATCAGCATTTTCAAGATTGTATTCTGGGTAACTCATAATATAAAGTCTGTGGGGGAAAAAAAAAGTTGCATATTTGAGTAATTTTATGAAATGCTGCCTGCTGAACTACTTTCTTGGAATGTAACAATGTATTGTAGCTTAATAAGGCTTCTGAGAAGTCCTGCAAAAAAGAAACCTGTTTCATGTCATGTAACTCAGCATTTCCCAAATTTGTGTAAACATGCAGCAGTTTGTTTCATAGCCCATCTACTAAGATCCCCCATGAATTCCAGTTTTGAAAACAGTGGACTAAATTGATAAAATTACAAGTGTAATTGTGGAATCACCTTTTCATGCTGGGTAGAAATTATCCAACACCCCTGTTCTAGTTTTCTATGTACAAGCCTGCAAGCACAAGCATATGTAATGTGATGGGCCCTTTGCAATAATTCTAATACACACACAGACACACACACATACTTCTTTCTTTTCCAAGATGGGTATAATCCCTCCAGTCAAAATTTCCCTAAGAAAAATGGTGTAATACAGGAGAGTTTGAGATGAATTTATTTGTATTCCGTGGGTGGTGCAAACGATTAAGCATTCGGCTACTGGCAAAAAAGGTTGAGTCCCCAAGGCATCTCAAAAGAAAGTCCTGGTGATTCACTTCTGAAAGATCACAGGCACTGAAAGTCCATGGAGTACAGTTCTACTCTGACACATGTGGGGTCTCCATAACTTGGGATCAAGGGCAACTGGCTTGTTTGGTTGTTACACATATTAAGAAGCAATAGTATAAGATGTAGCAGGACATTTATTTTAGTACTATTATTCTTAGTTCTTCTAGTTAAAGGGGATTATTACTGGTAAACTGCTTCTTTGAAACAATGTTCTGTCTAAGAGTCTTTATTTTAAAATGAGATTGATTGCTAGTTCTTTGCAGGCACACTTCGGAACTGCCCCCAGCTCAGAGTATTATGTTATGTACACGGTAGAAGTTCAATAAATGATTACAAAATTGATGAAATTATGTAAGATACTTGTCACCAACCATTAGAATTTATTGAGCTGCTTCTTTTTAATGACATTTTACGTAGCTCTTAGATACACAGGTTTTTAAATAAAGGCTGGCCTAATATAACCTATGGGAGCTCTGGTAGCATAGTGCCTAAGGCATTTGATTGCTAACCAGAAGGCTGGCAGTTCAAACCCACCAGCCACTCCTCGGAAGGAAGATGGGGCAATCTACTTCCATAGTGATACTGCCTCAGAAACCCAAGGAGGGGTTGCTATAAGTCGGGCCCGACTCGACGGCACGTAACAACAACAATATAACCTATATTCTGGGGCAGCCATTTTGCTGTAGACGTGGGTAACTAGAAAAGAGTGAAAGGACTGAGAACAAAATGAATATCTATAGCACATGCAACAACACACATTTCCTATGGAAACGTGTGGCACTAGTAACAAAAGGTTTGACCTTTTACAAGGCAATAATAGCAATATTGTTTAAGATCTGTCATATGCCTATTAACATATGACAAATTCCTGTAAAGTTCATTTTGGTGCCTACTATGTGCCTAGTGGAGTCCCTGAGTGGTGTAAATAGTTAACGCACTTGGCTGCTAACCAAAAGTTTGGAAGGTCAAGTCCACCCAGGGGCATTTCAGAAGAAAAGCCTGGCTATCTACTTTTGGAAAATCAGCCTTTGATACTGTGGGGCACAGCTCTAGTCTCACATGCGTTGGGTTACCTACCATAAGTTGGAGTTGACTTGACAGCAACTATTTTTATGTGTCAAATAGGACAACTCTGCCCTGGGTTCTAGTTCTAGCTTTTTCACTTTCAGACTATCTACTTAATTTTTCATGTTCTTATCTGTTTTATTGTGCCAGTTAAAATAAGCAGACTAACAAATATGTCAATGGAGGCAGTTACAGAAAGCGCGGGCATCAGATCTGAGTGTGAATCCTAACTCTACTGTTTATTATCTCCTAGGCTGAACGCAAAGTATTTAACTCTTTGAGTCCCAGTTTCCAATTCTGTAAAATGAGAATCAACCCCTCTGTGTAATTCTTTTGAAGACTGAACCTACTATATGCAGAGCACCCAGCATAGTTCCTGCCACACAAAGAGGAATTTATTGCTAACATCTACAACACATGTGAAAATGCTTTTGTAAACTGATTATTTTGTAATTTTCTGAGATTACAGAAATGAAATATAATTAGCAATAATCATTATGATAACATGTCATGCTAATTGCTGAAATTTTTCCCTCTGATTTGACTTGTATTTTATATGGTGTGACAGAGAGAAGATATTTGGTTTTGAATCCTACCTATTTATATATTGGCCACAAGATTTTGCTTAATTTTGCTAAGCACCATTTCCTTGGATATTAAAGGACTCACATATCCTGTCACTTACACAAGTACCTGTGTTCTGTTGGTAGCTTCCACTGAGTCAGTGCGTACCTCATTGTGACTGCATGCACAACAGGATAGGACTGTGGTGATCCACAGGGCTTCTTTGGCTGATTTTTGGAAATTGGTCACCAGCTGTGCAGATTTAAATTAGATAATACATAAAAAAATCCTTGGTACTGTGCTCGGCTGGAAGAAGGTACTCAATAATGTTCATTTTCTAATTTTTGCTTTTGGAATGAGCGTTAAGACTAAAACCAGAAATTACAAATAAAATAAATTTTATTTATAAATTTATAAAGTACCTAACATGTACTCAATCTCACTTACAAATCACACAGTGGACTTCGTATTAGAACTCACTGCTTCATAGAAAAAAAGGCTCAGAGAGGCTAAAAGACTTGGTCGAGAGAGGGACACTAAAATCTAGTGTGGTGGCTTTGCCACTGCATTGTAATGTGATCTAGACAGACCAAAAACCAAAATTAAACCCACTGCTACTGAGTCAATTCTGACGAGCACAGGATTATTATGGTAGAAATACATATATTTACAGTGTATTCTGTGTATATCAATGTGATTAGTGACCTTTCTCTAAAACCATACCTGTTGCTGTCAATTCCAACGCATAGTGACCCTATGGGATAGAGCAGAATTGCTGCATAGGGTTTCCAAGGCTATATATAATCTTTACAGAAGCAGACTGCCTCATCTTTCTCCCATGCAGTGGCTGATGGGTTCAAGCCCTGACTGTTAGGTTAGCAACCAAGAGCTTAACCACTGCACCACCAGGGCTCACCACTGACCTCTCCAGATGGGACAAATATACAAGGTATTATCAAAGGAAGATATTTTGGAATCCTGCAACTTAAGTTAAAACTTAAGAAGTTTCAAGAAATATTATCTTTTTTTTTTTTTTTTTATGAAGAGAAACCAATAGGGAGAAAACACTCCTTCAGTCTTGATGTACAATCTACCATATCTATCATGTGTAAGAGATGCAAAAGAAATGCTTTCCTAAGTTCTGAGATATGTCACAACATGGATGAAACCTGAAAGCAAGGTAAATGAAAGAAGGCAGTCACAAAATACTACATACTTTACAATTCTATTCCTGTGAAAGTCCAGAGTAGGGAAATCTACAGATACAAAAAGAGCAGTGCTTACTTAGGGTTGAGGAGGACTGAGTAGGATGATAACTAAAGAGTATGAGTTTCTTGTTGTGGTATACTGAAATTGATAGTTGCACAATATCTGTGAATATACTAAGAACTATTGAATTGCATGCATAAAGAGGTGAATTGTATGGCATATGGATTATATCTCAATAAAGTTGTTGTAAGAAGAAGAAATATTTTTCCTGGGCCAGACTGATGACTTTCTCTGTCCCAGACCCAAAGCATGTAGGAGGCACCTGTGTTAATCTAGAGACCAGAACTACCAGGTGCCAGGCCCTTTGCTCTGTGCAGGGATTGATTGTAAAGATGTAAATGGTAGAGTTTCCTTCCTAGGAACAACCAATTTGTGGGGAAAAATAAGTAAATAATCAGGTACTAAACTG
Source organism: Orycteropus afer afer (assembly GCF_000298275.1). NCBI lineage: Eukaryota > Metazoa > Chordata > Mammalia > Tubulidentata > Orycteropodidae > Orycteropus > Orycteropus afer. The sequence continues at coordinate 5,545,602 of NW_006921660.1, forward strand.
CTATGCCGTGAGCACTATACTTGGCTATTAAGGGATATGGCAGGAAATGAAATAATATTTGCTGAGTACCATACACTAAGGTGCTTTGTGTGGTTTCCTTCATTTAACCCCTCTACTGACTCTGTAGGAGCTCTGGCACCATAGTGCCTAAGGCTCTTGACTGCTAACCAGAAGGCTGGCGGTTCAAACCCACCAGCCACTCCTCGGAAGGAAGATGAGGCAATCTACTTCCGTAGTGATACTGCCTCGGAAACCCAAGAAGGGGTCGCTATGAGTCGGGTCCGACTAGATGGCACATAGCAACGACAACCACCCAACTGACTCTGTGAGGCAGATATTATTATACAGGTGAGGAAATTGAATCTCAGAAAGCTGAAAAAATTTGCATCAAATCACATAGCTACTAAGCAGTTAAAGGGGGAATTATTTAGGTTCTTTAGTTCCAAAGATCATATTTACTTCAAGGACATCCAGATCCTCTTAAACCCTGCCATATTTTCTTCAATATTGTTGCTCCTAAGTACCAAGTGGATTTTGACTCTCAGTGACCCTGTGTGACAGAGCATCACTGCTTCTATAGAGTTTTCTAGGCTAAAATTTGTATAGAAGCAAATTGCCAGGTCTTTATTCAACAGAGATGCTGTATGAGTTCAAAGCACTGATGTTTTGGTTAGCAACCAAGCGTTGAACTGCTATGCCCAAGGCTACTTTCTTCAATATTATGTACCAGTAAATTTAGCATGTGTATGGTAACCTCCAAAGGAGTAAGTATAACGACATTCTCATATTACATTGTCTATTTATGCGTATTGGGATCTCTGATGGCATAGTGCCTAAGGCATCTGACTGGCAGTTCAAACCCACCAGCCACTCATCGGAAAGAAGATTACGCAACCTACATTCATGGTGATACTGTCTCAGAAACCCAAAGAGGGGTCCTTGTGAGTCGAAATCGACTCAAAGGCAATGAATTTGGTTTTGGTTTTGGTTATTTATGTCTATTTACCATATGGATCAATTTATTCATGGAAAACTTGCCCTCGTGTTTATAATAGAAGGTAAGTAGATTCTAATTTTTGGAGAATATGAAGTAATTTGTTAAGCAATCTAATTTATTCCACCTAATGTTAGGCAACTCTTGGAGTCTTCATCACTTCTAGCTCTAACCATTTACTTTCATTGACAACATTACCTACACATGTTGGTACATCATTTTCTATAAATTATGGACAACACAAATAGCAGTGTATAATATCCCTACTTAAATAAATATGTATTATTTATAGTGTCACAGGTGAAGTATTGAGAGAAATGATATAATTTGCCAAGAATCTTATTTTGACAATAACTGTCCAGAATGCTGAACCTATGCAATACTAGCTTTTTTCTGCTGTTTAGATTTTTCAGTAATAAATGTATGTTATAATAAAATATTTCAAATAAACACTGCATTATTAATGTACCGTGTACTTGCCCTAGGGCAGCTGAGGCATAAATGGTTCATTTAAATTCTGGGCTCTTCCTACAATGCACACACTACTTCTAATAGTTCTCTATGTGAAGGCTCTACCTTTATTGTTTCCATTTCTACAGGAATGCTGTACATTGATGTGGTACCTACAGTATTTAATTCTCTACAGCCAAGTATAAATCTTTTTCCTCTTACTTCATTCAGTGCCATGTGCCTAGAGAAAAACTAATAATATTTAGTACTGCCAGTATTTTCAAAAGAAAACACATGTAGGTGAATTCTTGCCTAGTTCCACAGCATTCCTTGTCTTTTTTCTATCTTTCACTTGGGTAAGAACAATCAATTTTAAACGGTGACAAAATGCATGGTTCTAAAATTGTGCTATAGATCATTTCAAGGCCAAGAGGATTAATACAGCAGTATCACTTTGTGCTTTGGGACATTAATAATTTAGAATTACCAGAGAAGAAAACACCATAACAAACTGGTCACTCCTGGCAATTACTTTTTTACCACAATGGGACTAAAGGACAGAACCCTTTTACCATTCTATTTTTCAAATTCATATATATTACATTATGTAATTTCCATTAAATATTACCTAGTGGTTAATTAAACATTATGAAATGATATTCATTCCAAAGTATTAATCAATACTTGCAATCCATTTACCTTGAGCATAGAGATCAATTTGTAGAAGTAGTATCATAAGCTTTTTGTTTTCTACTTCTTTTTTTTTTTTTTTTTTGCTAAGATGTATTTTTGGATAATCTATGAAAAGCAAAGCTCATATCGGAAATTATAATTTGTAAACTGCTTTCTAAGTGAATAATCACAAAATGGTATCTTATTAATAGCTTTCTAATGAACCCATCCTCTCCATTCTTTCTGTGCAGAAGTTTCAACTTGTTGCTGCTCTGTAGGAACACTTCGATAGGCAGATGCAGATTTCTGTTTTTCCTTGAGATCTCGCCATCCAAGAATGTGAATTCAGTCACAATGTACTTAAACAGAGTGGGCTTTTCTATGAACTCCAAAGTCAAGGTTAGACTAATATATAGAACAGGTAGTCAGGTGAGCCAGAAACTAGACCAACATTTCTCCAGGTTTGTAAGTCAGCAAGGGTAGCGGAGACAATTAGTTCTTCTTAAAGGGGTTCTCCATATGCTTATATGCTGGAGTCTGCCTGGCCTAGCTTAAGTAATTTTCAAGTCTGAGTAGAGAAATATAAAGTGGAGGAGGTAAGAGAGTTGGAGACAACAAAGAAAAATGAATCAATCTCCCTAGCTTCCCAAATTCCTAACTCCATTTCCCCGTGATTCCTGGTAAGGGCCTATTAAAAACTGTCCCCAAAAATATGTGACCTAAACATATATTCTATTCGCCTTAAAATACAAGGAATTTAGAGTAGTGATTAAGAGTACACAGTCTCTGGTGCCAAACAACCTTGGTACAATACCGTTGGATAGTTTACTTAACCTTTCTGGGAATCATTTCTTCAAATAAAGGTGGATGATAATCGTACTATTTAGGGCTCCTGGTGGTGCAGTGGTTAAGCTCTTGCCTTCTAATCAAAAAGACGGTTCCAACCCACCAGTCACTCCATGGGAGAGGGATGCATCAGTCTGCTTCCATAAAGATTTACAAACTTAGAAATCCTATTGAGCCACTGGGAGCTCTGGTGGTGTAATGCCTAAGGCACTTGACTGCTACCAGACAGTTGGGGGTTCAAACCCCCCAGCCACTCCTCAGAAGGCAGGTTAGGTAATCTACTTTCATAGAGAAACCCAAGGAGGGGTCGCTATGAGTTGGAGATGACTTGACCTGACGACATAAAGGAACATAACAACAACAACAACAACATAGAGTCACTATGAATTGGAATTCAAGTCTATGGGTTTTTTTTTTTTTTTTTTTTTTTTTTTTTTTTTTTTTTTTTTTTTTTAAATGACCTGTTCAATTTCTTCTTTTGTTTTTGATAACTATGTGTGTGGTGAAGATAAAATACATGAATATACAAAGAATTCAGAGCAGTGCCCAGCATATAATCCACCCCCCCAAAAAAAACTTCACTGCTTTCAAGTTGGATCCACTCATAGCAACCCCTCCTTGGGTTTCTGAGGCCACATCACTATGGAAGAAGATTGCCCAACCTTCCTTCCGAGGAGTGGCTGGTGGCTTTGAACCGCCAGCCTTCTGGCTAGCAGTCAAATGCCTTAGGCACTAGGCCACCAGAGCTTCCCAGCATATAATAGGCCTTCAATACATTTTAGTTTTTATTACTATAAAATATTCTTGTCATAATTGAAATGTTTGAATCTTTCCTGTCTAAGCAGGACTAAATTATTGTTATCAGATTTTTTTCAGATATCCTCCTTGTTCCTGACAATGCTGTGAATTGTGAGGAAGCTTGATTACTCATTATTTATCTATTTTTGGTGGTCATTTTGAAGTGAACACTCCACTGGGCAATGGGAATATAGCTGTTGTTGTCAGGGGGCGTCAAGTCAATTCTGACCCATAGTGACCCAAGGTACAACAGAAGAAAACACTGCCCAGTCCTGCACAATCCTCACCATCCTTGCTATACTTCAATCCATCGTTGCAGCCACTGTGTGAATCCATTTTGTTGAGAATTTTCTTCTCTTTCACTGACCCTCCACTTTACCAAGCATGATATCCTTCTCTAGGGAGTGGTTCCTTCTGACAGCATGACCAAAGTAAATGAGATGAAGTCTGGCCATTCTTGCTTTTCTGGCAGTCCATGGTATTTTTGGTATTCTTTGCCAACACCACAATTCAAATGCATCAACTCTTCTTTGGTCTTCCTCATATATAGTCCAGCTTTCACATGCTTATGAGGCCAATGAAAATGTCACAGCTTGAGTTGGGTGCCTCTTAAGTCCTTAAAGTGAAATCTTTGCTTCTTAATGCTTTTAAAAATCTTTTGCAGCAGATTTTCCCAGTGCAGTATGTCATATGATTTTTTGACTGTTGCTTTGACGGGCATTGATTGTGTATCCAAGTAAAATGAAATCCCTGACAGCTTCAAGTTTTTCTCCATTTACCATTATGTTTATTGGTCCAGTTGTGAGGATTTTTGTTTTCTTTTACTGAGGTGTAATCCATATTGAAGACTGCAGTCTTTAACTTTCATCATGAAGAACTTCAATCTTCCACTTTCCTCCAGCAAAGTTGTATCATCTGCATATTGCAAGTTTGTAATGAGTTTTCCACCAAACCTGATGCCACTTTCTTCTTCATATAGTTCAGCTTCTCAGATTATTTGTTCAGTATACAGATTGAATAAGTGTGGAGAAAAGATACAACCTTGGTACACTTTCTGGATTTTAAACCATACAATATCTCTTTGTTCTGTTCAGATGATTGCCTCTTGATCTATGTATAAGTTACTCATGAGCACAATAAAATATACTGGAATTCCCATTATTTGCAACATCATCCATAATTTGTTATGTTCCACACAGTCTAATGTCTTTGCATAGTCGATGAAATACAAGTAAACATCTTTCTGGTATTCTTTGCTTTCAGCCAAGATCTATCTGACATCAATAATGATATCCCTCATTCTATGCCCTCTTCAGAGTCCAGTTTGAATTTCTGAAAGTTCCCTGTCAATACACTCCTGCAACCATTTTTAGATTACTTTTTTTCAGCAAAATTTCACTTGTGTGTGGTATTAATAATATGGTTTGATGATTTCTGAATTCTGTTGGATCACCTTTCTTTGAAATAAGCACAAATATGGATCTCCTCCAGTCATTTGGCCAGGTAGCTATCTTCCAAATTTCTTGGCATAAACAAGTGAGTGCCTCCAGTGCTATACGTGTTTGTTGAAAACTTCAATGGGTATTCTGTCAATTGCTGGATCCTTGTTTTTTACCAATTCCTTCAGTACAGCTTGAAATTCTTCCTTCAATACCATTGGTTTTTGATAGTATGCTATCTCCTGAAATGGTTAAATACTTATCAATTCTTTTAGGTACAGTGACTCTGTGTATCCCTTCCATCTTCTTTTGATGCTTCCTGCATCATTCAATATTTTTCCCATAGAATCCTTCAATATTTCAACTTGTGGCTTGATTATTTTCTTCAGTACTTGCAGCTAGAGAAATGCCAAGCATATTTTTCCCTTTTGGTTTTCTAATTACAGGTCTTTGCAGATTTCTTTATAATATTTTACTTTGTCTTCTTGAGCTACCTTTTGAAATCTGCTCTGTTCAGCTCTTTTATTTCATTATTTCTTCCATTTGCTTTACCTACTCTACAATTTTCAGTCTCTTCTGACATCCATTTTTGTCTTTTCTGTCTTTTTAATGATCCTTCACTTCCTTCATGTACAATGTTCTTGGTGTCATCCACAACTTGTCTGTTTTTCAGTCATTGGTGTTCAGTGCATCATATCTATTCTTCAGATGGTTTCTAAGTTCAGCTGGGATGTAATCAAGCTCATATTTTGGCCATTGTCTACCTGTTTTAATATTGTTCAGTTTCAACTTGAACTTGCAAATGAGCAGTAGATGGTATACTCCATAGTTGGCACCTGGCATTGTTTTTCACTGATGTTATTGAGCTTCTCCATTGACTTTTTCCACAAATATAGCTGCTTTATTTCTGTGTATTCCATCTTGTGAGGTCCATGTGTATAGTCACTTTTTATGTTGATGAAAAATGTTATTTGCCATGAAAAAGTCTTTAGTCTTGCAAAATTCTAGTATATGATGCCTGGCATCATTTCTTTCACCAAGGCCATATTTTTCAACTACCAATGCTTCTTCTTTTTTTCAAACTTTTGCATTCCAATCACCAGTAATTATAAAGACATCTTGATTGCATGTTTGGTCAATTTCTGACTGCAAAATTTGATAAAAATCTTCATTTTCTTCATCTTTTGCTTTAGTAGTTGGGGCATTAATTTTAATAATAGTAGTATTAATTGGTCTTCCTTGTAGGTGTATGGATATTATCCTATCACTGACAGTGTTGTACTTCAGGATAGATCTTGAAATGTTCTTTTTGACAATGAATACTACACCATTCAATCTTCAATTTGTCATTCCTGTTGTATTAGACTATATTATTGGCTCATTTGAAATGACCAATACCAGTCCATTTCAGCTCACTAATGCTTATGATATTGATCTTTATGCATTCCATTTCATTTTTGAGACCTTCTAATTTTTCTAGATTCTTACTTAATACAGTCCACATCCTGATTATTAATGATTGTTTGAAGCTTTTTCTTCTCATTTTGAGTTGTTCCCCATTAACAAATGCAATTCCTGAAAGCTGCACTCCATCCACATCATGATTGACTCTACTCTCAGGAAGCAGCTCTTCCCCAGTCATATTCTGAATGCCTTCCAAGCTCAGGGGCTCATCTTCTGACAACATATCAAACAATACAGAAGTTTCACTGCTATTCATAAAGTCTTCCAGTAATATATCAGACAGTGTTTCACTGCTATTCATAAAGTTTTCAAAGGCCAATTTTTTTCAGAAGTGGATGGCCTCATGCTTCCCAGTCTATGTTTGTCTGGAAGCTTTGCTTAAATGTGTGCACCATGAGTGACCCTGTGGGTATTTGAAATACCAGTGGTATAGCTTATAGCATCTCTGCAACATGCAAGCCACCACAGTACAACAAAATGACTCTTTGTTCCTGATAATGCTATGACTTGTGGGTAAGGCTTGGTAACTCATAACTTATCTGTTTTTGGTGGGTTTGGTTTTGGTTTGGTTTTGGTTGAGCTGAGCACTCCACTAGGTGATGGAGAAGATTATCTATTATATACCTATAATTCTGTTCTCAAGTGCCTTGATAAAGGAGAAGAGACTAAATGAAAAGGTATCAAGTTATTAAAGGATAAGTAAGTTTAACTTTGTGCTGTTGTAAGAGTAGAAGCTCTTGTCGTGATAGTCTGATAGGTAGAGGGCAGAAGAGAGCATTCCAGAGAAAATGAACAGCACAATCAAAGACAGGCAGGAAGAACTAAAAATGGAGTATCCAGGGGATTTCAGATTTGAAGAATTAGTGGAAAGTAAGGCTAGTCAGCCTAGAGACCAAATCAAACCAAACTCACTGCCATCGAATTGATCCCAACTCATCCAAAAAACCCAAACAAACTTACTGTTGTAGAGTCTGATCTGATCCATAAAGACCCCTCCTTGGGTATCTGAGGCAGTATCACTACAGAAGTAGATTGCCCAGTCTTTCTTGGAAGGAAGATTTTTGGGTTTCTGAGGTGGTAAATCTTTATGGGAGGAGATTGCTCAGTCTTCCTTCCATGCAGTGGCTGATGGGTTTGAACTGTCAACCTACTGGTTAGTAGTCAAATGTCTTAGGCACAACACCAGAGGTAGACACAACTGTGAAGGAATATAGTAGCCAAACATTGCTACTCATATTTATATAGCCTTCCATTCAATAAATATTTGTGCATCTATTAGGGACTTGGGATATATTGTACTTAAAAAAAATATATACAAATTGAAAGTCTTACCTTTACAGTATTTATGCTCTAGAAAATACACACACATACACATTTGTCAGTAGAAATATTTCTTCAGATGAAATATTAAGTGAAAGCTCTCTATATAAGACCAACAAAAGTGAAATTGCTACAGTAACAGAGGTAAGTGCAAAGTCTGTGACAGGGTGGGTGGTTACTATTTAACCCACCCATCCCACATCTCAGTGCCCCAGTGACAGCTCCTCAACCTCCTTAGGATTTCTAGAGCTTTTTCTGTGGAGATCACTTTGTGAGCATTGCCATAAACCATGTGAGTGGTGGCATGTCTTTGAACAGTGAAGTAACATGGTGAAAGGGCCATTTTAGAAGATTATTCTAGTGGTAATATGTAGAATGGAATAGAATAAGAAGACATTAAAGAAAAGGAATTAGTGGATGGTTAAAGCAGCAGTGATGTTCTGACGAGAACACAAGTATATACAAGGAGGTGCAGTTTGGGCTGTGAAACTTATGAGGAAGATTGTAAGATTTAAGAGGAAGAAAACTCTCAGCAATTTATCCTATAAATATAATCTTGTGCAAAGACACATGTATAATGTTGGCCCCTGACACAACCAAGGACTCAGCAGCTATTCACTAAGGGAGTAAGAACTCAAGTTCCATAGTTTAATCTTTGCAATCATTGTGTTTCCTTGTTTACTCTGAATCCATCATTTAAGTGAAGAAAGGAGGGTATAAAGTATATTCAAAGAAAACTTGAATAGTTCTGAAACTTTATGAATTTTAGAAGATATACAAAATGTAATAGAAGTTTATAATGAATTTTCTGGTGAATATAGTTTAGTGGGTATTTTTAACTGTGGGTACACTAGAGAATAGCTAAAATTGGTCCCAAAGAAATAAAGATATAAACAGTATTTCAATTTTTGGAGGTTTTTTTTTTAGAAATCAGATTTTTATGAATCTCTGCCAAACTTTTCCTTATGTTTATTGCTTGTCTTAATTTGTGTATCTGTTTCTTTATGTAAAAAAGAACTATTAACAATTAAAATAAATAAAAACAGTTCTTCAGTCAACTATGAGCAAAGAGAGACCAACAAATCTAACTTTACTTTCTATTAAACATGATAGTGAAAAACAAATTTGCAGAAATTACGGCTTAAATGTAGAAATACACTACTGTGACAGAGGAATGTGCAGGGTTTTTTTTTTAAATAAGTAAATAAATAAGCCTAATTAAAAATTTAATTGCCATCAAGCTGACCCTGATTCATGGTGACCCAATGTGTGACTCATGTGTGTCAGAGTAGAACTACTCTAGGATTTTCAGTGAGTAATTATTTGGAAGAATGGAAATGGATTTACACAGTGGCTGCAATGATGGGCTCAAAATAGCAAGGATTTTTAAGATGGCACAAGACCAGGCAATGTTTCATTCTATTGTACATAGGGTCACTGAGTCAGAATCAACTCACCTAACAGCAACAACAATTTTTTGGAAGTAGACAAGCAGGCCTTTCTTCTGAGGTCCCTTGGGGTGGACTTGAACCTCCAATTTTTTAGTTAGCAGTTGAGTGCACTAACCATGTATACTAACCAGAGAACTCCTATTAATGTAATTAAAAAGTAATAATTCATTAGTTTTCTTCTATAGACAGTAATGGGAGCTCTGGTGGTATAGTGCCTAAGGTGTTTGACTGCTAACCAGAAGGCTTCAAACCTACCAGCTACTCCTCAGAAGGAAGATTGGTCAATCTACTTCTGTAGAGATACCACCTCAGAAACCCAAGGAGGGGTTGCTATGAGTCCACGGCAGTGAGAGTGAGTTTATTCAGTAAGATTTATTTTACTTATTTTTTAGATTTTTATTGGACTGTTTGTATGTTTTCACTTCATAAATTTCTCTTTTAATTGAACTATTATGCATAGAATTTATGTTTATACCCAAAACAAACAGATATTTAAAAATTATGTCTATAGGTGACAAATAAGCTAAGTTTCCACATCTCTGTGCAGGACTCTCTCTCTCTCTCTCTCTCTCTCTCTATATATATATATATATGTATATTCGGAAGGAAGGTTGGGCAATCCTACTTCCATAGTGATATTGTCTCGGAAACCCAAGGAGGGGTCGCTATGAGTCGGGGCCGACTCGACGGCACATAACAACAACAACAACAACATATTAAGAGTCCACCCATTAATAAACAAATATATACATAGGTATTACATACATGTATATTATTTGTATAAATGCATGCACACAATTTGTACTAGTGCTCAAATATGTATAAAATATGTTGGAGAATGTACCAGAATGTTTCCCTTGAGCAGAGTATTAGGGTGAAAAATGAAGATGCTAAAGTGTGGCTAAGTAGGGAGAATGAGCAGTTAACTTAAAGATCTGTAGAGAGATGGAAGATAATAACAGGGATAGCTAAGATTGTATGTCAGGTTATTGTTCTAAGCACTTTTCACATATTAATTTATTCAAGTCTCAAAACCAAGGTATTGGAGAATCAGCGGCAGAATTCTTGCCTTCCATGCAGGAGACCTGGGTTTGAGAACACATGCATAGCCACCTGCCATCCACCTCCAGTGGATGCTTGCATGTCGTTATGATGCATAACAAGTTTCAGCAGAATTTACAGATGAAGACAGACTAGGAAGAAAGCTTGGTTATCTAGCTCCAAATATCAGCCAATGAAAACCTTATGGATTACAATGATTCCATCTACAGTTGAACATGAATTTGCCAGGGCAGCATCTAGTTTCATTGTGCATCAGGTTGCCATGACCAAGACAATTGACCTGGGACATTCAGCTAGTAAGTGGGCAGAAACAGGATTTGAATCCAGGTGGTTCAACTCCAAAATCCAGTCTCTTAACTAAATTTCCTCTCTGAGTCATGAAGAAGAAGTATGTGTTCAAGGAGTTCAGAGTATCGTCTACCTGAGAATGGAATTTATTAAGGACAATCTGGGGAAAATGAATAAGAAGACAACACTGAAATCATGTACAAAAATGCAAACAGGTGCTGGAGGTGGAAGAAGATGGCAGCACTGACAACTGAAAAAGTTTTGCAGGGAAAGCAAGTGACTGAAGCTAAGGAACTTGGAAGGAGTAAGTAATGTGAGCCAAGGAAGAGTTGACTCTCCCTCCTATGTTTCTTTCTATCCTTCATCTCTTACCTTCATATAGGTGATGTTGGTGTTAAACCTTCACCCAGAAACTGTTTTCCTTAACTTTGAAAGATATTCTCTCCATCTTTGCTTGCTTAAATCTAAAACACTTGCAGAAATTGTATGGTGTTAGTGTCCTCTGATCTCCAACTCCAAAAGGGGGGGGGAGGAAGAACTAGAAAATCGTCAACAGCCCAAGGCTGATTCCTATGAGGCAATTCTGACACTGACTGTCCCTCTCATGGCACTGTACACTTCTCTGTTGAATTCAATAATTTGTTCCAATGGCCACACAGAACTCATGGACATTAATTACAGTTATGGGGCTTATTAGAAAGTAACAAGTTACAATTTAGGATCAGGAACATTCAGGGTACAATTCTTCAATCAGGATAGCTTCTCCTAGGACAGGCCTGTAGGCACACCTCTCTTTGGTCATAAGCCTCTTGGCTTGGCCTCTGCCATGCTTGGGCAAGAGTTATAAAGCTCTTTTAGCTTTGATGAATAGGTACCCAGAAAGGCACCCCACTCCTGCAGAGAGCTTCCTGCCCAAAGGCACTCAGCTTTCTTGCTCCATGGGACAGGAAGCCTGCCACTCTATCTCATACTGGTCTCTTAGTTTTGGTGCCTATGTTGCCACAATCTCTCTGCCATCTCAGGTCTAAGGACAAAATCCATGCCAGGTTCTTTTCTCTTGATGGCAGTGAGATCCCTCTTTCTGCCTGTGGGATGGCTTTAAACCTAGCAGGATGACAAAATTATCCAATCACAATGTGGGGACGCTATATACCTCATTTCCATGGTCAATCCCACAATGGTGCCATGTGCCTTATTTACATTATAAGGAAGCTATCTAATGCCCCCAAAGGGCACAAGCACCTCATATTTGCAGAGTCCCACCCAGTCATCTTCCACTGGACTATATGAAGAGGAATGCAGCATCAGTATGGAGGAAGACTCATTAACAATCTGCTATATGCAGATGACACAACATTGCTTACTGAAAGTGAACATGACTTGAAGTATTTACTGATGAAGATCAAAGACTACAGTCTTCAGTATAGATTACACCTCAACATAAAGAAAACAAAAATTCTCACAACCATACCAGTAAGCAACATCATGATAAATGGAGAAAAGCTGAGTTGTCAAAGATTTCATTTTACTTGGATCTACAATCAATACTCGTGGAAGAAGCAATTGAGAAATCAGACATTGTATTGCACTGGGAAAATCTGCTCAGAAAGACCTTTTCAAAGTGATGAAGAGAGAAGATGTCACTTTGAAGACTAAGGTGTGCCTAACCCAAGGCATAGTGTTTTCAATCATCTCATATGCATGTGAAAGCTGGACAATGAATGCAGAAGATCAAAGAAGAATTGATGCCTTTGAATTGTGATGTTGGCAAAGAATACTGACTATACCATGGACTGCCAGAAAAATGAACAAATCTGTCCTGGAAGTAGTTCAGCTGGAATGCTGCTTAGAAGTGAGAATGGCCAGACTTTGTCTCACTAATTTGGCCATGTGGTCAGAAGGGACCATTCCTTAGAAAAGGATATGATGCTTGGTAAATGGAGGGTCATAGAAAAAGGGGAAGACCCTCAGTGAGATGGATTGACACGGTGGCTGCAACAATGGGATCCAGCATAGCGAGGATTGTGAAGATGGTGCAGGACAGGGGAGTATTTTGTTCTTTTACACATAGGGTCTCTATGAGTTGGAATCAACTTGACTTCACCTAACAACAGTAATTCAGTCATCTGATAGGAGTCATAGAGACCACGGCTAGAAGCACCATATTAAGTAATTGATAGCACCTAACACATTAAGGCTAATGTGAAGAAAAAAAAAAAAGAAAAAAGAAAAATAAAAGTATATTTCAGGAAATGTTTCCCAATATTCCCTGTCAGAAATAATTTTCCTAACTTTTTGTTCCCCAAATTTTATTTTGTATTACTTTTTCTCCAAGCATAAAGCTCATTATGCTAAGACCATAAGCTCATTGATGAGAATGGAAATAGCAAAAAACCAAATTCACTGCCATCGAGTCGATTCCGACTCATAGCGACCCTCTTTGGGTTTCCTAGGTAGTAAATCTTTATGGAAGTAGATTGCCTTGTCTTGCTTCCATGGAGTGGCTGGTGGGATTGAACCACCAGCTTTTTGGTTGCAGTCAAATGCCTCTGGCACTGAGAAGAATCTTATATGTGCAGGAGAGAGCAAAGACAAAGAAACTGAGAGAAGGGAGGAGAAAACATTTTGGAGAAAAGACTTCATAGTCTTCCATTATTTACATGTAATTCTAAAGTAAATTAATTTAATTTAGATAGATTTTTAAAGCCATCCTATTAAAAAGCATGATTGCCCCAAAGCCATTTGCAATTGGACGAACTCAATTACTTGCTTCTATGCTAGATAAGAGCATATGTAGAACCCAAAAGAGTGCCAGTCTCTGTTTCCACCAAATTAAGGCCTCGGAGAGTCAGTCAAACTGAGAAGTATAACAAAGGACTTGAAGGCACTATGTGGTTGTTGTTATGTTGTTCAGTGCCGTTCAGTTGTCTCCAACTCATAGCGACCCTATGCACAGCAGAATGAAATACCCCCCTAGGTCCTGCCACAGCTCTGCAATACCTGCTATACTTGAGCCCATCGCGGCAGCCACTGTCAATCCATCTCGTTGAGGGCCTTCTCCTTCGTCGACCCTCCACATTACCAAGCATGACATCCTTCTCCAGGGAAGGGTCCCTTCTGACAACATGACCTAATTAGGTGAGACGAAGTCTGGTCATTCTCGCTTCCAAGGAGCATTCTGGCTGCATTTCCTCCAGCACAGATTTGTTAGTTCTTTCAGCAGTTCATGGTGCTTTCAGCATTCTTCTCTTGCACCACATCTCAAAAGCATCAATTCTTCTTCAATCTTCTATATTCATTGTATAGTTCTCACATGCATATGAAGCAATTGAAAATATTATGGCTTTTGTCATGCACAATTTAGTCCTCAAGGAGACATCTTTGCTTCTCAGCACTTGAAAGAGGTCCTTGGTAGCCAACTTGCCCAGTGCTATAAGTCGTCTGATGTCCTGACTGCTGCCTCCATTGACGTCGGTCATAGAACCAAGCAATTTGAAGTCTTCGACAACTTCAATCTTTTCTCTATTCATTGTGATGCTGCTTACAGGTCCAGTTGTGAGGATTTCTGTTTTCTTTATATTGAGATGTAATCCATACTGCAGACTGTAGTCTTCAATCTTCATTAGTAAATGCTTCAAGTCATTCTCACTTTCAGCAAGCAAAGTTGTGTTGTCAGCGTATCACATGTTGTTAATGAAGGCACTATAGCAACTGGAAAATGAAGCTATTCATATGCAATATTGCCCCAGTCCCACTGACAAAGTCTACAAGTAGATCTGCTGCGTTGGTCACAACTCATCAGTAATAATTTTTTTCAAGTTCAGTTGAAAAATACTAAAAAATAAATTTTACTTATTAGATATTTTCCCAGTATACCATAAAAGTAAAAAAATAGAATAAAAATTGTCCTGAAAGCCTGCTAGCCAAATTTATCAATAGTATGCAGGTTCCAGACCCATAGTATAGTTGATCTTCAGGTTCATTGAAGTATCTTTCTTTATCTTAAATATTTAATTGGTCTATATGACCAATTTTACTGCCAATGCTATTTGGTATTTCTTTGAATGTTTTGTCATCTTTTCATTCCCTGTATGTGTTAATAGAAAAAGGTAAAAGAATAAATCCAAAGGGGCAAAATGTTCTCTTAGAATAAATTAGGCATAATTGACATATAAAACCATTCAAGGAGAAGAACATAAAACACTTAATTGTTTATTGTTCTATGACTTTCTTCAGCCCATTCATTATGTAGTTGACATGAGACATACATGGTTCAATTGTTTTGTATATTCATAATACTAAAATTATTCAGCAAAAAGCATAAATTAAAATCATGACACAATGTCCTATTGTCCTAATGGGAGAATAATCTTGGGTCTATGCCCAGGCCAGGGTCAGGAAGAAAGTTCCACACTCAGATTCCTGGAATGCCACTATCCCAGAGAAGAGGAACAGAGGATGCTGGTTCTAAAGCTGTACATAGAAGTAACATAGCAAGGAGAAGAACCACATGATCATATCAATTGATGCAGAAAAGGCATTTGATAAAATCCAACACCCATTTATGATCAAAACTCTCAGCAAAATAGGAATAGAAGGGACATTCCTCAACATAATAAAGGGCATTTATGCAAAACCAACAGCCAACATTACCCTCAATGGAGAGAGACTGAAACTATTCCTCTTGAGAACAGGAACTAGACAAGGATGCCCGCTATCACCACTTCTATTCAACATTGTACTGGAAGTCCTAGCCAGGGCCAT
This sequence comes from Orycteropus afer afer, assembly GCF_000298275.1. Classification (NCBI taxonomy): domain Eukaryota; kingdom Metazoa; phylum Chordata; class Mammalia; order Tubulidentata; family Orycteropodidae; genus Orycteropus; species Orycteropus afer. The sequence goes on from NW_006921660.1 coordinate 5,561,150, forward strand.
AAGGCAAGAAAGGGAAATCAAAGGCATCCAAATTGGTAAGGAAGAAGTCAAACTATCCCTATTTGCTGATGATATGATCCTATACCTAGAAAACCCAAGAGATTCAATCAAAAAACTACTGGAACTAATTGAGAGATTTAGCAACGTCATAGGATATAAGATCAACATCCAAAAATCAGTTGGATTCCTCTACACCAGCAAAGAGATTGCTGAAAAAGAAATAAGGAAATCAATACCGTTCTCAATAGCTACCCAAAAAATAAAATACTTGGGAATAAATCTTACCAGAGACACAAAAGACCTCTACAAAGAAAACTATAAAAAGCTACTTCAAGAAACCATAAGAGACCTACATAAATGGAAAAACATCCCATGCTCATGGATAGGAAGACTGAACATTGTGCCCTTCAGGTCTGGAATTGAACCCACAACTGTGGTTTCCAGCCAAACAAAGTACAGGCATGTGAGTTAAACATTTACCTCAAGTAGACACACGCCCTGGAGAGAACAATCATGGGAGAAGGAAGGGCTGCTTATGCACAGGGAGATAGCTCAGGGTGCAGAAGAGTATGAAGGGATGGACACTGGGAGGAGGTAACTATGGGGAGGAAGTGGGAGGGGAGCTGCTGCATTGTAAATTTTGGTCAATGACATGAGACTATGTATATGTGAACTGCTGTATGAAAAGTGAATTTACTCTGTAAATCTCCACCCAAATCCTAAAAAAAAAAAAAAAGAAGTAACATAGCACCATGATTGCAGAGCATATATTGTATTAATTAAAGTAACAAACACAGTCAACAGATAACAATCTACACACAGTAAAATATGAAGGCCCCATGGATTTTTTTGCAGATTATCAAAGTCAAGTGAAAACAGCTCAGTCATTTTAGTCCACTTTACACTATGTATCATGCAAACTCAGCATTGAATAAAAAAATAAAATAAAATCATAGCTTTATTTAGCTTAGCATCCAGATCTAAAGTAAAATAATTCAGCACATATAAGCCAGACTGAATAAAAACTCCATTTGAATTTTTAAATACACATGTCCCATAGAGAATACACGTAAGCTAGTAAACACCACAAATTAAATGTTTCTACCCTGTAACACACTTTGCTTTTCTGGCTATTATTATTTTCAGATTATTTAGCAAACTGGTGATGAATGCCCCCTTAAAAAGAAGTGATGTTATTATAAGAAAAATTCTGAACCAATTAGAGTCTGTTATCTCAAACTCTATCGATTTGATAAAGCCAAGTCTAAGAACTAGAAAGCAAAAGGAGTGTTTTACAAACTGCCAGTCCTTATCTGGCTGCCAAATGTGTACCTTTTGGACTTTCCAAAGGCCTCTTTTGGGAGAAGAAAATGGCAGAAGAAAGAGGGAAAAATCTACTTAATGTTTTATGGACTTATTAAAAGAAAGTCTCTCCTTTCATTAACTGTGAAAAAAACTCCATTAATATAGAAGCTACAGCAACCAACTGGAGCAGGCCCTGATAACTGCACCTCCCAAGATAACAATATCAGCATATCAGTAATCGGTGTTCTGAATTTTAATGATAGTTTTCAAACAAGGCTCATGATTCAGTAGGGGCCAGTAAAACTCTACACTGTCTGTTTAAGACTTTCTGTCTCTTTTGGTACACATTTTTGATTAGGCCTTTGTTCTAGATATCAGTCCAAAGATTCTGAATCCCTCCAAACATTTAGCTGAACAGTCTTTCAAGTCTAGGGGAAAAGGATAGTTTTCTGCAGAAATAAAAATACAATTTTGGTAGTTTTGATTGTCTTAAATAATTTCTCAACTTATTAAGAAGACATTATGTGAAAAGGCAACTTTCCAAATATTGTCATCCTGAAAGTTTGCTTTTCTACTGGCCACTTGGATAATGAAATAACGATAGTAAGTTGTGTATTTTATTTTGACACATTCAAAATAGCACATGAGCATGGGTTCATTTCAAAGTTCAAAGTAAGGTCAAGAAAGAAATTGTCTCCATGGGAATTAAAATCAATTTCAAGGGCATTAAATGATTTTTTAATTTAGCATTTTGCTTCCCAAAATTTTGAAGTATTCAGTCTTCAAATATATTTTAAAAAGTTACCATTATGACTTCAATTTACATACTTAAGTTCAAGTTCCAAAATTTTAAGGCAATTTCTTATTTGTAATGATTACAATATACATTCATGGTGCTTCCAGAAGCTTGTTGCCCTCTGACTTAATGAAAAAAAGAAATCATTTCAAACATATGTGTCCATGTTTGAATACAAAGTAGGAGAAGCTAGGGATAAAATTTAATCCTAAGGAACACGGACTTTTAAAATATTTGACATCATAAAAATATACTGAATGTTAGCTTTTGTATTAGTTGCTATAAATTAATCCATCCATAATGCCTCAACAGGTACAAAACATATTGAATGACGGATTTTTCTAGTAATGTAAGAGACACTGAGCAGATGTGCTTTGTACCAAACGATTTCATATTTCAATGTGACAAAATAGATGAGCCACATAAAGCCTAATTTCAGTTGCAAATTGCAAGCTGGAATAAGTTCCAGAATAGTAAACAATTAGCTGCTTTATTTTCTTTTTAATAAGACTAAATTACCAGATAATATCTACTGGCATCAACTTGGCTAATAAAAATCTGTTTAATAGGATTTGCCATTTTTCCAATTGCTATCATGATCAGCTTTGCATTTTGATTATCTCTAAACTTTGCCTCAATTTTCTCACAGAAAAGCTCTCAGTGGTAATTGCTTTAACATTTATTCCAGGTCAAGTGGTTAAGTATGAATAATGATCTGTCAAAAATGTACAGTAATGCCGTCAATAGAGCAATTACCATTTAGCTGGAGATTATTATGGCAAAAGAGCACATTAACTGGGCACAATAAACAGAACAACAGAGAAAAAGGGGGCAAAGGGACTGACTGTTTGCAAAACCTGTGTGTTGTATGTGTTCCGACAGATATTAATTGTCTTTCAAGACCAATTAACCATACCCCCACAATAGTCTTCTCAGTATAGAGAGAATTAGGAACTTTTCATTACTGATAAAAGGAAAACAAATGTTTGTACAGCTTGCATTTAATATTCCCAAAAAGGTTGTCTCTCAACATTTTCTGCAATGGTGTTTATTTCTGCTGCTCCTCTTTTCTCCTAGGAAGGCCCACCACAGAGTCATATTATTTGTCTATTGTAGTGAATCACCAATTAAATTAATGCTAATGGGAGGTGACAACACCTGCTTTTGTTGTCAATATTACTACAAAGGCCTAATTTTTCAAAGTGTCTTTCTGTAGAAGAAGTGATGAATAACATTGTAACTCAATACAGTACTACTTGGGGGGAAAAGGTGATAAAAAGGAAATATGATGTTTACCCAGTCAACACACCATTGTTTTGTTGTGACTCCCTTAATATCTGGGGCTAAGGGGAAACCTCCAAACCAATATTCAAGTGCAGATGAAAAATAGCTCTTTGCTTGGAGGTAATTCTGTAGCTAGCTAAACATTTCAACACTCTTCTTGAGTAATTTTTCATGTAAATCAAGAGCAGGCTGCTATCAGAAGAAAACCCATTACCATCAACTTGATTCCTACTCACAGTGACCCTGTAGGACAGAGTAGAACTGCCCAAACAGTCTGTAAATTTCCAATACTGTAAATCTTTATGGAAGCAGATTGCCAAATCTTTATCCTGTGGAGTGGCTGGTGGATTCGAATTGCCTATCTTTTGGTGACCAGTGGAACAGTTAACCACAGTACCACCTTATATTTTCATTGACTAATGTTTAACTAGAAGGAATATTATCAGGTTTTAACTTTAATAGACATACTCTCAGAAAATTGGTCATATATCACCAAAAACTGTTTGTTTCTTCACTCACTCAATGTCTCACTCAGAAAATGATTCTTTAATGCCTACTTTGTATGGAAGGATGATCAGGGGAATGGGTTTGGGAGTCTCACTTAGCTGAGATTGAGTCGCGTGACTTCATTTCTACCATATGTGACTTCAGACAATTTCTTTAACTAAAACCTCAGTTTTCTCATTTGCAAGATGGGATAATTATATAATTTACCTGTCATGCAGATACAATGACATAATGGATGTGAAATATTAGGAAGAGTGCCTGGCACATAGTAAGCACTTGATAAATGCTCTCTTGTTTAATTCCATTATGGAAGCTAGAGATTTGATATAACAAAACTCTGCCTCCAGGGATCTCAAAATAGGATTTGCACAGAGCCAACTAAGTAAAAGGCTGTATGGGATAACTACAATTAGCAGTGTAGCAGGATGGGGTGGTGGGCAAAACTGTGCTACAGGAGTCCAGCAGAGCTATTTCTCCCTGTTTTGTGAGGCTTAAAGGAAGTTTGTGTTAGCTCTGTGCACTCACACCATGACCTCCCAGTATGTTTCGTTAATCCTCAAATGTATTGAGGTCTATTCTCCAGTTTTCACTGTTGTGCCATTCATCCACTAGATCCACCAATCTTTCAAAATAATCTCAACATGAGATTTCTTATTTTAATAGGCACTATGAAAAAAAATTCAATATTAAATTGTTGTTGTTGTTGTTGTTATGTACCATCAAGTCACATCTGACTCATAGTGACCCCTCCTTGGGTTTCCAAGGCAGTATCACTATGGAAGTAGAGTGCCCCATTAGGGAAACATCAAATTAAAGACAGTTGATGTAATTTATTTATTTATTTTTCCCTCTGTACTTCTAATGGATCTATTAAGCTAGTATGTATCATGAATTTCCAGGGAAGAGAAGAGGACAGTATGTGGTGATTCCCCAATTTTTTTACTACAGAATCATTTTTTTCATAGCCCTCTTTGGGCTAGTGCTGTGAGGAGGAAACCTAAGGAAATGTTGGTCCCCTGAACTACTTTCATCATGGCCACACAAAACTTCCCAATGGCCAACTCCAACATTTTCTTTTCCCTCTATGCTATGTTAGTTTACTTAGAGAAAAGGCTACCTGCATTTGAAGACCATTGAATTATGTGAACTTGGATAATAGGTGTTACAAGTTCATCAACTATAAAACAGAGGCCATAACAGATCATCACTGTGTTGTCAAAAATAACACCAGTAAAGCTTAACATAATGCCTGGGAAAAACTTCTGTAGAGGTTTTAAATATATTTTAGCTATTGTTGTATTTACCTCACCCTTCCTTTCTTGAGACTTTTTCTTCTTTTAACTTTCCTAAGATGTTCCTCTCTTGACATTATATTTGTCAGTTTTCCATTACATCCTCTTCCATGCCTTAAATATTAATTCATAGTTTTCACATTCTTTTCAGGCAAACAACACAGGAAACAACAATGATCATCTATTCCTCATTATCTATTAAATCTCTAGGATTTAAGTCTGTATTTAAAAATGCCTGCTGGAAGTGTTAAAAATTGAATTCAGATCCTCTCCACGGTTCTCAGGTACCCATCTGCATCCACAGCTCTTCCTGTGTTCTGAAACCCAGGTACAATACCACTTCCCATTCAGTTTCCACACGGAAACCCACCAGTCATCCCTAACTCCTTCCTTTCTCCCACCTCCCAATATTTCATCAATGACCGAAGTCCCCAATATGTCTACTTTTCTAAAGTCCCTTTACTTTACATTTTCTTCATCCTAACTAGTCTCACTACTTGCAGTTTTTGGTGTCATCTAATCCTTTATTTAAGGAGTTTTGATGGTATAGTGGTTAATGCATTTGGCTGATAACTAAAAGGCTGGTGGTTTTAGCCCACCAGTCACTCCATGGAAGAAAGATGAGGGAGTCTGTTCTGTAAAGATTTACAGCCTTGAAAATCCAATGTAGGTTGCTAGGAGTCAGAACTGATCCGATGACAGTGAGTTTGTTTGTTTTTTGAATCTTTTATTTATAGTATTCTCTGCAAATCTCTTCATGCTATACTCTTGGTTAAATCTACTCAGTTCCTTCAGAATATGGTTGAAACTCCTTCACATTGTTTATGAGCCCATTCATTGTCTGGCTTCTGTGGCAGGCATCTAGATTCTACCATTCATTCTGCCTTTCTCACATTGTAGAGTATTAGCTAGGCTTCCCTTGCAGCTAAGCACTTGTGACATACCCTGAAATTCTGATCAATGGGATGACCAGAAGTGATAAGTGACACTCCCAAGACTTGCCATTAAATAATTGGGCCTGTGCTGTCTTGTCTGCTTCTTGTGTCTTTCTGACTAGAGACAAAAGGAACTGGATCAGCTCCCTTGGATACAGAGATGGAAACCCACATATCAAGGATGGCAGAACCTCCTCACATGCCCTATCAATCCTGGTCTTCTTTACATTGCATTAGTGAAAGAGAAGCTTATATCATATTTAAGCTCTGTGTTTTGTGATCTCTTTATTATCGAATTTTAGAAATTACTCTTACCAATCCATCCCCTTAAGGGTCACAACCTCACTCTTTCGTTCCAACTCTAATGAACTCCTGTCATTTCCTCAAAGGCACCTCACATTTTATCACTTTTAAACTTCACATATATTTTCCTTCTTCTTGGTATATGCATTCTCCTTTATCTTTCTCCCTTTTGCCTGAAAGTCTAACATATCCCATCAGGTCTTAGTATAATGACACTTCCTCTGAGAAATCTTTAGGGGTTATCACCTCCAATCGTAAACTATAAAAGAAGCTTCTTCCATATACTCTTAAAGCACCTGCTACTTCACCAGTCACAGTACTGACCCAACATTATTTTAGCCATTTGTTTGATTATCTTCAGTGTTGGACAGTAGGTTTCTTAAGCACAAGGACTTGGTTGGTATTGCTCACTGTTGTTTTCCCACTGCTTTGCACAACGTCTAGAATGGAATAGACCCTCCATACATCTTTGTTGTATCAGACTCAATTCAAACTCAGCATGATTGACACCAACTTAATTATCTTCTCTCCTTGGCTTCCCACTGTTTTCTCTCCTGTGATTTGTCTTAGTTAACGGCAATTCTATCTCTCAAGTTACCCTAAATAAAAAATTTAGTGCTATCACTCTTATACCTTCCTCTCTTTCACTTCTTACTTGAATTGGACACCAAGTCTTTTTTAAGGTACTTCAGAAATACCTTCTAAATTATCTTGTATTTTGATTCTCACTGTCACTTTTCTTCCATAATCTGACCACTCCAGTAATTTTACAGCAGCTTTCTCCATGATTGGTCTTCCTGTATCCAAGTTCTTCCTCCCAGGATGGAATGCATAAAGATCAATATCTTAGGCATTAGTGAGCTGAAATGGACTAGTTTTGGCCATTTTGAATCAGATAATGTTATGATCTACTATGCTGGGAATGACAAATTTAAGAGGAATGGCATGGTGTTCATCATCACAAAGAATATTTCAAGATCTATTCTGAAGTACAATGCTGTCAGTGATAGGATAATATCCATATGTCTACCAGGAAGACCAGTTAATACTACTATTACTCAAATTTATGCACCAACCACTAAAGCCAAAGATGAGGAAATTGAAGATTTTTATCAATGTATCCAATCTTAAATTGACCAACCATGCAATCAAGATATATTGATTATTACTGGTGCCTGGAATGTGAAAGTTGGTTGCACAATCAATACCAATGGAAGCAGCAGTTGAGAAATCAGACATTGTATTGCATTGGGGAAATCTGCTGCAAAAGACCTCTTTGGAGTGCTCAAGAGCAAGAATGTCTCATTGTAAACTAAGTGTGCCTAACCCAAGCCATGGTATTTTCAATAGCCTCACAGCATGTGAAAGCTGGACAATGAATGTTGTTGTTGTTGTTATGTGCCGTAGAGTAGGACCCGACTCATAGAGATCCTTCCTTGGGTTTCCGAGGCAGTATCACTACAGAATAGATTTCTCAACCTTCCTTCTGAGGAGTGGCTGGTGGGTTTGAACCATCAGCTTTCTTGTTAGCAGTCAAGTACCTTAGGCACTACGCTACCAGAGGACAATGAATAAGGAAGACCAAAGAAGAGCTGATTTTTCTGAGTTGTAGTGTTGGCAAAGAATGCTGAAAGTACAATGAACTGCCAGAAGAAATAAGGAATCTGTCCTGGAGAAGTGCAGCTGGAATGTCCCTTGGAAGCAAGAATGGCCAGATTTTGTCTCAGCTACTTTGGTAATGTTGTCAGAAGGGACCATTCCCTGGAGAAGGATATCATGCTTGGTAAAGTGGAGGGTCAGAAATAAAGGGGAAGACTCTCAACAAGATAGATTAACAAAGTGGCTGCAAGATGGGCTCAGGTATAGCAAGGATTCTAAGGATGATGCATGACTAGGCAGTGTTTTGTTCTGTTGTATGAACAGAAGGTTGCTATGAGTTGAAGCTGACTCGATGGCACCTAACAACAACAACAATATGCAAGTACAGATAATGGCGGTCTATCTCTCTCTTTCTCTCTCTCCCTCTATCTATCTAGTCTTTATACCTGGTCTCATTGTATATTTTCACATATATATAGAGTGTATATTTTCCATCTTATCCTTTTCCTGATCTTGACGTAGGTCAGTGGTTCTCTCACTTTAAGGGGAAGGAATCTATTAAAATACAGAAGTTTGGAAGTTTGAAACCACCAGGTGATCCATGGGAGAAAGATAAGGCAGTACTCTTCTGTAAAGATTTACTGCCATGGAAACTCTATGAGGAAGTTCTATTGTGCCTTACAGGGTCACTATGAGTCAGAATTGACTAGATGGCAGTGGGGTTTTTAATTTGCAATCAGTCAGATCTGGGTGACACCAAGGAATCTGCTTATTTGACAGATAGGAGTGAATGATCTGAGAGTCTCTTTTTTAGAAGTAGTGGTTCAGCCAAAATTAACTTCTTGATGTAGCCCAAATAAATACATCATGCCATTTCACACAAATGAGAACATATTGCATTCACAGCCTGGAAAATTATTTTCCTCTAATCAAGCTCCACTGTTAATTTCTCTGTGGAGTTTTACTTATTCCATTAGAGTTATTACAGAGGCCAGATCATTGAAGCCTTAAATGTCTGTCATCTTGAGTTTGGACTTTATTCTAAGAGCAGGAGAGAATCAGAGCAGATTTTAGGACATAGAATTGGCCTGCCTTGAGGTTTATCTTGTTGTTGTTGTTGTTATTTGCCATCGAGTCGGCCCCGACTCATAGCGACCCCTCCTTGGGTTTCCGAGGCAGTATCACTACAGAAGTAGGATTGCCCAACCTTCCTTCTGAGGAGTGGCTGGTGGGTTTGATCCACCAGCCTTCTGGTGAGCAGTCAAGTGCCTTAGGCACTATGCTACCAGAGCTCCTAAGGACTTTTATTAAGCTGGAATAGCATGTGGGAAAAATTGTGGAAGAGACTAATTACAAAGAGTTTATATTAATCTTTGAAAGAGATAGTAAAGGAGGTGGTTATTACAGCTGGTCAGCGGACCACCCTTCAGGAATCACTGGTCTTCATTGATTATTTTCATTATTATTATTGTGGTACTAACACCTGTGTTTTCTTGTTGGTAGACCATACTCCCAGTCACTCAGGCTGGAAAACTGAGTAGCAGCCATTACTCTCCTGTACACCTCCTTTACTTTCTTATTTACCCTATCCTAGTAGAATGTCAGTGATAAAGAGGAAGACCTTCAACAAAAAGGCTTGACACAGTGGCTGCAACAATGAGCACTACCACAGCAATGATTATGAGGATGGCACAGGACCAGGCATCATTCTGTTTTGTTATACATAAGGTTGCTATGAGTTGGAACTGACTTGATAGCACCTAACAACAATAACAACAACCCAGATTTACTGAAACAGAATGTATTAAAACAACTTATGTTTTAATAAGCCCTCCAGGGGATTCTGACACACACTAAAGTCAGAGAGTTACTGCCCTAGACTGAATGCTCCGTGCAAATTAGACTCAAGTCAATCCTTCTCATCACTATATCCCCAGTGTCTGCCACAGCACCTGGCATAGAGTAGGCACCCAATAAATTGCTCATTGTTATTCATTCTAGAATGAAAAAATAATAATGTTATCATTTTTAAAGTCATAGCATATAATGGGTTGTGTGCTATATCCTTTGCATAGACCTGAAGAATTAATCTTCACAAAACGCAATGAGGCAGGTCTTCTTTTTTATTTTTCAAAAAAGAAAACTTTTAAAGATGCTAAAAATCTTGATGAAGGTCAAATAGTTGCAAAAGTGGTAAGGAGTGTGTGTGAATCAAGTATTTAGACTTTAGAAACTGGGCTGTTACTTATAACATTATGTTTATTTTCCACAATCAATGCTCCTGGAAGCAGCAGTCAAGAAATCAAGTGACATATTGCATTGGACAAATCTGCTGCAAAAGACCTCTTTAAAGTGTTAAGAAGCACTTTGAGGTCAAAGGTGCACCTGTTCCAAGCCACAGTATTTTCAGTCAGTTCATAGACATGCAGAAGCTGGAGAATTAATAAGGAAGACTGAAGAAGAATTGATGTCTTTGATTATGGTGTTAGGGAAGAATATTAAATATATCATGAACTACCAGAAGAATGAACAAATCTGTTTTGGAAGAAGTATAGCCAAAATGCTCTTTAGAAGAGAGGAAGGCAAGAATTCATCTCACGTACTTTGGACACGTTATCAGGAGAAACTAGACCCTGGAGAAGGATATCAGGCTTGGTAAAGTAGAGAGTCAATGAAAAAGAGGAACACTCTCAGCAAGATGGATTGACAAAGTGGCTGCAATGATGGCTTCCAGCATAACGAGCCTTGTGAGGATGGCACAGGACCAGGCACTGCTTCGTTCTGTTGTACATAGGGTCACTATGAGTCAGACCAACTCTTGGTACCTAATAACAATAATAAATATTTATTTGATTGTGGAGGGAGTATACTTGCGTTGGAAATGATGATTTGTTTGTTTTAGCAGAGTTGCGGGGAAGCTTTATTATTTATTTATTTTTAAGGATTGGGGGATTTTCAATATGTTTCTAGGCTGAGGGGAAAAAAATCAGGACAACAGAAGTCAGTGGACACAATCAAGAGACATAATAAAGAAGAGACCATTAGATAAACAGTGTTGCAATGGAGGTAGGTCCATAGGAGATCCATGAAGTTTGGTTAAAATGAAATATCTTCTGTAGGACCAAGTATTATGCTAGACAATAGGAATACTAATGAAAACAAGATTCAGAGAAATATTGTGGTAAACATTAAGAAAAATGACATCAATCACATCATTTCATCTTTGTCTTAATAAAGAAGGACAAATGTGGCTCTATGCAGAGAGTGTGAAAGGGGTAAAGGAAGACAGTGGGTAGATGAATAGAGTAAAAATATTTAAAGCAGCCTGACTATCTTAGGCCCTCCTGATTTCTACAAAGGACAACATTGCTATTAGTACAATAATGATGACTCTGGAAACCCTCATCTTTGAAGAAGTGTAAGAATGAATTATGGGTTTTCTTCAATCATATCATGTAGAAGGCTACAACAATCTGAGTTTTTGGTCACACACACCCGCCCCCCCCCAACCAACATAGGGTCTAAAACAACAGAAATAGGATAAGAAAAGATAAACAATTTGATTCTATGCAATAGGACAAACGAATGCATTGCAAATTATTTTACACATAATCATTCTACATTATATGGTCAAACTCCATTCATAGTGACCCCTCCTGGGTTTCCAAGGTGGTATCACTATAGAAGTACACTTCCCAACCTTCCTTCTAAGGAGTGGCTGGTGGGTTTGAGCCACCAACCTTCTAGTTGGCAGTCAAATACCTTAGGCACAATGCTACCAGAGCTCCCTGAATTATACATAGGAAGAAAAATTAAAATTCTTATCTGTATATGATAGTTACAAACGTATTTGGTGTGAAAAGAGAACATTTTAATCAGAGTGGCCTGGGATCATTTGTACAAGAGTCACTCTTTGTCACTTGAAGCGCAGTGTTAACAGATCAGTCTGATTTGAATGGAAGTTTTATTTGGGATAGTGGGATTCTTCTGCAATATGCTATTGAAAACAAATCCAGATAACACATTAGACACAAGACCTACTTCATTATATTCTTCCTGAAAATTCTAAAAGTTCAAAACTCCTTGCTGTCATCTATGAAATCATTTTACCATGTCAGGGTGGAATCACACCACTGCTTTTATCACATTGAATGACTATAAATGATGTTCTTATTTAGGTTAGGTTTGGAAAACTTTATTCACATTAATTTCCATTTCAATTTTGAAATCCATCTTCATTTTGTAATCTTTAAATGAAAATTATCAACAAAAGTAAAATTTGTGTTGTACTCTTTAACATTATGTTAATATTTTCTTCAATTTAGAACAGTTCTGTTCCTAAAATTTTAGTAATTTTTTTGGCATTTTGTAACAGGAAAACTCACACATCATTCCTATTTGCAAGCAGGGGAAGCTTTCAAATGCTAAGAAATGTACAAATGGGGACAAATATACATCCTAAAGGAGTTGGACATGACTAATGTTATTTATAAAACAATACATTTCCCTTTCATCTTGCAAAATTTATGTTTTAATTCAAAGGTAAAAATAACACTGTTGTTTTGCTCTCCAAATACTTTGTAATGTTTTGATTTAACAAAAGGGATTTGACCTACAAAGGGCAGCCAATAAGACTAAGCTCTGATTTCCCAACAGAAACTATGCAGGTGAGAAGGCAATGGGATGATTATATAGCACAGGTACTGAAACAAGGCGGGCTTGTGCTTACTCACTGATCTGCACTGAACACTTTCCCTTGTTACCCTCCCGAGAGGGACCGGGTCTCCGGGAGCTAGGTAAGCACGGGCGGGCTTGTGCTTAGTCCCTGGGAGC
>NW_006921660.1:5577403-5590919 GCF_000298275.1 Orycteropus afer afer
GGTAGGGTGGAGGGTCTACGAAAGAGGGGGAGGCCTTCAGGGAGATGGATTGATACAGTGGCTGCGATGATGGGCTCGAGTATAGCATGGATTGTGGGGCTGGCGCGAGATCGGGCAGTGTTTCATTCTGCTGTGCATGGGGTCGCTATGAGTCGGAAATGACTCGACGGCACTTAACAACAACAACATATATATATATATCCCTGAAAGAAAAAAGTGCCAACCAAAAATTATATACCCAGAAAAATTTTTCCTTAAATGATGGGGAAATTAGCACATTTCCAGATAAACAGAAATTAAGAGAATTTGTTAAAACCACAACAACCCTACAAGAGATGCTAAAGGGAGTCCTTCAGACAAAGAACCAACAATGCAGACAATTCATGATTAACACACATGATGACATAACCCAGAAACCATACCAGTTATAGAAGTATCCAAATAAAAATAAGCTTACAAGACTGCAAACAGGGAACCAGAGACATCAATTTATAAATGAAGACAACTACAAACCACAAAGAAGGAATAAATAGTATAAGATAAGTGCAGAACTTACAAATGGTGAGGAAGTCAAGACAATTGCAAGATAAAACATATTGTTCTAAATTTGGGAAAAAAACTATCAATCACAGTATAACCTTAAAGATAAATAATAAACCTTCACACCAAAATAAAAAAAAAGGAGAGGCACAAATATTTAGCAAATACTAAAACAATAGCAACAAAGGAAATGCTAACATGATTCATAAACAAAATGAGCTTGGCACAGAAAATTATATGGAACAAAGAAATCAGCAACACCATTAAAAAACACATAACAAAGTGACAGCAATAAATTCATACTTGTCAATAATTACACTGAATGTTAATGGATTAATTGCACCACTCAAGGGACAGAGAGTTGCAGACTGGACAAGACAACATGACTCATCAATGTACTGTCTAAAAGAGATTAATCTTAGATACAAAGACAAAATAATGACTAAAAATCAAAGGTTGGAAAAAGATTTATCAAACAAAATGAAAAAAAAAAAAAAAGCAGGAATGGCAATATTAATTTCTAATCAAATTGACTTTAAGACAAAAGCAACTGAAGAGACAAGGAAGGACATTATATAATGATAAAAAGATCAATTGAACAAGAAGACATAACCACAATAAATATCTATGCACCCAATAAAAGAGCCACAAAATACATAAATCAGACTTTAATAGAATTAAAAAGACAAATAGATGACTCCACAGTAAGAGTAGGAGACTGTAATACATCACTTTGAATGAAAGACAGAACTGGAAAGAAACTCAACAAAGACACAGAAAAACCAAACAATACAATCAACCAACTTGACCTTATAGACATCTACAGAGCACTTCACCCAACATCAGCACAATATAAATTCTTTTCCAGCACACGTGGAACGTTCTCCAGGGCAGAGCATATGTTAGGCCACAAAGAAAGCCTCAATAAATTTAAAAACAGTGAAATGCTGCAAAGCATCTGCTCAGAACACAATGCTATCAAATTAGAAATCAACAATAGGAAGATCAACAGAAAAAGAGGAAACACATGGAAACTGAATAACTCCCTCCTTAAAAACTACTGGGTAAAAGAAGAAGTAAAAAATGAAATTAACAATTTCCTTGAATGAAACAAGAATGAAAACACAACATACCAAAATCTTCGGGACACAGCAAAAGCAGTGATTAGAGGACAATTCAAAGCAGTAAGTGCACACATCAAAAAAGAAGAAAGAGTCCAAATAACCAAACATCTCCAAAAATTACAAAAAGAGCAGCAATAAACAAACAAAGAAAAAAAATTAAATATACAACCAAACAAAAACCTACAGTCAACAGAAGAAAAGAATTAATAAAGATTTGAGTGGAAATACATGAAACAGAAAATAGAAAGACAACATAAAAAAATCAACAAGACTAGAAGTTGATTCTTTGAAATGATTAATAAAATCAATAAACCACTGGTAAACTTAACAAAAGAAAAGAAGAATAAGATGCAAATAACATGAATAAGAAAGGAAATGGGCAATGTCACAACAGAACCAACTGAAATAAAAAGGATAAATCAGGACACCAAGAGATGTCCTCCAACAAATTTGAAAACCTGGAAAAAATTGAAAGATTTCTAGAAACACACTACTTATCTAACTTAACAGACTGAGGTAGAAAATTTGAACAGATCCATAACAAAAGAATAAATTGAACAGGCCATAAAAAAATTACCACCACCACCAACAAAAGTCCTGACCCAGATAGTTTCACTGGAGAATTCTATTAAATATTCAAAGAAGCGCTGACACCAATCCCAGTCAAATTATTCCAGAACACAGAAAAAGATGGAATCCTGCCAAATTCACTTTATGAAGCAAGCATAAATCTAATAGCAAAACCAGGCAAAGACACCGCTGAAAAGGAAAACTACAGACCAATATCTCTCATGAATATGCACAAAAATGTTAAAAAACATCCTAGCCAGTAGACTCCAACAACATATCAAAAGAATAATACATCATGACCAAGTAAGATTCATATCAGATACATAAGGATTGTTCACAAGTAGAAAAACAATCAATGTAATACATTCCAGAGGTGAAATAAGGGGAAAGAACCACATAATCATATTTATCGATGCAGAAAAGACATTTGATAAAATCCAATACCCATTACTGATAAAAACTCTCAGAAAAATAGGAATGGAAGGGAAATTTCTCAACATAATAAAGGGTGTATGCAAAACCAATAGCCAACATTATTCTCAATGGAGAGAGTTTGAAAACATTCATTCCCCTTGAGAATGGGAACCAGACAAGGATGTCTTCTATCACCACTTATATTCAATATTATATTGGAAGTCCTAGCCAGGGCTATAAGACAAGAAAGGGAACTCAAAGGCATCCAAATTGGTAAGGAAGAAGTAAAACTGTCCTTATTTGCAGATTATATGATCCTATCAATAGAAAACACAAGATACTTGGCAAGAAAACTATTGGAACTTATAGTAAGATTTAGCATAGTGGCAGGATCAACATACAAAAATCAGTTGGATTCCTCTGCACCAGAAAATAGATCTCTGGAAAGGAAATAAGGAAATCAATACTATTTACAATGGCTACCAAAAAGATAAAATACTCGGCAATAAGTCTTACCAGGGGCACAAAACACCTGTACAAAAGAAGCTACAAAACACTATTTCAAGAAGCTTTCAAAAATCTACATAAATGGAAGAACATTCACTGCTCATAAATAGGAAGACTGGACACTGTGAAAATGTTAATACTGCCTAAAGCCGTCTATACATTCAATGCAAAGCTGATCCAGATTAAATCCTCATTCTTTAAGGACATGGAGAAAGCAATCACTGATTTTATGTGGAAAGAAAAGAGAACTTGAATTAGCAAAGCACTACTGAAGAAGAACAAATTAGTTCTTACTTTCCCAGATCTCAAAACCTACTATACAGACACAGTAGTCAAAACAGTCTGGTACAATGACAAATATATAGACCAGGGGAACAGAATTGAGAACCAAGAAATAGATCCATCTACCTATGGTCAATTGATCTTTGACAAAGGGCCAAAAATCAATTAAGTGGGGAAGAAATAGTCTCTTTAACAAATGGTGCAGAAAAATGAAATACTCATACCTCATTTAACTGTTAACTAGAAGGTTGGTGGTTCAAACCCGCCAGCCACTCCTTGGAAGGAAGATGAGCCAATCTACTTCCATAGAGATACTGCTTCAGAAACCAAGGAGAGGTCACTGTAAGTTGGAAATGACCCTACAGCAGTGAGTTTGATTTTCTGTTGTTGTTGTTGTTGTTATGTGCCATCGAGTCGGACCCAACTCATAGCAACCCCTCCTTGGGTTTCCGAAGCAGTATCACTATGGAAGCAGATTGCCCCATCTTCCTTCCGAAGAGTGGCTGGTGGGTTTCAATCAACAACCTTCTCATTAGCAGTCAATTGTTTTAGGCACTATGCTACCAAAGCTCCTTGAGGGCAAACATACGGGCCCCAATATATGGCATAAATAGACTATCAAGCATAACCCAAAATGCACAAATAGCAGAAGATAAACTAGATGAATGGAACCTTCTAAAAATTAAATTTTTATGTGCTTCCAAAGACTTCTCCAAAAGAATCAAAAGAAAACCTACAGATTGGGAAAAAAATATTTGTCCACAACATATCCGACAAGGGATTTATCTCTAAATTTTATAGAAAACTCTAACACCTCAACAACAAAAAGACAAACGATCCAATTAAAACATGGGCAGAAGACATGAACAGAAACTTCACCAAAGAAGATGTTCAGGTAGCCAACAAACACACGAAGAAATGTTCATGATCATTAACCATCAGAGAGATGGAAATCAAAACAACAATGAGATAACATCTGGCCCTAGCCCTAGTAGCAAAGTCCCACAAGACAGAAAATAAAAAAATGCTGGAGAGGATATGGAGAGAGATTAGGAGTTTCATGCACTACTGGTGGGACTGTAAAATGATACAACCACTGTGGAAAGCAGTATGGCTATTCCTTAAATAATTGGAAATTGAAATACCAGTTGATCCAGCAATCCCATTACTACATATATATCCTAAAGAAGTGAGAGCCAGGGCACAAATATATATGAACACCCATGTTCATCACAGCACTCTTCACAATGGCAAAGAGATGAAAACAACCTAAGTGCCCATCAATGGAGGAATAGATAACCAAACTATGGTATGTACACACAATGGATTACTATGCAACACTAAAGAATAATGTAGAATCCTTGAAACACTGCAAAATGTGGATGAACTTGGAGGACATTATGCTGAGTGAAATTAAGTCTATCACAGAAGGACAAATATTATATTAGTCCACTATTGTAAAAAAGGAGCTTTGGTAGTGTAGTGCCTAAGGTACTTGACTGCTAACCAGAAGGCTGGTGGTTCAAACCCCCCAACCACTCCTCAGAAGGAAGGTTGGGCAATCTACTTCAGTAGTAATACCACCTCAGAAACCCAAGGAGGGTTTGCTATGAGTCAGGTCTGACTCTATGGCACATAACAACAACATTGTAAAAAGTCAAGGAAAGGTTTATACGTGGAAAGAAATGTTCTCTGTTGGTTACCACAGATGGAAGAGGTGGTGAGAAGAGGGAAAACTGATAGATATATAAGAGCCAAGTATTGATTTGTGTGAAAGGAAAGGCAATATACCAAAAGTGATCCACCAACACAATAATAGTAAGGAAAAAGAAGACAATGAGAGGTGCACAAGAGGTATAGATAACAATGATAAACACTTTTACGTATACAATACTGCACTATCAGTAGTAACAAATACTAGTCTATAGGTAGATACATTGGCAGACAGGCTGAATGATCAGGTATGTCTAGGCAAAAGGGAATATACCTATGACCATGTATAAGTTTGGCAGATGATATTTCTACATATGTATTTGTATGTGTTGTAAGAATGTCCATATAAATAGAACTAACTGGGGACAAAGTTATTCCTTACTCACAGCCAACCACCCTGAGGAAATGAGTTGTTGGACCTGTGGGCTCAGGACCGTGGTCACAAGGGACATCAAGCTCAGTTGGCATAACAAAATACACAAAAATGTTCCATAATCCTGCTTTGTTGAGTAGTGGCTGGGGTCTTAAAATCTTGCAAGCAGCCATCTAGATGCAACAATTGGTCTCTCCTTGTCCAGAGCAAAGAAGAATGAAGAAAACCAAAGACACATGGAAACAATTAGTCCAAAGACTAGTGGACCATGCAAACCTCATTCTACATGACTATGAGACCAGAAGCACCACATGGTGCCCAGCTACCACTGTCAACCACTCAGAAAGGATTCAGTGCAGGAGATCCTGGATACAGTGGGAAAAAAAACGTGGAACAAAACTCAAAATTATGAAGAAGACCAGATTTGCTGGTCTGACAGAGATTGGTGAAACCCCCAGGACTAAAGCCCCTAGGCACCCTTCCAGGCTGGAATTGAACTTCCCTGGCTTCCAGCCAAAAAATAGACTTGCATGTAAGGTGAATATTTATACTAGGTAGGTACAATCCTTAGAACAACCAACCATGAGAGATCAGAAGGGCTGTATTTTCATAGGGAGATAGCTTAGAGGGCAGGAATGCATAGGAACGGACAACACAGCAAAAAGGTAACCACAGGTAGGAAGGGAGAAGAGAGCTGTTACGTTATAAGGATTATAATCAATGTCATGAAACAAAATGTGTATTAACTGCTTGCTGTACAGAAAATGAATTTGCTCTGTAAACTTTCATCCAAGTCACAATTTAAAAAATAGAAAAAATATATAGGGATTTGACACCTGCCCTTAGATACCACTAAGCATGCTGCCATTTTACTGAAAATTTTCTTACTTCTCATTCTATCAGAATCCATGTCTCATAGAAAGCTCTATTTTTCTGGTATTCAGTTAATGTCTCAATGGACATCCAGGGTTTGAGAACTTCACTATATATTTTTCTATACATGTTAAGCCAGAATAATCTATTACAAATACTACTAATTGCGGAGCTGTAGTACCGAGCTCTGGTAGCATAGTGGCTAAAGCACTTGACTGCTAACCAGAAGGCTGGCGGTTCAAACCCACCAGCCACTCCTCGGAAGGAAGGTTGGGCAATCTACTTCTGTAGTGATACTGCCTCGGAAACCCAAGGAGGGGTCGCTATGAGTCGGGGCCGACTCGACGGCACACAACAACAACAACAACAACAAGTACCATCGGTGTCAAGAAAACAAAGTGACTATTGTCGTGACAACTGAGATAGGAAGAAAGAAAAATGGATGCTGTACACCCAGTATTCACACAATACTCTTGAGGATAAAGAATGATCCGACGTAGGAGTTTTTGAGGCGAGTGGAAAAGACATAATAAGCTCAACGTTGTCCCTGTGTAGTAGACAAGCATAGTGAATGACAATGCACACATGGTGTGTCTACATACTAGTTCCTATCTGCTTTCTTGTTTTGTTTTGTTTTCTTCTTTAATTCAGTTTCTGAGCACCCTGCCTGAAGAATTCTAAGGTTCTAATGAGTACCATTGCAAAGAAGAATTTTTAAAAACATATAGGTCTCAGGTGCAACTTATAATAAATCAGTTATAAGAAATGTAGTACTTTGGGAATTTAAAAACAGCTGGAGTGATATGCCAGTTTGAGGCTATCATGCATAATCTTTGAGTGACAGGTATTCCTTTCTCGCTATAATACCTGCTCAGATTTTTATAATCAGAAGTCCACATGCTCTGAAAAAGTCTACCTGACTCGTCTAATGAGTAACTTTCCAAAAACCAAGTTTGTCTCTGCTGTCAAAATTTCTCACCCAATGATAATCACTCTTACCAGAACTCCATCCATTTAAGCTACAGTTTCTTCCCAGGTACAACTTGTTAAAGCCCAAACCCACTCCAGATCCAAGTTGATTGAGATGATATAATCTCTGTACAACAACAGCTCTACTCAACAGAGACTATAGACAATGGCATTATTATAAAATATCACCCAGTTTCTGCACTGTCAAATGTTATTCATGCCAAGGTGATTGACAATGAATGAAATTTACCATGTGATACTAAAATACACTTTCTTCATGTTCAACTAAAGTTATGCTAGTGTGAAATTGAAAACGACAACAAGAATAAAACTTGCTTTTCTTGGATAAATTTTCCCTCCTTTTACAAGTATCCATTCCTTTCACAACAAACAAATAAACTCATTGCCATCAAGTTGGACCCCACTCATAGTGACCCCTCCTTGGGTTTCTGAGGTGGTATCACTACAAAAGTAGATTGCCCAACCTTCCTTCTGAGGAGTGGCTGGTGGATTTGAACTGCCAGCCTTCTGGTTAGCAGTCAAATGCCTTAGGCAGTATGCCACCAGAGGGCACTCAGCTGTCCTAAACTATTGTTCAGTAGTTCCCTAAAGATTTGCCTGGTTTCTTTTAGCCAGCCAACTAAGAAATATGAATACTGATAAAAATCTGTCAACCCATAAGCCCCTGCAGCATGTAGTACTGCCGCCAGTCTGGACCAACACATAACTAACCATTTAGAAGACAACTCAGAGGGAAAAATAAAAAATAAAAAAAGAGGCTTCCATCAAATATGACTTATTGCCTTTTCCCACGTGATCCCATTTATATGCCTCATACTGGTATTGATGGACTTGTGGGGGAGAATGGCTGTAGGGTTCACATTAGTCACTATAATCACCAGCTTCAATAATTGACAGAAAAGTGGCTCAGGTCTGGCCATAGGGAGCCAAGGAAAACTGTTTTCATGCAGCAGTTAACCATTTATTCAGATACTCACCCTGATGCATTTTCATAGATTGGAAAATTCCTTTGCTGCTAGAATTGGAGTTGGGGGTGGGTGAGAATGATACTTAAATGCAAAGGCTTTGAATTGCCAACAGAAATTTTCAGAACCCTAGCCAAAAAAAAAAAAAATCTTGAAGTACATCAAATATAGAAGAAAGGTTGCCAAATGCATTATGTTTTAGGCATGCCAGTGCTGTTTCCCAGTTGTTTATAATCACTGTATGTCCTTGATTGCAGCTCATGAACTGTCCATAGTTATGCATTGAGCTCCTAGGCTGGAAATCCTGCAGGGTCTGATTTGTATTTGATGGGAGATCTTGGCTCATGCCCACAGGTAACACAGCCAACAATTATTCAGATGGGCACCAAACATTCCCAATTACTAACCATTAGAAAGACACAAGTTTAGAATTAACTCCCTTAAGAGAGTTCTGGATATACCTTCATAGGCCAAAGTGCCACAGTCAGAAAGAAAAGTTAGTTCAAGTTTCCTCATCTCAGCCCCCAATAAATCAGAATCCTTTTGTAAATTGGAAAGAGAGCTCTCCAGATAGAAAATGAGGCCCAAGAAAATCAACATGAGAATTTTAGTAGCAACTTTAAAATGTGCAAAGGCCAATGGCATTTAGTTTTTGTGTGTTGTAGTTTTCTTTCTTTTTTTTTTTAACTATCACTTAGCAGCCTGTCACTTCATCAAAGGACTGTCTTAAGGGAAATGGCAGCCTACGAGAGCAAGTGTGATGGATGTGTGTATCAGTTTAGTAGCTCAGAGGATAAGACAAGTAACCTGACTAGGCAACCTTAGCCCAGTTCTAGTTACAGTTGCCAATAGGTTGATTCCAACTCACAATGACCCCATATATGTCAGACTAGAACTGTGTTCCATAGGTTTTCAATGGTTCATTTTTCAAAAGTGCATCTCCATGTTTCTTTTTGTAGGTGCCTCTGGGTGGACTCAAACCTCCGACCTTTTGGTTAGCAGCCAAGCGCATTAACTTTTTGCACCATCCAGCAGCTCCATCCTCAAACCAGGGCTGGAGAAACCCTTTCTAGGGTATCAGAATTTTCTTTACCATTTGTGCACCTTGTTGCAGTAGTGGGATTAGGGCCGTATCTCCATTCTAGTGCTTTGCAACACTCCTGTGAATTAGAAACTTGTAAAACCTAAAAGAGCAGCATGAGGACATAATAATTACCATACCAGAACGGACCAATGAGGCAGGGAGTCTGGTCCTCTGTCTCCAACATGGCCAATGTTGCATGCTCCAGAAGATGTAAACCCCAATAATACACCTAATTGTGCAACACAGGACTACAGAGGGATATTTCTCCCAGTCCCAAGCTGGTGATCAGCAGCGTATGGCCTGAAGCAGTGGAGTTGAGTGTCCTTGTAATTTTATCCTTGACAATAAACTGTCAACGCTGTCCTTACTCATAGGGATGCTGAGTCCTTTTCTCAAATCCCCCCAAATGTTTCAATGAAGTTATGAAACCAAGCAAACTCCTCGGTGGGATTTTATCCACTGTGCTCAACGTCTGTTTCCCTCTCCCCTTTGGATTTGTTGCTGTGTGGTTTCCCTGAATGCCTTCCTGTTTCTTCACTACCGAGAAAAGAAAATAAGGGTATCGGCTTGTTTTCTTAACACCATTTGCTATTTCCCACAACACATCCTACGGCATGTCCTTTTACTTGCCCCTGTTTCTATATTCGTCTTTCTTACTTCTCTTTTTTGAGAACTTACTTCCCCTTTTCACAGCTTTTGAAAATTTCATGACACATTTCTGGACTGTTTTGTTGTTGTTCTCTCTTGCTGCTGTTTCATTTGTGAAATGAATGACATAAGTAAATATGGGATCAAAGTGTATACAAACAACAGATTTAGAAAAATGCACCCAAGAGTATTAGGCATATCACACCATTATGGTACACTTATTAATTAATACAATCTAGTAAATTACATATTGTATATACTCATTTTGTTATTCTGCTGCTGCATATGAAATAGATATTTTTACTCAGATCTCCAAACTAATGCCTCTACCTTTATCTTCAGAGGTTTATATAGGTAATTTGGAATCCAATGTGTATACCAGACTATTAAATGCTATCTCAAACAGAGTAAGTGTATACATGCACATACATATTCAATGTATATGTTGCTTTGCACTTGTCCATATGAAATTTAATTTACCTGTCAAGTTGTTTCTTGGTCTTAGGTTGTCATATTGTGTTCTTTAGAGACTTTCATTGTATTTTTTCTTCCTAACTTACCCTAAAAATGTGTCATCAGCAAATATTGATACTTAATATTCCACCTGTCTTCTGAGTCATCAATAGAAGCAGAATATATACTACGCTTAGTCTACATTCTTAGGCTACTTTACTCTCGATTTTTCCTTGATGAAACTTGACATTTTAAAATTATGAGTATTTCCCCTCTGTCCATTTAAGCCACAACAGAATTGATATCCCTCTGTGACTCAGTTTCTTTCAGAGATTCTACTGAGAAAATGTCATGAGATGTTTTCATCTTTTAAATAAACTACCTCCAGGAGATTATTCTTCATTGCTGCTATATCTCTCAGAAAATTTGTTAAGCAGTGTAAAAGCCATGATTCTGCTTGCATTGCATTTAGGGAGGTATGGTGATTTAATACAAAAGATCCTGGATTCTGATACTCCTGGGAAGGGATCCTTGCTGTGGTAGTAAAGGTTGTATGTCAACTTAGCTGTGCAGTGATTTTGTGGCTTGGCAGCTGCATGTAATTATTCCCCATGTTGAGATTGTTATCACCTCCATGGTGGAATTTACTGTGAGCAGCTAGGTAGTTGCAGGGGGGTTACCCTTCAGGGTGTGGCCCACTTCCAGTATATAAAGAAAAGCTTTGAGAAAGGTCTTTAGTGTTATGGCAAATTTTGGATCTTGGATTTGGCTGAGTCTGTATCTCCAGTTTCTGGACTTGAACAAGTGGTTTGCTATTGCTGACCTTGGGACTTTGTCATTTTACCTGTCAACCTCGGGTTCATCAGCCTCAGCAGCCAGCAGCTGCATGAGTCAGGAGAAGCCTCTAGCTCAACAGGTCTGGAACAAGAGGCAGAACCGAAGCCCAAGGTCAAGGGACTTTCACCCAGTCCCTAAAACCAGCACTCTGAATTCAGGTATCTAGCCTCCTAAGAGAAAAAAAATGCTGTTTATTAAAGCCATCCACTTGTGGAATTTCTGTTAGAGCAGCACTAGAGAACTAAGGCACTTGCTATTGTCTGTTGTAATCTTGAGCTGATCACTTCATTTGAGCTTCAATTCCTCCATCTTTAAAATAGAGATAATACCTTTTTTCCTAGGGTTTTTACAGGAATTAATGGAACAATAATTAATGTTCAATAAATATGAATTATTTCCCCTTCCTAGATCTGAAGCTGAATAAAACTAGTGACAAGCAATTGAGAAAGAATATGTCTTGCCCATGGTTCTAGAAATCAGTTTGTTAGTTTTCATGTCCCTCTTCCTACCAGTTCACCTTTTGGAATTCCCTTTCAAATCACCACACCCTGTGAGGCAGACATTTATCTAAATTTCTATAAAGCTTGGTATAAATAATAATATAACATTTTCTTGACTCCATTCTGGATGAGAGAAGGAAGAGGAATTAACAATGGCACAAATAATAAGTACTAAGGAAAAAGAAAAGAAGGACACACATGGGCGTGCTAACACAATTGCTCATGTATCTTTTACTGTTTGTGCATATGATCATGACAACAACAATAATGAGCAACATCTATCATCATTAAATGCTATCTTAGTGCCCAATCATGTTGTATTCAGAATATTACTTGTATTGACTTATTTAATTCACAAATGTATGTGCCTATAGATTGTCTAGATCTATGGAACTCTGTGCCTTTACTGGATATGCACATGGAAGTTCATATTGAGGGAAATAATGTGGTGGCATAAAGTCAAAATTTTCTAGACCTAATGACAATTTTTTAACCCAAGAGATTTTTATAAACTAGGCACTAAGCTGTATGGGAAATCATTTTAATTGTAAAGACGTTTTTCTTAGTGTCGATATGAAACCCACAGATGTATAATTTCTGGGATCACCTTTAGTCCTATTAAAAAGATGGGTATCACCTTGGCAGTCTTCCAGTTGGGAGGCTGTTTTAAATGATAAATTATGTATTTTTGTTAGTAGAACAGCTACTTTATTCTGTACTTCCTTCACATCTCTTGGACGATTTCCACCTAGCTGATGATTTATTACAATGTAATGTTTTGAGCTGTTCCATCACTGCCCCTTCATATTTTTAAGCATTTCACCTTCAGCAATAGTAAAGGGTAACCTAAGCTCTACAATAATTTTAAGAATAAATGAGGAGTTTAACTATTGCTCTGCTAAAAGGGTGGGATGGCCAGGACCAAATATTTCACCCACAGCAATTGCCTGAGAGGGTGGGCAGTGGAGCTCCAATAAGCATCATCCACCCAGCCTGGGATCCAGGTGCGGAGAAGAAAATCAAGTATGCCCAAGCAGCAGTGAGGGAGAGCAGGAAAAAGGGGATTAAAAGCCAGGAACTCAGAGAGAGGACCAGTCAGCCACAGGGATCCAGGGAAAAAGAGGGAACTCAGGCATGCTCAAAGGAGCAGGGCGGGAGAGCGGGAAAAAGGGGATTAAAAGGCCTAGGAATCTGGACAGAGGAGGAGTCAGCCAAAAAGACCCAGGTAAGGGTGGCACAAGATGTTTCCAACAGGGAGGCAAACTTGTCTGTCAGTTTGTCCTACCATGGTGACATGTTGATGTGAGTTTTGAGGCTGAGCCACTGGTGTTTCTAACCCAGCGAGATACACATGGTGCACAGGTATCATCCCAGTTTACAGACTGACAGACTAGGAAGAAGGAAGAGGCCGTCCACTTCTCACATAATTGGCCAGGGAAAACCTTATGAATAACAAAGAAACACTGTTTGATTCATTACTGTGCAACTTTATGAATAGTCTGGTTAGGTTAGAAGGTTCTCAAAATAGGACTGGGAAAGTGTTGCATCATCTGAGTAAACCCAGCCTTACTCCTATGGATAAGGTAAAGCTTTCGAGACCTCCATATGCTGATGTGGCACCACTCAAATTGAAGAGAAACAGC
>NW_006921660.1:5593179-5622755 GCF_000298275.1 Orycteropus afer afer
AAGCCATGATATTTCCAATCACCTCGTATGCATGTGAGAGCTGGACAATGAATAAGGAAGACCGAAAAAGAGTTGATGTTTTTGAGTTGTGGTGCTGGCGAAGAATGCCAAATGTACCATGGACTGCTAAAAGAACTAACAGATCTGTCCTGGAGGAAGTGCACCCGAAATGCTCCTTGGAAGAGAGAAAGGCCAGACTTCATCTCACCTATTTTGGTCATGTTGTCAGAAGTGACTATTCCTTGGAGAAGAATGTCATGCTTGGTATGGTGGATGGACGACGAAAGAGGGGGAGGCCTTCAATGAGATGGATTGATACGGTGGCTGCGATGATGGGCTCAAGTACAGCGGTAGTTGTGGAGCTGGTGTGGGATTGGGCAGTGTTTTGTTCTATTGTGCAATGAGAGTTGCTATCAGTGGAATTGTCTTGATAACAGTAAATTCGGTTTTATTTGGTTTGATGACTAACAAAACCAAGCCATTGATTTTCAGCTTCTTTGCCTTTGTTCATGACAATCTTTGCCCAAAAAGCCTTGTCCATCCCTGACATTTATGAATCACTTATGAAAATGTAAACTAGCTGAAGGAAGCCTTCTTTTGTGTCCTTTCTATCAAAGCGCTCATCTTAATTAATTAATCCTAGTAACATTTTGATGATATAACATGGCTCCACTCTGTGCTGTACATCTGTTCTGTGGAGCTCTGCTCTGTCTTGGTGGGGCTGGTTTCTTAGTCCAGTTAGGATTTTTCTACCTCGATGCACCAGTACTTGAACTAACTGTCTTTCTATCTACTACACTGAATGTTATACTGTAAGTCTATTCCAGGACCACACTAGGTATCATCCATACTAGATACTTTGAAACTACAAAAAATGAGAAGGCTCAGCCAGCTGATCTAGGTCCTTGCAGGGAGCTTGGGATTGGGTTCTAAAATGGGTCTTTTTGGGGTAGCTGAGGTCACTTGAATAGATATTAAGTAATAAATGAGAATAGAACAAAGTGATACTGAAGGAAGTCAGCTTAGCCATGGGCTCACGATCCTCCAAGTATTTCATCTCTGAGATGTTCAAAACACTATAACTCATGACAGCATACATTTGAGATGGTATATCACTGTAGTTAAGAGTGCAGGTTCAGTCAGACAATACTGAATTTCAATTCTTACTCCTCTACTTACTAAATTTTGTAAAAGTTTTATCCTCTCTAAATTTCCATTGTCTTTGCTTTAAAATTAATAATAATAGTGTCTACATTATATATCTGCTGTGAAAATTGAAGACAAGCAGATGCAGCATTAGCCTGATGCCTGGCATGTAGCAAATAGTCAATAAATGTTAGTGATGAGAATGATGCAAATGATAATGACTAATAAGAAACAAGCCAATGCCCAATAATAGATGACCCAACTAAACAAAATATGGTAGAATAACATAATGGGACACCAATTATATATGAAACTATGACAAGCACTTGGACTACACTAATATACAAAGTAAACTTGAACTCTTGACGTAACTTCTCTCTTCCCACCAGGCCTGAGGTATAGCTTGCTTCAAAATTCCATTCTGTGCTATATGTCCATATTTTTAAAAAAAAATTTGGTTCTATCCACATAAAATTATAAGCATATTTAATCTCTTCCATAAGTAAAATACCATCCTTTTATCTTCTGATGCTCTCTAGATACTGCTAGACGTTTTGTTTCCTATTACAGAGGAAATCCCTAAAAGATTGGTTACACTTCCTCATCAGTTACACTTTACTAACCTCTGAGAAGCTCTGTCCCCATCAATTAATTCATCTTCTAACTATGAAATCTAATGAATACTTTTTGCAGGGTTTGATGTCATTGCTTACTTTTCTACATTCTCTTTGACATGATTTTCTTGGCTCCTCTACTAATTAGACATTTCTTTATAGTGTTCTTCATGTGCTCCTCTTGCTTTCTCACACTTTCTTATATGTCGATGGGACATAAGTCTTTGTCTCAGATGGGACTGACTGGAGTTACATATTTATTAGTACTGGATATTTAGATACTAATTGAAGCCATGAGCATGGATGAGATCATGGAGAGGTTGTAGAAAGGCAAAAAAGAAACAAATAACACAAAAGTAAACAACCACCTGCAATGTCTTAAGAGAAAGACTTAAGAACAATATTTAAGAAGCAGGAGAAGTCATATCTAAATACAGACAAAATAGAGACAAAAACCAGGAGCGCATTGCCTCATGGTAGTCAAGGAAAGGGTCTGGTTCTAGAAAAGGGTGATAAACAGTGTCAAGTACCTGTCATTGAAATGTTAAAAGAGATGAGGACTGAAAGTGTTCATTAGATTTAACAAAGTGACGGTTATTGAGCTTTTTTTGAGAGAAGTTTCATCAAAGTGCTGGAGACAAAGACAAATTGGAACGAGTTCATGAGACTGATGAAAGAAAAATTAAGAAAGCAAGCAAATACACATTTAACTTTCAATTTGGTAGTATTTCAAGAGGAGTTACTCAGTGATGCAGATATATCTGCTGGATATAGTTATCAAGAAAAATTACCCTAGCAAATATGGTTGTTTCTCAACAATAATTATTTTATTTCTAGACATTCAGATTTCCCAATAGTCTTTCCTCCAGCACCCTAAATAAAATTTAGAAATGCAATGCTCCTTTTTTTGTACAAACCTTTCTGTTTTCAACTAATGATACCAAAATAAGCAAAATCATATTTTACTTATACTGAAGAAACATTATTTAAAGTCTTGTTTCAATGTTTTGAAAAATAATTTCTTATTAATGAAGATAGTCATTTGTGTATTTATCTTTTTTTTAAGTTCATGTTGTCACACAATAGTCTTTTTTTGGGGGGGGGGCTGGTACTGTACAAGGGTTTTGTACTGTTTCTATTGAAGTCTTGACATTACTTCCACCAAAGCTTTTTCTAGCTTCAACTCACAGAATTGTTAGTTGCTCTTACTAAGCTGTGGCAATAGTTATGATGCTCTCCTACATGTTTCTTTGAGTTGCTTATTATGCTTTTTCTTATAGTTCCTCTGCTACTTCCCTGAAACTGCCTCAAATAATGTAAAACTTCCATTTAACATTCAGTCTTATTATGAACAGGTATGGTATTATATTTGCTGATCTCTTTGCACCTTCAGACCAGTTCTTCATCCTTCTCCATCCTGCTCTGTACACCCTTATCACCCAGGCTCTGGGATCCTCTTGCTTTTGATTGAGTTTGATGAATGTAGGCACTAACAGGTGATTGAAGCACACTAGAAGAAAGACCTGGCTTCTTCTCTGCCAGACCACAGGTTAGCAGTGGCTGTAAACCTCTATCAAAACCACAGCTCTGACCTGAAAACTCTTTCCCTCTATTCTGCTTCTTGCTGGATTTCTTTGACTATTTTTCCCCTTGTACTGTCCTACTATTTCTAGACAAATGATGCTTTCTCATCCCTTATTGCAATGATTCTGCAACTGGAGCAAGCACAAGAATAACCTAAATGACTTGATAATGCACAGATGGCTGGGTTCTGTCCCCAGATTTCTGACTCAGGATGTGTGCAGTAGGAACTGGGAATTTGCATTTCTATCAAGTTTCCACATGACACTGAAGCTGCTGCTCTCTCCTCTGAAGGCCTCACTTTCAGTTCAGTCACCTCATTAACCCTGCTTCCCTTTTCCTTAAATTTTCTCCAGTTGCTCTTTTTGGTATGGACCATCTGCGTGCTACCAGGGCCTGATTAATATACTTGAACATATTTTGTTCAGTTGTTATGGATGAAAATATATCCACCACAAGACAAAGAAAAAATAAAAGCCACCAAGCAAAGCACCAATGCCACTGTACTCACTCAACCCAGGAAGACACTCTCGGTGGCCATGCAGCCTTGAACCTCATTGGCAGGAATACAGGCATAGTGGCTAAGACACTTGCCTGCTAACCAGACGGCTGGCGGTTCAAACCCACCAGCCACTCCTCGGAAGGAAGGTTGTTGGGCAATCCTACTTCCGTAGTGATACTGCCTCGGAAACCCAAGGAGGGGTCGCTATGAGTCGGCTTTGACTCGATGGCACATAACAACAACAACAACAACAACATGGTGGCTCTCATTGACTGAAAGGTGGACAAAAACCAGGGTGAGCAGTGTCACAGTACTCAAGGAAAATGGTAGTACTCAGAGCATGGGAGAAAATATTAAAAGGACTCTGTCTTGGGATTATAACGAAACAGTGTAGGAAGGGACGGAGCTAGTGCTGCTGTGCTGGGATGGTCACCATTAGACTGACCACCTGTAACACTAGTTTAATGGCCCTGACTTATTCTTATAAAAGAAATTATCAATGAAGAAGTAAAATATCTCTAAGAACATTATCCCAAGATGAAGTTTACATTATATTTAGATGATTATGTTACTCTTGCTGCAGTTATTTTGTATTCCTGTATACAGTTTTCCATAATTTATTGCTCCTAATATCTAAGTAAAGAGTCCAAATTATGTTCCCACTATGCCAGATTCATGGATTACTACAGGTACAGATAATGATAAGAAAATACTTGAAGTATTTCCAAACTATCAGAAAAAATAAAAATAAAGTACTTCTTATTTAATGATTTGGCCAGTAGATCAACTGTGGATTCATTAGGTACAGAGTGATTAGAGTAAGTTCTTCAGTTTTATGCATGAACAGAATCTTTCAATATGACCTTTGGGATACTACAAAATGACAGTTATTAATACATGGATATGTTAATTCAGAGGCTAATTGCCCTCTTTTCATATATGAGACCAAAATATGCAGGTGCATCTCTGTTGATTTCAAGACACTCTGGGATATTTATCTTTGCATTTTTTATACATGACTATTTTCACTAAAGCAACATTAAATAAAGAATATACCATCTCAAATGATGATAATTACAATTGATGTATCATGTTTTCCAAGAAAGTTTGCATTTTTACTGAATGGAAAATGGAGTATAATAGCAAATAAGAGAAAATATCTTTGCTCCTATGCTGAATTTTTTAAGGTTCTAAAACAGTGAAAGACACAGACAGACAAATGATCTTTAGACTTCAGGAATTCAACTTCTGACTTGCATTTTTCCTGCAAATGGAACATACTATAATGGTGACAGAAGGAATATGGGAAAACAACTTTAGTGATTTTCCTAACCCTAAATGAATTACTAGGAGCTCTGGTAGTGTAGTGCCTAAAGCACTTGACTGCTAACCAGAAGGCTGGTGATTCAAACCCACCAGCCACTCCTCGGAAGGAAGATGGGGCCATCTACTTCCGTAGTGATACTGCCTCTGAAACCCAAGGAGGGGTCGCTATGAGTCGGGTCTAACTTGATGGCACATAACAACAACAGCAAACTAATTGCTGGATAATCACCAAACACTAGCGCATTAAGAACTCTATATAGCTATAACTTCAAAAATTTAATAGCCTTTTTGTATGTAATTGCTAAAAAATAAATGAGTCTCAGTACTTATGCTGGGAGAAATCTGAGCCAGTGCCATTTACTCATGATTTAGTTACTTATTCAACAAACATCTACTGTGTATCTCTCAATGTAGGCACTGTGTTAGGCTGTGTAGGTTCTACTACAAACAACTTGCTTAACTAGAGTGCCACTCATATTTTAATTTAAGTAAACCAATTTAATAAAAGTTACATAATAATAACAGTTCAATACCAGATAAAGGAAATAGAATAAAGTCAACAAGTGGATGTGTGGCAGTATAGTCTGCCTCCCATCTTACTAGTCCCTTCATCCTTTCCATCCAAAGTACTGATTGTGGTCCAAAACCCTCATATTGATCCAGTCACAGCTGGGTCCTATATACCCTATCATTCCTACTCATCTGTCCATTTATCCATCCAATTATTCATTCATTCATTCAAAAAATATCACTGTTCTAGGTTTTCATAATATGGCTGTAAATACAACAAACATAAAGTCATAATTCATGGGCCTTACATTTTAGTGTGTGTGACAACAGTAAGTGAAACAGATAAACAAAAAACGTAATACGTTAGAATTTTAAGTGCTATTGAAAAAAACCTAATAAACAGATGTGGAAAAGTTGGCACAATTATCTACCCCATCAAAGTTTTTGCTCTTTCTCCCATAGTGAAGAGATGTTCTTAGGAAAACTTCTCCACCCAGAGACTATTTTCCCAGTCTCTCTGATATCAGAGTGAGAATGTTTGGCAAGATTTTGCCTCTGGGTGCGACCAGAAATGATATGTGTCATATTCTGGCTTAAGAAGTAGTGTAACTTCTCCATGCACTCTTCTTCCCCATCCACCTGCTGGATGCAAAGAACTCCAAAATCAGAGGAGATGAAGCCAAAATATATGCTGTGTCTCTGAATCACCATATGGAATAAAGTTGCCTGCTGATTAGGAACGCTTTTATAAGAAAAAAAAATAAACTCTATTTTGATAGGCCACCAAAATTTTTGGACTTATTTTCTAGAGGAACCATGGTGATCATAACTAATTCTACAGGAAATAAAGGATAAGGCATGCTGAGTATGAAGGAGGAGTCACAATTTTACATAGTGTGTTCAGAAAAGGCATCCTTGAAAAATTCAGCATTTGTGTAAAGATGAAAGGGGCAAAGAGATAGTCATGTGGATATTTCAGTAGGGATGGAGGGAAATTTCAGATAGAGGTAACAGCAAGTTCAGTGGCTGTAAGCAAAAGTTTTCCAGGAACAGAAAGCAAGGTCAGGTGCCTGGAATAGTGTGAACTGTACATGTGCGAGGCTGAGTTCAGATAACTGATGGGGGGAGCAAAAAGTGTGGAGGGCATTGTAGTCATTGTTAGTACTTGGTTCTTAATCTAAGGCTGATGAGAAACTAGTGGAAGTTTTAAACAGAGGTATGATATGAACTGATGTAATTAACAAGAGGGAGCTCTGGTAGCATAGTGCCAAATGCACTTCACTGCTAACCAGAAGGCTGGCGGTTCAAACTCACCAGCCACTCCTCAGAAGGAAGCTTGGGCAATCTACTTCCATAGTGATACTGCCTTGGAAACCCAAGGAGGGGTCACTATGAGTCAGGTCCAACTTGATGGCATGTAACAACAACAACAACAATTAACAAGAGTACGTTATCTGCTGTGTTGAACACAAATAGAATTGAGAAATATAGCAGAAAGAAGAACTACAAATAATCCAAGGAGGCATGATGGAGGCTTGGACCAAAATCGGGGTGGCCGAAGTGGGAAGAAGTGGGTAAACTCTAAATACATTTAACCTGTATAGCTGAGAGAAATTGCTAAGGGTTGACTGGGTGTGTGATAAAAAGGGGAATCCAAATGACACCAAAGACTTTGGCTGAGCAACTAGAAGTAATTGCCTTTAAGTGAAATGACAAAGACTTGGGAAGGAGGAGTGGTTTGGAGTATGTTAAGTTTTAAATGTCTATTAAATGTCAAGAGATGATGTCGGGTTGGTTATTGCATATGGAAGTTGGGAGTTCAGGAAAGGGGTCTAGACTAAGATTTTATCAGCATAAAATTGATCACTGACTTAAAGGCAGGAGACTGGATGAGATCAAGAAGAAAGTGAATAGAGATGAGGATAGGAGGTATGAGGACTTTAATGGACTCTGGACATTCCAACATTTATCAGTTGGGAATACGACGAAAAATAAGCAAAGCAGATTGGCAAGTAAAAGCCAATGAGGTAGGAGGAAAACTAAGAAAGCATGCTATCTTGGAAAGTGAGTGAAAAAAGTGTTTCAAGAGGAAGGGAATGATCAATGTTTAAAAAATGATGTTGTTGTTGTTGTTGTTGTTGTTGTTGTTATGTGCCGTCGAGTCGACCCGACTCATAGTGACCCCTCCTTGGGTTTTCGAGGCAGTATCACTACAGAAGTAGATTGCCCCATCTTCCTTCCGAGGAGTGGCTGGTGGATTTGAACCACCAGCCTTCTGGTTAGCAGTCAAGTGCCTCAGGCACTATGCTACCAGAGACTAAATAAGGACTGAGGACCAAGAATCAAAAACTAAACCTAGCTCTTTCATGTCTGACAAAATTTTTTTTTAAAAGCATTCATGGCTGGAATGATGTATGTGAAATCTTCATTCTAATGAGTTTAAGAGAACATAAAGGAGAATTTATGAAAACAAATATTGACAAATTTTTCAAAGAGTCTTGCTATAGATAAAAAGGAAAACATAGGGGTGGTAGCTGGTGGGAGAAATTTTAGAAAACATTGTGAAGAATGGGAATTCCAGAACACTTAACTGTGCTCATGATAAACCTATATACGGACCAAGAGATAGTCATTTGAACAGAACAAGGGGATACTATGTGGTGTGAAATCAGAAAGGAATGCATCAGGTGAAAAGTACGGATCTTTTCACCATACTTATTCAATCTGTATTCAGAGCAAATAATCAGAGAAGAAAAACATGGCTTCAGGATTGGAGGTAGACTCATTAAAAATCTGCAATATGCACAACCTTGCTTGATGAAAGTGAAGAGGACTTGAAGCATTTACTGATGAACATCAAGGACTACAGTATTCAGTATGGATTACACCACAACGTGAAAAAAATAAAAATAAAAATAAAAATCTTCATGACTGGACCAATAAGTAACATCATGGTAAATGGAGAAAAGATAGAAGTGGTCAAGGATTTTATTTTACTTGGATCCATAATCATCACTCATGGCAGCAGAGTCAAGAAATCAAGCAACATATTTCATTGGTCAAGTCTGTTGCAAAAGATGTCTTTAAAGGGTTTAAGAGCAAAGATGGCACTTTGAAGACTAAAGTATGCCTGACCCAAGCTGCGGTATTTTCAATTGTATTCTCACATATGCATGTGAGAGCTGGACAATGAATAAGGAAGACTGCAAAAAATTGATGCATTTGAATTGTAGTGTTGGTGAAGAATATTAATATGCCATGGACTGCTAGAAGCATAAGCAAATATGTCTTAGAGAAAATAGAGCTGGAATGCTCCTTAGCAGTGAGAATTGCCAGACTTCATCTGTCGTACTTTGGTCATGTTATCAGAAGGGACAAATCACTGGAGAAAGATATCATGCATGGTAAAATAGAGGGTCAGTGAAAAATGGGAAGACCCTCAATGTCATAGACTCGCCCAGTGGCTGCAGTGATGGGCTCAAGCATAGCAAAGATTGTGAGGGTGGTTTAAGATCAGGCAATGTTCCATTCAGTTGTACCTAGTGTTGCTGAGTTTGAAGGAACTCGTTAGTACTTAACAAAACAAAACAAAACAGATGTGTTGATGTAAGATAAAGAGGGTAAAATTTATGACACACAGAGGGCAGAATTGGTAGAGCAGCTTGTTGAGGAATTGGGAGGGATGAGATCCCAAGCAATGGTTATATCAGAAATGTTCACCTTGTAATCTCTATCTCAGTGGACTTTCTACCTCCTCCTGACCAATAATGCAGGCAATGTGATCTTCCCTCCATTCCTCTCTCCTTCCTTTTTTTTTTCCTTTCCCCTCCTTTCTCCTCTGTTCTCTTCCTTTCTCTCTTTTCCTGTCTACACATTTTCTTTTCATACTTTTTCTATATCCATAGCTTCAACTATCATCACTGTGGGTGAATCCCCAAATTTCATCACCATTTCTGAAATTTCTAGCCAGTTCCAATTCAGACATCTTCTACCTCAAATCCATCTTCCAAAATAAATGTCTGTTTTGGTTGCCTGGTGCTGTTCTGACAGGAATATACCACAAATGGGATGGCTTTAACAAACAAGAGTTTATTCTCTTATGGTTTGGAGGCTTTAAGTCCGAGTTCAAAGTGCCAGGCTCCAGGGGCTGGGTGAAAGCCCCTCAAACTTAAGCTTTAGCTTTGCCTCCTGCTCCCAGGCCACTGAAGCTGAAGGCTTTTCTTCACTCAGACAGCTGCTGGCTGCTGAGGCTGACAAACCCAAGGTTGACAAGTAAAAAGGTACAGTCCCAATGTTACCAAACATCACGACAGGGCACTAATTCAAGTCCATTCGAAGTCCCAAGATTGGCAGAGCATGGCAGGCTGCTGAACAATGACTTGGCTACATGCAGGGTTCAAGTGTGCCATAAGCTAGAGACCATTCCCAAAGTTGTTTCCTATATATGGGAAGCAGACCACATCCCTAAAGCAGCTACTCAGCTACTAGCTATGCTAGACCCCATCATGGAGTTGATTGCCAGTCCCATCATGGGGAATAACTACCACCAGCTGCCCAGCCACTCAACCAGGCCCAGACAACCTTAACTACCACAATGTCATTAAATTTTTTTTTTTCCCATCAGTGTTTCCCTTACAGTGCCCCATACCCTCACATGCAATAAATGCATCTCCTGGGCTTCCTTTTGTCTGAAACTGGCTCACTAACATGAAAACCTTAGAACAACTATTTAGGGATGAAATTCCCCCAAAAGTAGGAGAACAAATAAAAATAAACTGGTAAAACATGTATAATCTTTAAAGTTGTGGTGCATACATAGAGGTTCATTATACCATTTTCTTTATTTTTACAGATATTTGAAATTTTCCATAATGAAAACTTGAAACCAACTAAAAACAGTTTTGATTTCTTCTCAATCTTTGTTGCCAATGGGGACCTACATCCTGTAAATTCCTGCTTCAGAATGGTCTTTTCTGAATGCTTTACTGTCCTTAGAATTTAGGCTTCCCTTACATCTTGGGTGGGGTTTTCAGGTCTTTATGCAAGTCAGAAATCCTTGCAGAAGTAATTTTTTTTTTTTTTTTTTTTAACTTATTTCCTAAACATAAGCTGCAAACTCTCCCCTTGGAATAGTGGAAAATAAAACTCTAGATGAGAGTAGTAAATGAAGACTCTAGACTTATCTCAGGCATTTATTATATGTCTGCACCTAAGGAAACCACTTAATCTCTTTATACTTCACTTACTTGTTTTAAAAGGGAGGGGTAACGTTGCACAAATAAGAGAGTATAAATGTGAGTCTCATTGACTGAATCTATCCTCAAAGTATTTACCTTTGTATTAATCCTTTTTTAAAAAAAAGTTGTATTTAAAAATAGAAATTTTTACAGAGACATTTAGAATTCTATTTTCTTTTTAATCATCATCTGGCAACACTGGCTGTATCCTCACATAACTGGAATCAGCTACATCTTTGGAATAGGCATATGTTCCTTGTTCCTTTTTAGCCTCCTCAGTCCTGGCTAGCTTCTTCATATTTTACCTGAATGATTTGTGGAGACATTTAGTTTGTGACTCTTGCGGGCCTGAATGATGTCTATGGTTGTTATCTGATTAAAATTAGGGCAATTAACTTTGGCCTCACTTTCATAAAAATCACCAAAACACTTTGGATATAATGAAGCTTCAATATGTGTGTGCATTTGCAGAACTTAGCCCTTAGTAAAAGAGCTCTGGCGGTGCAGTGATTAAAACATTTGGCTGTGAACCAAAAGTTTAGCTGTTCGAACCACCAGGCACTCTGTGAGGAAAGGTAAGGCAGTTTGCTTCTGTAAAGATTTACAGCCTTGAAAATGCTATGGGGCAGGTCTCCTGTGTCTTATGGGGTTGCTATGAGCTGAAATTGACTCATATCTCTATCATTATATGTTAGTAAAATCTTACATTCATTTTCTCTCAGCTGTTTAAAGGAAGATTTTTATGTTTTACAAATAGATAGAACATTAAACCCTCATTTAAAACTGTATGGACCACAGCAAGGTATGTCCATACCATGTCCACAATGGAAATCTTCTCATCCAACACATTAGTGGTATCCAGAGGGTTTACATATGATTATTACTGGCAGAACCAAGACTAGACCTGAGAACTTCAGATGTCTAATTTTTCCTGATTTTTATGTGTCCTTTTGTAGCTTTCAGTATCTAACCAGAGTACCTTATAATCCTTCACCATGCCCTTCTATTTGTTTCTTTTATGGCAGCAATCAAAATCTATAATTAATTAATGTATCTTTTATTTATAGTTTATTATTTGTCTCCCCGTGAGGACAGAGTCCTTATCTGTCAGTTTCTTCTATGTAGGTCTTATGTTTGGCACAATGCTGTATACAGTAGGTGTTCAACAATATGTGCTGTTTATCTATCTATCTCTCTACCTAATCTATCATATCTATCTATCTATCTTTCATAGCTAGCTAAATATTAGTAGGGAAGAGGGAGCACATAATATGATGTAATCCCCATTTCCACAGCAATGGCCTAGTCTGTTGTATCCCTGACTGTGACTCTCTTCTCATGATTTTATCTCTCTAAGGGTGCCTAAGGCACTTGACTGCTAACCAGAAGACTGGTGGTTCAAACCCACCAGCCACTCCTCAGAAGGAAGGTTGGGCAATCCTACTTCCGCAGTGATACCGCCTTGGAAACCCAAGAAGGGGTCACTATGGGTCGGGGCCAATTCGACAGCTCAAAGCAACAACAACAAGGGTGTCTTGACTCCATCAAAAACCAAAAACAAACCAAAGTCACTGCCATCAAGTTGATTTCAACTTACAGTGACCC
The DNA here is from genome assembly GCF_000298275.1 of Orycteropus afer afer. Taxonomy (NCBI): domain Eukaryota; kingdom Metazoa; phylum Chordata; class Mammalia; order Tubulidentata; family Orycteropodidae; genus Orycteropus; species Orycteropus afer. The sequence goes on from NW_006921660.1 coordinate 5,605,701, forward strand.
CCTTTGTGTTTCTGAGATGGTAAATCTTTACAGGAGTAGATTGCCCAGACTTCCTTCTGTGGAGTGGCTGGCGGGTTTGAATGCCTGACATTCTGGTTAGCAGTCAGATGTCTTAGGCATTATGCAACCAAGCTTATTTTATTACAGTGATAGGAAAAAAATTTTTATAAGCTCTGGAGCCCCCCTTTTCTTTTCCCTCCAAAGGAATTCCTACAAAGAAACTTATGTGAAACATGAAAGGAGCTGCTCCAGCTTAAAAGTAGAAATGGTAGGCCTCAGTCCTGTCTGCCTCTACTCACTCCACCCCATCAACCTGAAAAGCCTACAAGGTAGTCTGCCAGTTCCTTGAGTGCCCAGTTTGCAAACTACTGTGCTATGACAAAACACAACCAAACCAAATCCACTGTGATTGAGTTGATTATGACTCATAGAGAACCCCACTGGGTTTCCAAGGCTGTAAATCTTTATGCAAGTAGATTGCCTATGTTCCTCTTGCAGAGCAGATGGTGGATTTGAACCACTGACCTACTGATTAGCAGCCAAATGCCTTACCAATAATGCCACCAGAGTTATGAAAGGTATCCTGCAAATAGACTTAAGGAGAAATTTAGTTGTAGGTACATACACTTTTGATTTAGATAAGATTCTTTAGGCCACCTAAGACCATCTTAGCATTAAATCTTTTTTTTTTAAATCTTAATATCAGCATATATTGGAATATCCCCTTATATTCAATTTGATGTAAAGTTCTTGTGTCCCTCATGAAGACTGATTAGTCCCCCAACCCATGGTTAGCTATGAATAGTAAATCAATGTTTAGTTTCATTAAACAATAAACACATACCAGATATTTATATCTATAACTAGCTGAATTACTATAAATGCATAATATTAATTATGCAACAATTACAATAAAAAATGTAGGCCACAGAAATTCACTTTTCAACTTTTTCTTTTTCTGTGCCCACATACATCCCTTCTGCTGATGCAGAGAAATTGTGACTGTGAAAATCCATCAGAATTAATGTGACTTTTGTAAATCTCATGGGCACAAATAAATAAACAACCTTATTTTCTGAGATGACTCTCACAATATTTATATAAGTCTGCTAGTAGAATCCACGTATTTTTATCTTTCCTTCTTATGAAATCCAAAATAAGATTTAAAGAAAATAGAGTGGTGATAAATATAGAACATTATTTAAAAAAAAAAAAGTTCACAGAAGATATTTATTTTAAAATAATACAAATAAGTTATTAATTAATTGCAAAAGCTGAGTGAAGAATACTCTGAGTACTGAGATCTTATGCTAAACAGAAATTGTAAACAGCTATGACTGGATTGTTTTGTGAATATCAGTGCATATTCTAGTAACAAGATTCATTAAGGAAATGGCTATATTAATTTAAAGTGATTGAAATTTTGATGTAAATTATGGATCATCCATTAGAGATGAGCAGAGGCTTTTAGCACATTAATCTGAAAGAGCAATAAAGGGATATCTTATTTCCTACCAAAAAAAAAGACAAAATATATGTATCTTTAGCCTCTTCACAATAGTAAGATCAATCACTTGAGGCATATGGTACTAGCAATACAAAATATATAAGAAAACAGATAACATATGGTTTGTATTTGCAAGGTATGCTGTGTGAAAAGAGTATTTCACACCTTTTTCCTCAATTATAAATGGCTATAAAGGAAATAAAGACTCTTGCAAAAAAAAAAAAAAACTGAATTAAAAAGAAAAGAATCAAACTGACATATAAATTAAAAGTGGATCCTTTGTAGGGACCAAGTTTCGTTCAAAGGAGATTGAAAAACAAAGCCGCATTTGTTACCTCAATATTTCTTACCCTGAGTGAACCTTCAAAGAGCAAATGGCAAATGTTTACAACCCCATAAGGCCAACAACAATAAAAGGGAAATTTACAGTTGGCAAAGGCAAATATGTAAATAAGGTTTACAGCTCCTCCAAACATCAGGCATTCTAAATTGTGACAAGACAGAAGATCTGTTAACTGAATGTGATCACTGCCAAATGCTACCTACCATCAATGTGTTAGACTGAGACTATCAATGTGGCTGAACTGAAGATAGAAGTCACATTTTCCTTTAAGAAGAAACCACGAATATGGAAGAAAGTAAAAAGAGGATATTCTTTACTTGTCTGAAATAAAATGGCAACATGGCCTTAAATATAAACTAGTATATCACATAAAGTAGTTTATAAAAAACATTTTTTGGTGCCCTGCAGAAGTTAATATGAATCAATTTAGTGTTCCAGAGTGCATACCTACATAGTTTGCTGAACATGATTGTGCATGGGAACAAATATTACGGCACCAAATTTGGTTCATGGGTTAAATCACCCTGACATAATTTTCCAAAACCCAGTCCACAGCATCTTTGTGATTTCTTGAACAAATGGAGATATTAGCAGTGCTGTGAGATATTGGGAGCTCTGGTGGCATAGTGCCTAATGCATTTGACTGCTAACCAGAAGCCTGGCTGTTCAAACTCACCAGCCACTTCTGGGAAGGAAGACTGGGCAATCTACTTCCATAGAGATACTGCCTCAGAAACCCAAGGAGGGGTGGCTATGATTGAATCGACTCGATGACAGTGAGTTTGGCTTTTTTTTTTTTTTTTTTTGTGAGACATTGGTTCTGAGTCTATAAAATCCCCTTTCCCAAAAATATCTCCAGGTAGTTGTAACTTGCAGGCCCTTGGTCAAATCATAGGAAGAGACATCTTTTTGATTAGGTCTGTTGTTGTTTACCATCAAGGGAATCTGACTCATAGCATCCCCTAAAGGACAGAGTAGAACTTCCCCTGTAGAGTTTCCAAGGCTGTAATATTTACAGGAGTAAATCACTAGATTTTTCAATTGCCTGCGGAGATGTGTTTGAACCGCCAACTTTTCAATTAGTAGCTGAGCACTTAACCATTATACCACCAGGGACCAGGGCTCCTTAGGGATTACATCTGGACTGGTAATTTAATAACTATTGTTTAGGGTTCAGATTCAGATTTATTCAGTTTATCCTATAGAATAGTACCAGAGACACTAATGTTTCTGGAAGCTTCTTCTACTTTCAGGAGTATGATGTGATATTTCCACCTGACTATGAAAGAAGAAAAACAAAAGATTAAACTCAGACACATTACTACCCAGACATACAAATTCTAAGTCATTTTCACCTGAGGATCTAAAATAGCTGTTAAAATAATGTTTACTACCCTCCCTTTCAATCACAGTCTATATAAGCCTTCTTATCTTTGTGTGTTTTCCTCAGATAATTTGCCTTTCAATATTTTAATATTGATCACTGAATCAACCAAATTTCCTGGCAGTCTACTGTTGCAGTTTTGTTGCTGAGAGGAGTCCACAGAGTGATGATTGTGCAGCATTTATCCCAAATCACCAAGTGTGGTTAATAACCATATAGTGTAAATGATCAGGGCTAATTCTGAGGTTCCCCCAGGAAAGAGGAATTGGGTTACTTCTTGAAGGACAGCTCAGTTTCAGACAAGAATCTGCGGTCATTTTTGCAATGGAGAGACTCTTATGTGTATTTGTTACTTAGACCTTTAAAATCCACTGCCATTGAGTCAATTCTGACTCAAAGTGACTCCTGTGGGGTTTCTGAGATGGTAAATCTTTACAGAAGTAGACTGTCCTGTCTTCTTTCCGCTGAATGGCTGATGGGTTTGAACTGCCAACCTTCTGGTTAGCAGTAAACACCTTAGGCACTGCACCATCAGGCCTCCTATTTAGCACTTTGTTGTTGTTGTTGCTTGCCGTGGAGTCGACCCTGACTCATAGCAACCCCTCCTTGGGTTTCCGAGGCAGTATCACTACGGAAGAAGGATTGCCCAACCTTCCTTCCGAGCATGTCTTTAAATCAGCAATAAATAAATAAATAAAACCTCAAGATGACACTTACTTTAATCAGTAATAGGAATATTGCTGAAGATTTATCTTGCTGGAATTATTTGCATGCCTTTTTTGGAATATGGAAGAAAGGTTTTGTCTAAGATTTCCATTCTAAAAGTATTCATTGTGCCATAGCTCAACCATATTTTAGGCTGTCTACTTTCAAATGGAGGCCTCATTCAGAACTTTAAGAAGCCCAAGAATAAAGCAAGTTGGGGAAATTATATTGTTGTTGTGTTAGGTGCCGCTGAGCCAGCAACTCACAGCAACTTTATGTACAACAGAGGGAAACACTACCTGGTCCTGTCCCACCCTCACAATCCTTGATATGCTTGAGCCCATCAGGGCAGTCACTGTACCAGTATATCTCGTTGAGGGTTTCCCCTCTCTCACTGACATTCTACATTACCAAGCATGGTATCCTTCTCCAGGGACTGATCCCTTCTGAAAACATTACCAAAGAAAGTGAGATGTAGTCTGGCCATTCTTGCTTCTGAAGGAGATGGAAGTGGATTTTTCCCTAGTTGTGTTACAAGAAAACACAACTGGCTCTCATTGATTTCACCCTGTTGTTGTTGTTGTTATGTGCCATCAAGTCTGCCCCGACTCATAGCAACCCCTCCTTGGGTTTCCAAGGCAGTATCACTACGGAAGTAGATTGCCCAACTTCCTTCCGAGGCACCCTATTGAGACCATTTTCAGTGAACCCAACTACCTTGTGCTCAGATTTCTTATCTACAGAACTGTGAGCTAACAAATGGGTACTGTTTTAAGTTGCTATGTTTGTGATAATTTATTATACAACAATATAAAACAAATGCAGTACCCCACTAGTAAAAATTTTTGCATACAACTATATATGCATATTTATAGGATGTTAGTATCAATCTCATTATGAATGTTAAAAAACCCTTCATTTCTTATACATAATACCAAAAAAAATAAACTCACTGCCATTGAGTCAGCTCCAACTCATAGCGACCCCTCCATGGGTTTCCGAGGCAGTATCACTACGGAAGTAGATTGCCCCACCTTCCTTCTGAGGAGTGGCTGGGCTCATCTGTTCTTATCCATCAACTTTTTGCTTATCTGTCACCTCCTCAGAAAAATCTCCTATAATGCTTATCTCCAAATCTTACTCAGGTCCCTGTGTTACAAGCTCTCAATAATTTTAATTCACAGAACTTTTTGTAATTCATAACCATGTATTTATTTTCACTGGTTATTTATCCAACCTGTGGTAAGCTCAGAGAGCAGAGTTCCTCTGTTTGTTGTACCACTGTAGTCCTAGCACTGAGCAGGCACCCAGGCATGTCATATAGTCCCAGCCAATACTTGCCAAATGAATGAATGAATGACTTAATTAATTAATTTCATTATTGTTGTTGTGTTGTTGTTATATGCCATCGAGTCAGAGCTCCTAATTTCATTATTAGATATAATCAAATTAATATCTAGTAACAGAAGTTTCACAGCTGAAAAAGAAAATCTCTTACGAGGGTTAATTTTACCAACGGTGCTATCACCCGGTGTGATCTGAAGATTGAGTGAGCTCAGTTAACAAAGATTTGCAAATACTGCTTTGGCTTCCTGCTTCTGTAGCATTTGAAATCATAGGAAAACTGAGGAGTCTGGTTAGTTCCATCTCTGCTGCTCATGTAGGTCTTAGAAGAAAAGAAATGCCCCCAGTAAAAATCCCTGAAATAGTAGGTGACATTGATCACCGTTTATATTGGTGCAGAGGATTTTACTCACATTCTGACAAATTTTCCGAGGTGTTTTTACATTAGGAAATAAATGCATTATGATTACAAATGAAAACCAGGACTGAAATTGCAAAGAGCACTTTACTAATACGCTACCCAAGAATGCAGACAGAATTGCTGAGATGGAACAGTGGCCTGACAGATAGGAACACTAAAAACAATCAAGCCAAGAGCTCTCCTCTTTCCACAAATATAAACTATATTTTCTAGACTGCAGTCCATTTGTAACAGAAACAAATCTGTTAAGAAATTTCTGGAAATTAGTGACATTGTTTCTGGGCTAAATTTGCATTCCTAGGGCAGTCTATGAAGTCGTTGATCTTCCCAATCTTCTACAACTGTGATAGATTGTTTGCAACAATCCCTCCCATCCTGGGGTCCTGATTTTATGCCCCCGTCAAGAAGGACTCTGCTACCCCCATCAAGAGTCTATTTTCCATCCCCTTGAGTGGATCACCATGGAAGAAAGTCTGCTTACATAAAGATTATAGCCAAGAAAACTCTACGGATTTGTTCTACTCTGTAATATATGGAGTTACCAAGAGTTACAATCAACATGAAAGCAAAGGATATGTTTTTTTGGGGTTTGAATGGGTATAAAGAGTCCCTGAGTCACACACCAAAAAAATGTTAAGTACTCTACTACTAACAAAAATGTTGACTCTTCTACTTTACTCAGAAGTCCTGGGAAGAAAGCCTTGGCAATCTTCTTCCAAAAAATCAGCCAATATGGAGCTTGGTTCGACCCTGCCATAAGGAATCACCATGAGTCAGAATATACTTCAATACAAAAAATTTGGTTTTGGTTTTGAATGGATCTAGTCCTGTGGGTACACTTGAAAAACAGAATGCAACATAAGTAATGTTGTTTGACTTCCAAGACCAGCCCAAGAAGACTTCTGGTTTCTTTTCTCACTATCTTACTGCCCTGAGATTACCATCTAACTAGCCCTGGGCTAGACTCCAGGAGGAAGAAAGATCTCAGGGAGAAAAAGGCCAACCACCAGGCTGGACCTAATGCTAGATAAGCTAATGAGGCCATTTTTGTACATTCAGGCATTCCTGTCACTGTATTATGACTACAACCACAGGAGTGAAACCAAGAGAAGACTCACAAGCTGAGTCCAACCCAAAACACAGAAGCAAATCCTTGGTTCTTATTTTAATTGGCATGTTTTGGATTGGTTTATTATCAGCAATAGAAAACTGGAACAAACGTATAGAGAAAAGGCACACGTGAATGTCACCTGACATTAGCTTGACTTGGAAAACATTTTAACTGGGAGTGGAATATTCATCTTAATTGCATAGAATCACTTTATATGGTATCCTTTCATAATGCAGATCTGGATGTGTTATGTCTTCTGGTCCAATCTGAGAAATGAGCTCATAAATCACAAGAATAAAAAAAGCGATCACTCATTGTTGTTGTCATGAAGCTGTTCTTCAAGTGTTTGTAGTTTCCTCCCTTCCAGGACATAGTGAAACATCCTGCCCTGCTTGTTTAAAATTAGGTGTGACCATGGGATTTAAAGAAACTCTGGTGACATAAAGTTTCAATGCTCAACTGCTAACTGAAAGTTGGCAAATTGAACATACTTAGCAGCTTCGTGGGGGGAAAGACCTGGTGATTTGCTTCTGTAAAGATCACAGCCAAGGAAACCTATGAGCTATTTCTACTCTGTCATGTGACATCACTATTTGTCAAAAATGAATCAACGGCATCTAAAAACAACAACATGGGATTTGTTTTGACCATTGAAATTTGAGTGGAAGCCTTAAGAACTAGTGTGTGATCAGCCATCTTTCTCTTTTCTTCTGCCACAGTAAGTGGCAATGTTGTAGATAGTGGTTCTTCCATTAATCTGTATCCTGTAGTTAGGACAAGTCAGACATGACCTCCATCTGATGGAACATGACGTATAGCCTGAAAGTTCAGGGCTGTTTGTTATTGTAATGGAACCTCATCCATTCTGGCAGATATAGATGCTCACATAGTAGATCCTAGGCTGGTTATGTGGTGGATATTTACTTTGCCAAATTCTTGCCAAAAAAAAAAAAGGTTGCACAGAACATTTAAAAGGCAAATTCATTCCTTTTTGAATGCTTATTCTCAGAAACAAACAAGGAGATATATTTGTTGAGAAGAGTAAGAGATCAACACCAAATTTCAGGTATTCCATCTCTATGTCCTACAAAATATTATAGACATTTTTTTCTATGCACCATATTTCACTTTTAAGCTGACTTCATAACTCAAATATAAAATTGTTTCACATATGGATTAAGATTTCTGTAGCCCGGAGTCATCAAAATTACTGCTTGCATATGAAATCTTTTTGCTGGTAGTTTTATATTTTAATCTCCAAGGGATATAGCAAATAACTGTTTACAAAGCATAAGAAAGTCCATAGTATTAAATAATTTTACTAATGGCTTCAGAACAGAAGAGTTGGTGACTTTAAACCATGATTCTGCAGATTTTTCAGAATGACTTTTTACATCAGGTGTCCATCTTAATCAGGAAGCTTAGTTACACTAATGGGATCCAGGGATCTATGAGCTACTGTCTTTGGAAGCTGGTAACAGAACAGTTTCCTGAAGCAGGGAAAAGGATTCTTGATTTTTCCCACAGGCAAAAGCAAAAGTCAGCCCTACCCTCAGCCTGGCTGCTTTGGCACTTGCTTCTCCTCCTATTAGAGAGCTGGTCCACATTGTGCTGAGGAAGAGTAAGGTCGTTCCTCTACCTGACTGTGGAACGTTCAAGGCCCAGGATATAAACTAATGGTTCTAAGAACTTTTTATGTAACAGCTCATTGAATCACAACATGAGCCTACATGGTAGGTATTATTATTTTTCCTATCTTATAGGTGAAGCATCTGTTGCCATTTTGACTCATAGTGACCTTAAAAGACAGTGTAGAACTGCCAAATAGGGTTCCAAGAGTGTAATCTTTATGGAAGCAGACTGTCACATCTTTCTCCTGCAGAAGGGCTGGTTGGTTCAAACAGCTGACCTTTCAGTTAGCAATCCAGTGTTTTAACCACTGCACCACCAGGATCCTTCAGGTGAGGCACAGAGAGATTAAATAACTTTTCCAATATCACACAGTGGGTAACGAGGAAACTGATATTCAAACCTAGGTCTGGTGGATTCTATAACCTGAATTTTCCACCAAGCTGTGTGATTTAAGACATCAAACAAACTTTCTTTTATCTAAATTATTTTTCACAATTATTTGTATACCATGTTGTTGTTGTTGTTATGTGCTGTCAAGTCAGACCCAACTCATAGAGACCCCTCCTTGGGTTTCCAAGGCAGTATCACTACAGAAGTAGATTGTCCCATCTTCCTTCCGAGGAGTGGAAATTTGAACTACAAGCCTTCTGGTTAGCAGTCAAGTGCCTTAGGCACTACGCTACCAGAGCTCCCTTTGTTCCTGAAATTTCACTATTTGAAATAAATCCCTAGAGGTTCTTTAAAAAGAAAAAGAAAAAGAAAAAAAAAAAAAAGAAGGAGTAACACATGGATTTATTAATGTATATTAGTGTAATATATATTTATGAAATCAGACATTGTATTGAACTGGACAAACCCGCTACAAAAGACATTTTTAAAGTGATAAGGAGCAAAGATGTCACATTGAAGACTAAGGAGGATATCCTTAGGAAAGCAGAGGGTCATTGGAAAAGAGGAAGACCCACAGTGAGATAGACTGACATAGTGGCTGCAACAATGGACTTAAGCATAGCAAGGATTGTGAGGAGGCTCAGGACCGGGCAGTATTTCATTCTTTGGTACATAGGGTCACTGAGTTGGAGCCTACTTGATGGCCCCTAACAACAACAACATGTTTAGTTATTAACATGTAATAAGTTGCCTTATAAATTAATTATCTTTCAAATTAATTCTAGGAGAGTTAGATGCAGAATGTGGGCAGGATGTACTGAAAAGCCAGGGCCTCAATAACAATGGCAGTGTGGGGAGGCTGGTGAAGGTGGGCATTTAAAACAAATTTTATTTGTTGCTGTTGTTGTTAGCTGCCATTGAGTTAGTTCTGACTCATAGCAACCCTATATACAACAGAATAAAACATGTCCTGGTCCTGTGTCATCCTCACAATCCTTGCTAAGTTTGAGTCCATTGTTGCAGCCACTGTGTTGATCCATCTCATTGAGGGTCTTCCTCTAATTTACCAAGCATGAAGTCCTTTTCTAGGGTCTGGTCCCTCTTGATAACATGTCCAAAATATATGAGAAGAAGTCTCACGGTTCACATTTCTAAGGAGCTTTCTGACTGTATATCTTCCAAGGCAGATATGTTCATTCTTCTGGCTGTTGTTGTTGTTGTTGTTGTTTGCCGTCAAGTCAGCCCTGACTCATAGCGACCCCTCCTTGGGTTTCCGAGGCAGTATCACTACGGAAGTAGGATTGCCCAACCTTCCTTCCATTCTTCTGGCAGTCTATGGTATATTTAATATTCTTCTCCAACATATAATTCAAAGGCATTGGTTCTTCTTGGGTCTTCCTTACTCATTGTCCAGCTTTTAAAGCATGTGCAGTGACTTGAAATAGCACAGCTTGGGTCAGGCGCACCTTAGTCCTCAAGCTGACATCTTTGTTTTTTAAATACTTTAAACAAGTCTTTTGGAGCAAATTTCCCAAATGCAATAAATCCTTTGATTTACTGACTGCTGGTTCCATGGGCATTGACTGTGGATCCACAGCTAATCTCTTGTCAGAAATAGCCACTTGACCACATGCTTCATTTCTAGACAGGCTAATACAGAGAACAAATCTTGTGTCTAATGTTGATCAAAGTTCACCTTAAAAGGGAAATAATTCCAGTTTATGATATTTTTAATCTTGCTAAATGCATGGTTGTTTCAATTCACTGTATATTAATGTCTATATGTGTTAGATATATTAGTTTAGAAAGCCTCTTACATTTGACTTGAAATGTGAGAATGAGAGAAGAACCCACTTGATTTCAGGGCTGCTGAACAGCTGCCTGAGCTTTACAACCATGCCACAGAGTAAAATGTTCACCTTGGAGTCTCTTACCCAAAACCTGATGCTATCTGGTGAGTTCTGACTCATAGTGACCCACAAGAGACATTAGAGCTGCCCTCATAAAATGTCCAGGGCTGTAATCTTTATGGAAAGGAGCTATCGTGGTACAGTGCCTAAGGCATTTGACTTCTAACTAGAAGGCTGGAAGTTCAAACCCTCCAGCCATTCTATGGAAGGAAGGTGAGGCAATCTACTCTATAAAGATTTACCACCTTGGAAACCCAATGGGTGTTACTATGAGTTGGAAGTGACTTGATGACACTTTTTTTTTTTTTTTAAATCTTTATGGATGCAAGCAGACTTTACATCTTTCTCCTGTGGAGAACCACCACCCTTTCTGTTAGCAGCTGAGTGCTGAACCACTGTGCCACCAGAGCTCTTTCCAACTCTCTTAAAGTAGTTCAAGGAGGCCTGTTAACGAAATGTTTAAGCACTTGGCTGTGAACCATTTCTCAAAAGATGAGGCAGTTCTGCTTTGGCCTATAGGGTCACAATGAGCCAGAATGGACTCAGTGGCAGTGGGTTTGGTTTGGTTTAAAGTAGTACAAAACTAGGAGTTGGTAGAGCATACACACTCCTTGCTTGAGCAATGAGAGTTCATTTTACATTTGTTGGATCTTTTCCATCCTTGACTCTGTAAATCTTTCTTTAATATCCAATTATAAATGGTAACATTCTGACTTTTGAGAATATTGGAGAAAATGAGATAACATACAAATGATATTAAATGATTTTTTTGTGTGTGTATGAGACTCTGGGCAGACATTGCAAAACGAGTTATGGACCTTGGGAGGTTTTTCTTGTCAGGAGGCTATTCATAAAAGCACATTGCTTACAATGGCTGGTATTTGTGGAAGCAAGCTAGAGAGTAATTAAAGTTAATTGATATGTTATTGTTCTCTGTGTTGTGGCATTAAAATATGGAGCAAAAAATGAATGTTAACTAGTCAAGCTGCTCTTCCATATAGCAAAACTAAAACATTATAGTTGTGAAGAAGGTATTGAACATGTATTTTCCTTGACCTTGGCCTAAGTATATAGCCTCCTCCCCTAACAGTGCAATGAGGCATAAAGAAAATTGTCAATTAATTTAACATACATATTGATAAGTGAAAATTCACTTAGAATGGTAGTTTCTGATTATGAACATCATTGAATTAAAATACATTTGACTCATTAATTTCATCTGTGTTAAAGGTCTACTATTATTTTGACCTCTTTGATTATTGTAAACTGGGATCACTTTTCTTTTTCTCTCATAGTCTTTTCATCTTCTCAACTCACACATATAAAAAATCGGTGATAATGATTCAAGTTAAGTCAACGGACAAAAATTAACTAACTGCAGAAATCAAGAGGACTTATTCTATGAGTACAACCAAAAAAACATAACCAGACTCACTGCCATAGAGTTGATTCTGACTCATAGCAACCCCCATTAGGCTTCCAAGGCCGTAAATCTTTACAGAAGTAGTTTGCCTCTTCTTTCTCCCACAGAGCAGCTGGTGGTTTGAACCACCAACCTTGTCGTTAGCAGTCAAACGCCTTACCACTATGCCACCAGAGCCCCTTTATAAATACAACATGTACCCATAAATTACTAAATCATCCTCAGATATTTTCTGCTTTCCCACTAATGGTAATATAAAGTTTTCCATTTAAAAAATCAGTAAAATTGTCAATTGAGATAAACAAAAACAACTAACATTCTTTGAAATCATATATATAGATGATGCATAAGTACCTTGTTTTTAATTCTCATAATTTTATGATGTAGAACCATCATTTTTTCTACTTAACAAATGAGGAAATAGAGGGTTAGACTTTCTGTCACTATAAATGACTTATTTTCTCTTCATATGGGCATTTCCTGCCTAATGTCAGGAATCCATCCCTGAAAAACAGACTTTCTACATGGAAACATCAGAAGCCCATTCCCAATGTTTTTAAGTGAGAAAAATTATAATGTGCTTCATGTCAAAGCACAACCTCTAATCAAGTTCCTAAAGGGAATTAAGACAAATAAAGCAGTTTTATAGGTAAAACCTATCAGTTAGGATGACAAATGCCTAAATCTTCATTTCCTGACCTACACACAATGGACATGGGCTGTTGACAAGCAAAGGTTTTTTATGCAGTAACATGACTGCTTCAGAGCCAGTAACATCCAGTGCATGTGCCTTGGGTTGTCAAGTGACTGACTTTCCATGACTGACTCTCTACCTATTGCATTTGGAATGTAACCTGAGATGGTTATGCACAGTGATTTGTTTAAAATTGGTATTGAGTTTTGAGGTAGTAAATATTTTCTTTAGTGCCTAAGGCACTTGACTACTAACCAGAAGGCTGGCGGTTTAAACCCAGCAGCCACTCCTCGGAAGGAAGCTTGGGCAATCTACTTCCCTAATAATACTGCCTCAGAAACCCAAGGAGGGGACGCTATGAGTCAGGTCTGACTTGACGGCACATAACAACAACAACAACAAATATTTTCTTTGTAAAATTTGTTGTTGTTAGTTGACATCAAGTCTCCACCCAACTCATGCACAGAAGAACTAAATGCTGCCCAGTCTCCCCATCCTCATGACCTTTTAAAGATCACGCTATTGTGATCATTTGGGGTTTCATTGGCTTATTTTCAGAAGCAGATCACCAGGCCTTTCTTCCTAGTTTGTCATACTCTAGAATCTCCACCAAAACCTGTTCTGTATCATTACAACATGTAAGCCTCCACTGATAGGTGGTTGGTGACTACACATGAAGTGCATTGGTTAGGAAAATTAGCCATAGACTCTTGTAATGAGAAATAGATATTTACGCATGAGAAATACAAATAGATGACACACAGTAGTTGAGGAGAGTTTAATAAAGGGCAAGGCTAAAGGAAACTAATCTTGGGCCCAAAAGTGGAGGAGGCACTTACTGATACCTAGAAAAAATAGCTACAAGTATAAAAGGTGGCGTAGTGCCTAAGGCATTTGACTGCTAACCAGAAGGTTGGAGTTCAAACCCATCAGCCACTTCTTGGAAGGAAGATTGGGCAATCTACTTTTGTAGAGATACTGCCTTGGAAATCCAAGGAGGGGTCACTATGAGTCGGATCCGACTGGAGGGCAGTGTTTTAGTTTTGAGTATTCAGCAGAGAGGCAGTGCCACCTGAGGGTTAGGGCAATAAATATCTAATCTACATTCTCCTTCCTGCCTCTGATTTCCTGCTAGACTCCAATTGGCCAAGGCCGAGAGCAAATAAGAAAAGCCGGAGAGCAAGGGAGCCTGCTGAGGCAGTCCACCAATACCCGCTTTCCAGGGCACCAAATGAGATATGGGAAGGGTGGAGAGTAAATCTGAGGGGGCACCTTGAAAATATCCATCACAATAAAGAGTCTGAATCCTCTAGTTTGGCCTCTCTTTGTTGAGTTAGTACCCATAACAAGCACTAATCCTCTTATCCTTTTTGCCTGTTTTCCAGAAGCACAATGTTTGCCCTTTCTCCCTGTTTTATGGAACTATAATGCTTGATCTGTTCCCCTACGTTCCAGAGGCAAAATACCGAAGTAGGAACCTAGGTCACCCCAAATCCCTAATGAATTTCTTATTGTAGAGTTCTTTCATATAAACGTAGCATCCACAAACTGCCAGTCAAACAAATGATGACATATCAGATGCTCCAAACAAGGAAACACCAAGAGAAATAGGTTTGAGGCCTTTTCTTTGCAATGAAAATATTTGTAGGATGAGTTTCTATCTATAGAATTCTATTCAATTCAAATCTCCTGAATTTTGCAGATTGGTTTAGAAGCCTTAGGCATTTCAGAACTACCATTGCCTCCTAAGTCTTTGGCCAAAAATAGATTCCTTCTATAGCCCAGCAGCTGCAGACATCAGGAACATATAGGAAGTTAAAACTGACACCGCCTGAAAGCTAAATCACCTTTTTGGTCAACAGCTGATAGGCTAAAATCACTTACCTCTATTTCCCAGCAGCAAACAAGCAACAGGGATAGTTATGTCTGCAGACGAGTTCCATCTCCATGGGACTTTTGGAGTCTTGTTGGAAAGTGTTTTGCTGCTTTACCTGAATGAAGTGCTGCTGAGAAGAACCAGCTAATTGTTCATGAGCTGTATGAGCCAGCCAAAGAGGAACTGTAGGACTGAAATTGGACTAAGTCATCGATGTTGATAAATTGGTTCCTAACTCACCCTGTGCAGCCGGCAGGTACTCAACAAGCTTGTAGCCTGTCATAAGTGAAGACTCTTCAGGTAAAAAGCCTGCTATACTCAAGGAAAGTAAATGTCAAAAGCTAACCCAGTGACTGGAAACTTTGCATTGCTGTATTTAGTTTCCAGGATGACACCACTGATAGGTGATTATGTGTAGGAAGCCTGGAAACTCAGATAAAGGACTTCAAGTTCAATCTGCACTGTGTACTCATAAAGATTGTCCTTCAGCTTGTGGCTGCTGCCACTATTTACAATACCATAGAATCCTTATTTTCCCAGTTCACCAAATCAGCTGTCATTTGCTAATGTGTTCATTTTTGTAGAAGTCCTGGAAGGTGCAAACAGTTGATGTGCTCAGCTGCTAACTGAAAGGTTGGAGGTTTGAGTCCATCCTGAAGTGCCTCAGAAAGGCTGGTTCCCAAAGGCAGCCAGTGAAAATTCTATGGAGCATAGCGGTTGCCATGAGGCAGGATCAATTCTACAGCAACTATTATTTATTTATTTTTGCAGGAATCCTTTTCCACAGTGAGATTGGCTAAGCCAAAACCAAGCAAAACTCACTGCTGCAAGTCGCTTCTGATTCATAGCGACCTGTCCTTGGATTTCCGAGGCTGTATCTCTCTGGTAGCATAGTGCCTAAGGCACTTGACAGCTAACCAGAAGGCTGGCGATTCAGACCCACCAGCCACTTCTCGGAAGGAAGGCTGGGCAATCTACTTCCATAGTGATACTGCCTCAGCAATCCAAGGAGGGGCCTCTATGAGTCAGGGCCAACTCAACGGCACACAACAACAACAACAACAATCTCTAGGGAAGAGGATTGCGCAGTCTTCCTTCCAAGGAGTGGCTGGTGGGTTTGAAGGGCCAGCCTTCCGGTTAACATTCAAATGCCTTAGGCACTACACCACCCAGAGCTCCTGGTAATATTGGTTAGAGTATTCAAACCCACTAGTAGCTCTGCAGGAGCTCAGGTAGCATAGTACCTAAGGCACTTGACTGCTAACCAGAAGGCTGGCAGTTCAAACCCACCAACCACTCCTCAGAAGGAAGGTCGGGCATCTACTTCCATAGTGATACTACCTTGGAAACCCAAAGAGAGGTCACTATGAGTTGGGTCCGACTCGAGGGCACATAACAACAACAGTAGCTCTGCAGGATAAAATACCTAATGATCTGTGTCAGTAAAGACTGCAGCCTAGAAGAATCTATGGAATAGTCCTACTATGTCCTATAGGATTGTTATGAATTGGAATCAGCTTGAAGGCACACAGCAACAACAATAATAGGAATCTATAGACCATCTACCCAGCTGCTTTATTCATGATAGTTCCACTGGTACTTAAATAAGCTGCATGGTATGAAGAGAAATTCTTCTTTATACAGTTGAAATTGTTGTTGCTGTTCTTGTGTACACTCGAGTTGATTACAACTCATCAGAACATTGTAGGACAGAGTCAAACTTCCCCATAGGGTTTTCTAAGGTGTTATCATTATGATAGCAGATTTTTTCCTGCAGAGACACTGTGTGGGTTCAAACTGCTGACCTTTCGGTTAGCAGCTGAGGTTAACCATTGAATCACTAGATCTCCATAATTTGTTGTTGTTGTTGTTGTTGTTGTTAAGTGCCATCGAGTCATTTCCGACTCATAGTGACCCCATGCACAGCAGAACGAAACACTGCCGGATCCCGCGCCTGCCCCACAATCCCTGCTATACCCGAGCCAATCATCGCAGCCACCGTATCAATCCATCTCGTTTAAGGCCTCCCCCTCTTTTGACGACCCTCCACCCTACCAAGCATGACATCCTTCTCCAGGGAATGGTCCCTTCTTACAACTAGACCAAAATAAGTGAGACGAAGTCTGGCCATTCTTGCTTCCAAGGAGCATTCTGGCTGCACTTCCTCCAGGACAGATCTGTTAGTTTGTTTAGCAGTCCACGGTACTTTCAGCATTCTTCTCCAGCACCACAACTCAAAAGCATCAACTCTTCTTCGGTCTTCCTTATTCATTGTCCAGCTCTCACATGCATATGAGGCGATTGGAAATATCATG
>NW_006921660.1:5624185-5628109 GCF_000298275.1 Orycteropus afer afer
TCATCTGGCTTTTGGTCTTTGGTGTTCAATGCATCAAATCTATTCTTTAGATGATCTCTAAATTCAGGAGGGATATATTCAAGATCATACTTTGGCTCTCTTGGACTTGTTTGAAATGTCTTTAACTTCAAGTTGAATTTGCATATGAGCAAATAGACCTCCATAATTAGGTGTTCCATATTTTTTTATTGCTGTTCCTATCTTATTGAAGGAGCTCTGGTGGTGCAGTGCCTAAGGCATTTGACTGCTAACCAGAAGGCTGGCAGTTCAAACCCACCAACCACTCCTCAGAAGGAAGGTCGGGCAACCTACTTCATAGTGACACTGCCTTGGAAACCCAAGGAGGGGTCTCCACAAGTCGAAATCAACTCAACAGCTATGAGTTTGGTATTGGTTTTTAGCCTATTGAAGATCATGTCACTCCCCCTTTAAACCTTTGAAAGGTATCCTATTGTAAATAGAATATATTCCCAATCCTAACTATGGTAGACAAATAAAGACTCTACCTAACATCTTGTATATTGGGTCATTCTCAACTTGCTGTCTACCCTCCAGCCACAGTTCTTTCCCATCATGGGCTTTTGTATATGCTGTTCCCACAGTAGGTAGACTTTGCCTGGCTCATTACCATTTGTCCATTCTCTGCTGAAATGTTACCTCTTCTGAATTTAGCATTATCCCCTGCCCCCTAGTCATTCACTACTATACCACTCAGTATATCTGCTCAATATATATCATAACACTTATTAAACTTGAAATGAAGTTTAAAAAATTTTGTTATTGCCTACCACCTCTATGTCGTTTTTCACAGAATGCTTTGTTCCTGTAAGAGTTTGTAAAACATAGTACATACTCATTAAATATTTGTTGAATGAATTGCTGTATATATCAATTCTATTTTAACATTTTTGTTCCCCATGTTGTTGTTGTTAAGTGCCCTTAAGTCAGCTCCAACTCATAGCGACTCTATGTACAACAGAATGAAACACTGCCCTGTCCTGTGCAAGCATCACAATCCTTAATATACCAGAGCCCATTGTTGTAGTCACCATGTCAATCCATCTTGTTGACAGCCTTCCACTTTTTTGTTGACCCTCCACTTTACTGAGCAGTATATCCTCCTTCAGGTAATGGTTCCTTCTGACAACATGACCAAAGTAGGTGAGACAAAGTCTGCCCATTCTCGTTTCCAAGGAGAATCCTGACTGTACTTCTTCCAGGACAGATTTGTTTGTTCCTTTGGCAGTCCATAGTACTTTCAGTATTTTTTGCCAACACCACAACTCAAAAGAATCAACTTTTCTTTGGTCTTCCTTATTCATTGTCCAGCTTTCACAGGCACATGAGGTGGTTGAAAATACCATGGGTTGGGTTGGGTGCACCTTAGTCTTCAAAGAGACATCTTTGTTCTTTAGCACTTTGAAGAGGTCTTTTGCAGCAGATTTCCCCAGTGCAATATGTCATCTGATGTCTTGACTGCTGTTTCCATTGGTGTTGATTGTGGAAGCAAATAATATGAAAACTCTGACAACTTCAATCTTTTCTCCATTTATCATGGATGCTCTTATTGGTCCAGTTGTGAGGATTTTCATTTTCTTTACCTTGAGATATAATCCATACCACAGACTGGTGTCTTTAATCTTCATCAATAAGTGTTTCAAGTCATCTTCACTTTCAGAAAGCAAAGTTGTTTTGTTTGCATATCACAGGTTTTTAATGAGTCTTCCTCCAATCCTGATGTCACGCTCTTCTTCATGTAGTCCAGCTTCTTGGATTATTTGCTCAGCATACAGATTGAATAAGCATGGTGAAAGGATACAACCCGAACATCCTCCTTTCCTGATTTTAAACCATGCCGTATCCCCTTGTTCTGTTTGAAAGACAGCCTCCTGGTCTATGTACAGGTTCCTCATGAACACAATTAAGTGTTCTGGGATTCTCCAATTCCTAGAACAGTTTCCAAAAATTAGTAAGTAGTCAGTAAATATTTGTTGAATGAATTTCTTGAAATTTCAATTCCACTGGACCACCCACCATCTATTGGCCAATTATGTAATTATGTGCTTTTTTTTTGAAGACCGGTGCTTTGGTAAGTGTAGTAGTGGGTATGTGGGGAGTGAGAAGATGGGAATAGAGAAGAAACTAAGATATGTCTCTATTTGCAGAAAGGGGAAGGGATCCTAACACATTCTTAGATTTGAGAAACAAATCTGTGGATTATAGTGATTCCTCCTTAAGAATGTGTTTGATTTTTTTTTTTTCTTAATCTACAGTGTACATCTCATACTAGAAATTATCAACATGATTAAACCAAGTTGGAAAATTATTGTCTCTGTGGATGTCTTGTATTCATTTACATTTAATTGCCAAATAAAAAGGAAAAAACAGTTCTGTCTCTCTCTCTCCCTCTCTCGCTCTCTCTCTCTCTCTGTTAACCACAATAAAAAAGACTTGTTCTAGTTATTATGAAGCTAACCCAGGAAATGGGACTCTTAGTTACCACTGATCATTAAAAAACTACTTAAATTTTCCTGCCCCCATTTTCTCACAGTAAACCTCCTTTTATATATGGGTAATAAAACGACTTTCTAGAAGTAAGAGGTATTAGTCCCTAGTAAATGGTAAAATATCTCCCCTACAGGCAAATTCTTCAAAGGTTTCACATTCTTATGTCTTCCTCATTGCCACAATCCCTATGAACACAATCCACTAACATATTTTGTTCATGAGGTACCCTCTGACCTCATAGAATTAATACTATATTTTAAACTAATAAAAAAAAATAAAAAATAAAGCCTTTATAATGTATTTTTGAGCTGCTGGGAGTTACTATATTGGATGTTTGATGTACCTATTCTGTTTTGCTTTCTCTGAAATAATTCATTTGCCTTCTAAATCAAATCATGAAAATAGTTAATAAAAATGGTAATACCTCCAAGGGCAAATGGTTGTAACTAAAGGACTGATGTAGAGAAAATTTTTGTGAGTGAAGTTGGGGAGGGGGTGGATGGTGGCTGAAGGAGGGGTTGGGATATTCATTAAGTGATAGGAGGCTTTATGACATTTTTCTTTTGAAAGATACTGAGTTGTGGTAAGGATTCTTTTGTAAATCTTATCTGGGGTTAATGTGTCTTTCTCTGGCGCATCTTTCATAATCGTCACAAATCAATCAAAGTACAGTAGAGAGCTGCTCTCTAGAAAAATTATACTGGAGAACCATTTTGAAGGCATAGACTCTCACATCCCAGTTCTTCTAAGTGGTAGAAATATAATCTTTGCTGATGAACCCCTCTAAATGTAGAGGAGGGATTTGAGGAATTTAATGTAAATGTCCACAGTTGATGAACAATCTTAAACTTGGGATCCTAAACATTTAGCAGCAAACTTTGGATTCTATGTCCTCTTCCCCTGTTCTTCATCTCCAAAAGATAAACAAAAATCTTACTGTCAGAGTCTCAGGCCAAGAATATGACTCAACTTTATCTGCAGGCCAGCTGAATGCACATTCACACCTCCGCCTTGCCCTTTCTCCAAAGCCTTCCTTTCCCTATAGCTTCTCTTACACATCTACAGTCCTCATAGTTTAAATTAAAAAAAAAAAAAAAAAAAAAACTCACTGCCAACGAGTCGTTTCTGACTCATAATAACCCCTCCTTGGGTTTCCGGGGTGGTACCTCTGCAGAAATTGATTGCCCAGTCTTCCTTCTGAGGAGGTGGGTTTGAACTGCCAGCCTTCTGGTTAGCAGTCAAATGCCTTAGGCACTACACCACCAGAGCTCCAATAGTTTAAATTGTTGTTGTTGTTATTTGCCCTCGAGTAGGACCCAACTCAGGGAGCTCTGGTAGCATAGTGCCTAAGGCACTTGACTGCTCACCAGAAGGCTGGCGGTTCAAACCCACCAGCCACTCCTTGGAAGGAAGGTT
>NW_006921660.1:5628209-5631023 GCF_000298275.1 Orycteropus afer afer
GAAGGTTGGGCAATCCTACTTCCGTAGGGATACTGCCTCGGAAACCCAAGGAGCGGTCGCTATGAGTCGGGGCCGACTTGACGGCAAACAAGAACGACAACAGGATCCAACTCATAGCAACCCCTCCTTGGGTTTCCGAGCCAGTATCACCATGGAAATAAATTGCTCAACCTTCCTTCCAAGAAGCGGCTGGTGGGTTTGAACCGCTAGCTTTCTGGTTAGCAGTCAAGTACCTTAGGCACTATGCTACCAGAGCTCCCAGAAAATTGCAACTGAATGAGCTACTTCTGGCCCTGAAGTTAATAACTTCTGGGCTATGAAGAGGACTAGAAAACTGGTGTAGAGTTCCTGCCATCCCCTGCCAAATGACCTTCACTGACCCACTAGGGGAGGGGATGATTGAAGGCTGAAACTGTTAAATCTGAAGAGATGCAAAAGGAATTCCTTGGGCAATATTAAACTTAAAAATGTGGTTCTATCTCAGAATCATCTAGAAGTTAAACACCTGAATTATTGGTATCCAATCAAAGTTTCCCAATCTGAATTTCTGAATGCGGGCCACAAATCAGCATTGTAAACAGATTAAATTGATTTTTTCTGGTGATAATTTTGTAGAAAATCATTATTCATTATTAAGGGGAAAAAATAAAAAGGAAAAAAGAAACAGTAAAGATTCTGCTCTCCTTTTAAAGGCGATCTGTGGAAAACAGCATTCTACCAAGCAGACAGCTCTTCAGGAGAAAATCCAAAAGTAATGAAAGTGGAAGAAGCTGTTGGTAATAATAGCTTATGTCAGAGATTCTTAACTATTTCGGTCTCAAGACCCCTTTACACTTACAAAACTTTGGGGGACCCCAAAGATGTGGGTTATATCTACTGTACTAGAAATTTAAATTAAGAAATTAAAAAAAAAAAATACTTATTTATGAATGCCGCTAAGATAACAATAATAAATTTCATCAAATGTTAACTTAAATTTTCCCATTACCGTTAAGTCTGTTCTGACTCATAGCAACCCTATAGGACAGGGTTGAACTGCTTCATAGGGTTTCCAAGGTTAAAATCTTTAAGGAAGCAGACTGCCTTCTCTTTCACCCACAGAGCAGGTGGTATGCTGGAACTGCTGACCTTTTATTTTTCAGCCGAGCGCTTTAATCACTGTACCACCAGGACTATTTTAACTTAAATAGTATATTTTAATTTAAAATAAATTATTTCTTTTACAAAACAAGAATGTAGTGAGAAGAGTGGCATTGTTCTACAGTTTTGCAAATGTCTTCAATGTCCAGGTTAACAGAAGACAGATGGATTTTCATCCTGCTTCTGCAATCAATCTTGTGAAATCATTTGCCCTCTGGAAAACGCCCCAATATAGTCATGTGAGGATAAAAATGAAAAAGTCAAAATTTAGTATAATTATGAAAATAGATTTGATCTTGTGGGTCTCTGGAAGGTTCTCAAAGACCTCCACAGGTACGTGGACCACCTTTTGAGAAATGATAGCTCATTTTAATAAGCCAAGAAAGTTCTGAACTCTGAATTTTTAAATTCTCACAATCGTGCGAGGGACATACTATGATTATCATTATCCCCCTTTTGCAAGTGAGGAAACTGAGGCTGAGATAGATTATATAAAATGAGTGGCAGAGCTGAAATTAAATCAGCCAGTACCCTAGACTTTAACCCTGATGCTATGCTGTCTGAGGTTAAGAAAGCAGAAATAAGAATTTAGGCAGTTAGCAAGGACTTGCAAATGACCCTAGAGCTGTACAGCCAATCCCTCCCCCTTCCATAAACTGTCTGACCCAGAAGTGGTTCCTGGGGTTGATTTGATTAGCTTAGCTTTTTAGAGGGGGTTCAATTTCTAAGGTGAAGGAAACTTTGGACAGAAGACTTCTATAACTACTTAAAACACTTGCAAACTAGAAACAATGGAGGGCAAGCTCCCTCCTTCATTTGTACACTGCCTGGACTTGAGGCAAGGTGTTTTCTGCCTTTAATTTCTGTCTTCAGTATGGAATCTTCCTAGAGAAACTAGATCTCAGAGGACTCACGTCCACAAATGCATGAATTCTTTCTCAGTGTTTTCCAACAAACCAAACAGCATAGCAGGAATTAGAATCACTATACATTTATAAAGGAACTCTGGTGGTCTAGTGGGTAAGGAAGGCATTTAGATACTTTACCATAAAGCCGGTGGTTCAAACCCACTAGCCGCTATGTGGCAATCTACATCTGTAAAAATGCACAGCTTTGAAAAGCCAGCCAGGGTCAATATGAGTTGGAATCTACTCTGTGGTAGTGGTTTATTTGTTTGTTTGTTTTTTAAAATACCTTTGAGAGGAGCCGTGGTGGCTCAGTGGTTAAGCACTTGGCTGTTAATCAACAAAAGTCAGCGATTCAAACTTACTAGTATAGTAGTTTTCTGGGAGAGAGATGTGGCAGTCTACCTCTTTAAAGATTTACAGCCTTGGAAACCTATGGGAGCAGTTCTACTCTGTTCTGTAGGGTTGCTGAGTCAGAATCTACTAAATAGAAGCAGTATGCCATAAGAAAAGGTAAAATTTAACAAATTTTTAAAAGGTGCTATGTAGTAAAACTTAAACCTATTAAAAATGTAATACAGGGTTCCGGTAAGATGGCAGACTAGGCAGAAGGATTGCACAGACCCTCTTCAACAAAGAAAAGGGAAACCAATTAACACAGACACAGAAGATAATCTCGGACCCCTGAGCCTTGAAGGAAAGGATGCAGAATTGGACTAAACCCCAACTAGCAGAAGAATTTGCATGAAAATACCAAAAAAAGGAGACC